>NC_136623.1:26617179-27217179 GCF_933228915.1 Telmatherina bonti | reverse complement strand
AGTTTGGGGACTTCTCCAAAACAAGGTGTGTTGGTTTAAATTGGGTATCTGCTAGACGTAACAAAGTTTTCTAAACAGATGCATTATCTTTGGATTTGTCAGTCTTTAAGAAGCAAAATGAGTGTGACAAAGTCAGCATTCAGATCATATGAGGAGAGTATTAGGACCATGTTGAGTATGGCACAGATGATCTAACTCACATATCAGTTTCATGCTTTTATATGCACTCTTTGATAGCTTAGTCTAGGAGACATGGTTATCAGGTTACTAAACCCTAAACTATGGCACACCTCAACTGATGTTACATTCTGAACAACAGCTAAACGTGTAGGAAAGTAGAGTATTGCTAATGACAATGTCATCATCGTAGGAGTTGTGCATCAACAGAAATGGCTAATCTGGATACATAAGCCTTCCAATATGTAATTGTGGACATCTTTATCTTTATAATCCTACATACAATGGCAACTTGCCAAGTCCTAAGAGCTTTATAAAGAGCAACTAGTTAGAACTGAACACTTTTTGATGAGAGTTAAAATGACCTAAATAACCAAGAAACAGTCTAGTTTTCTGTATTAAAGCTCGAGACCTGGAGGATTGAAAATTCAAACCAGCACTCACCAAAGCAACTCCCGCCACTGACTCATATTCTGCATTTTTCAGGAAATGTATTAAGCAGCAATAGCAGTAACTTGATTTGATAACATTTGGCTTATTTATATATTTGTTATTGCTATCTCAGAAGATTCAAAGGCAAAGCAGATATCATCTGCGCCAGTCAGCAGAAAGAACTTTGTTTAGCAAAGAGCCACTAAACCAACTCATTGCTATCAAGATTCAATCCATATTTACATAATGAGTTGTAGTTATTCAGCCATATTAATGTATCCAAATCATTTTAAGAACAACTGATAGACCATGAACCATTAGCTCCAGCCCGAAGTAGCAAGCTGAACAGCCAACAGATTGCTACAAATGTTATCTGAAGTTAAGATGGGGAGGATGTTGAGCAGGTGTTCAGCCTTGCCACTGAGGGACTGGTGTAACTCTTACTATTACTGATTAATTCATTGTTCCAGCTCACACATAATGGAGCTATAATGTCCACATGTACACATACATAAATTTGTAGGTTGATTTTTCTTACCATATTAAGCACAGTAAGTACATATGTCGTGATGTTCTCATGGCCATGGTTTTCCATCATTTTTCTGTCCACAACCACCAGTGTCTCCACGTTGAGTTTTTGATTGACCTGATTTTTCATCAGCACGGCCCGCTTATTCCTGGGGATGAACTTGTACTCATCTGGGAGGATAAAAACACCATCCTCTGGTGGTTTGGGCATATCTGTAAACACAGTTCAAGGCATATAAAATAGGAGTGAATGCAAGTTTCTATGTTTTTGAAGGCTAATTGTGCTTTTAGTCATCTGAAACACATTGCAGTGCAGTTTGGACTTCCAAGTGAGTATGGTTCAGAGCTTTGCTCTATGTAGAAGCTTACAGATGACTGATGAAAGAAAAAAAACAGTAGTCCATGTAACATGACTTCCCAAAACTGATTATGTATGTTGGGTATCATAAAACATCAAAATGACTTCTAGAACTATGCCAAATGACTACATTTTCTTCAACATTTTTTTCTGACAAGGTGCTGAAAACCATCCTGGATGATTAAATAAAGTAGTGAATTCCCAGTATGCAGCTACATGAAGTCAAAGTATAGGCAACAGCATCCATGTAAGACTTAAATGGTGAAAGCACAAGTGAAATAACAGAGATCAAAAAACATTTTTTATTCTAATTTATTTAGCATCTTGTATGTTTCAATCATTTATATAAACTTTGGTGATGTAGGAAATTAGAAAAGTTCCTAAAATTAGGTCAGTGAGTCAGGATGTTCCTTGTTGAAAAGCTGTATGATAAACAATATAAGCTTGTGGCTTTTGTGCAGTGTTGTCAGCTCTTATGTGTTCAGTGAACATCCGAGACACAGGCACCTAGCCTTAAAAAATAAATACCCAGCTCTGCTCTGTATCTATGGTGATTTAAAAAACATTATTACAACTAAATTTGTACTCCAACAAAACAGTACACCTGTCAAAAGAGCAGCCACAAGTCACCATAGTTGATACTATTAGCCCAAATCTTTACCGCCGTGTTTCCAGGTATCAAAACACCTTTCACTGCCTTGCTGAGATAAATTACAAAGGCAAGGAAGTTTGCTTACACAGGCAGAAAGCAGGTGAGTGACCATAGTGTCTGTAGACTAAAACACCGCACAGGTGTTCGGTGATGTCACCTTATAGAAATGTAAACATCAGTATGTTTTCACAAGGGCTCGACAGCTGGGATTCTGCAGGGTTGTAGCAGTACCAGTCCTAACTCTGTCTTTCTCCCTTTCAAATGACCCCTGTGACACAGGCAATGTGAACTGATCTTGTGGTAATTTGTTGAGAACAAACACTTGTCATAGTGCAAAGTGAATATAAATAATTCCCTTCTTAACCTTTAACAGGTTAAGTCACTAATGAACCAAAACTGCCAGTGACTTGAAATAATTTTCTTCATTTGACATTATGAGAAATGTAAAGAAAGTTTCCTCTGAAAGATTCATTCTCAGGGGGGTGTCTAAGAGGGAAGCCAACTCTAACATTCCCATTGTGATAGTATTTTTTAAAACATTAAATGCTCTCTAAGTTGGGAAAGCTACGTTTAAAAAAATTGCAAATCACCTTTTGTGCTTGCAGTACTGTTTTTAATCTTCAACACTAAAGGTGATAATGATGTGTTAACAGCTACAAGTCAACACACTCTGCAACCTTTAATGAAGTGCTGCACTCTTGGAATAACAGCCCAAGTACAGTGTCTTTTTAAATGTTTGCCGCACTCATATGATGGCATTAACATTCCCACAGGGGCAATGAAATGAAAACAGGAACCTAATTGTATGTGGTGTGTTTAATTTTCCCTTTAGCCAAGACATCACACCCCTGTGACGTTGACTGCTAACAGAGATAACCTAAAATGTCAACAATTAAAGTTAAAGCCATTTAGCTTTTGTAGTGTGGGTAAAGCTATGATTTGATAATTATTCATTTGACTAAACTAGTACAATTTGGGGGAAAATGACTATAGTTAAAAGTGTAAATCTGAAAATGTAGTGGCAACATAAAAGTCATGTCTGCATGGGATTATCCTTATCTAAGTGTCCTAATTTAGGAGACTGGAAAATGAAAAAAATGAGCATGTGACAATTGTCAGGACAAAATATACTTGTAATCTAATTTAGTGGAAGAATCTATGTGATTAACTTTGGTGTTATGTTACAAAATGACCTAAATTAATAGTGCAGAGAAGGCCTCAGCAGCATTTTGCTTCCATATAAAGTGTTTCTCTGCATGTCGTCTGTTTCATAGTTAGCTAATGTGTGCACAGGAATGTTTTACACATCCATACATGTATGAGTGTGCAGGTTGGGTTAAGGATGAGAAATTGCCCTTACATACATTTCTTCCTTCTCCCACAGAAGTGCTGCCTCTGCTTCTCCCCATGTCTGTAATCACTGCGGTGGCGTCCGTTGCCGTGGCGTTTCAGTCGGCCGTCGGGACTTGTGCCATTATTGTTGTCATGGTGATAACCTTTGACATCACCTTGCTGTTTTTGGATGAGCTCGTTTTGACCTTCATTGACTGTGTTGTGTGTGGAGTCCATCTTTGAAGGGAAATGTGAATTCTGAAGAGAAGAATTGATGGATCTCTTCTGAAGCGGCCGAGCTTCGTGATGCCTCATGACGTCTCCATTACTTTTGTACAGGATGTGTGGTTGGTGACTGGCGGGCGCGGTAAAGTTCTCCCTTTCTGCAAGGCCGCGTGACACTGGTCTGAGGAAGTAGTCTGCATCCTCTGTTCGAATCAAACCTGACTAGAGGTAAAACAAAGAGTTCAGTTAGCTTTGCAGCGCTTGTTCTTAGCTTTGATTAGCCTAAACAAATCTGCACTTAATACTAAGGTGTCACCTAAAAGACAAGAAACAAGACATTTTCATTACAAATGACTAAAGTAGTTCCATGTACTTCTATTGCTCCAACTGTGTCCAATAAATTTCTTAAAAGTTTTGCCTGAGGACTACACATTGTCCAAGCCCAACACATCAGGAGCTGTCACTTTTAAAGTAGCCTAAAGGACTCTAGTCTCTAAAAGCCACAAAGCTATTACTCTCTTCAACTATTTGTTGAGCTTCCCAACCTGTCAGCTATTAGTCCAAATCTGACCCTTGGTCATTGCAGACCTGCCCCCCCCCCCCTCCAAAAAAACTCTATGCAGCTCAATTATTAGCCATGTTTCTTCACCTTCAACATCTGTTTTGCTGTTCAGGGTCAGCCATTATCAGCTCAATCTAAATAAGACAAGGTCAGACATAGGGGTTTTCAAACAAAACCTCCAAAGGGATTGCTCTAAACCCAATCATTACAATACATATGTTTTAAAAAATACAGATAAAAGTATTATCTGAGTGCGAATATATTCCTAAAAGCTGAGTGGCTTTTTCTCTTTGAAACAGCAGTTAATAAACTGTCATGTCAGAGTTTTGTGAGGTGGGTCATGTTTCACTTTGAGGGTTTGTATCTAACAGAAACAAAGACATTTTCAGCTTTTATTTATCTGATTTTCAATGTAATTATATAAATACAAAAGATTCAGCAACTGTGAGACATTTTTTCTCGCTCTCTGTGTCTCTGTCTCTCTAAGGCTGTCTAAACATGCACCACATCTGTGTTGACAGTCAACTGGCAGGGAAAGTTTGGACTTTAACTGCACTTGGCAATTTCTGTGATTCCCCTAAAATGTTTCTAATTGACTGCAGTCCTCTTTTTTTTTTCTCAGCTATGAGTGGAGTGTGAGGTCTTTTGTCACTGCAGCCAAACATTATCTGAAACACACAGTGGCAGTGGTAAGGTTGCAACTGGATCAGAGTGGATCTATGTGTGTGTTTGACAGTCTTAACCCAGTACAATGTTGGTTTTGTAGAAAAAAAGAAACAGTTTGTGTCCGCACTAAAGATTAAATGTGGAAAAAAATAATGAAGTAAGATGAATACACACCATTACAGTGTGTATTCAGTGTATCAATCTAAACTGACTGCAATGACTGCAGTTTACAGCTACTGCAGCAAAGGAGGCCTCATGCATAGATGTCTGAGCAGGTTTATCCTTATAAATGGTGGATAGCATTAACCCCTTTCCTTAACTAAATCTAAAAGCCATGAGCACATCTGTGTTGTTCTGCATGATGGTGAAGCCTCCATGTTTTTAAAGGCCAGTGGAGAGCAGTTGCTGTTTTCAGGTGTTTCTCTTGGATAATGATCGTTTCCCACCATACAGTAACTGGTGTTTCAGACAAAGGATCACCACAAACTGTGACAAAGAAATATATTTAGTGACATATTTACAACCGGAAAGACAGTTGTACACGGCACTTACTGAGATGATTACAATCTTTTAGAACCCTTGAGAACTGCACACACACATACACACACAGAAGTGTGCTTCATGATGAAGTCTTGAAACTGTGTTAAAAATCCTCTAAACTGCTGAAGCTGCAGTTTTCCTCACCATTCAAGACAATGTTGTACTGAATACAAGGAGGCAGTCCTGCCTACAGACGACTAAATCCATTTAGGTTTGGGAAATAAAAAAGAAGAGGGTGGAGGATCAATTACTGAGCAAAATAGAGAAGAGAGATTTTAATGGGAGGATTAGTAATGCATTACCATTTTCAGCTGGTACTTGTCTGCCAACTGCTAACAAACACCCCAGCCAGGGTTGTTACATACAATCACATGTGACAACCAGTGCATGATTCCACATGGCACCCGCCCTGCCGCTGTGTAATCACAGGCAATTGTCAACATTTGGTTCCAAGTCACGGTGAGGCCTCTGACCTGAACTGCACTGCTGTCAGCTTTGAAAACTTCACATGCTGTGTGTATATTCTGTCTGGGTTGGTGATTGGGGATGGGAATGAGGATGGGCATCGAGAAGCGGCTTAGTACCTCTAGAACAAGGGAATAAAACAACATTTGGCTTCCAATTTTGCTGTTGTTGTGAGAGGTTATGTTTGGTCAGTTAACTGGCCATGATATGAGAAATAAAATAAAGAAAACCATGAAAACTAAACTGTGGACTAAACTATTGGAAGGACCCTTCAAAAGGCCATCATGTTCTAAAAAATATTAAACAGTAGTCTGAAGTGCAGAGAGTAAACTGGCTGACATTCAATCCAAATACCTCAATAGGCAGAATTGCATTACCGGGGCTGCATTAAAAAACAATAACCCTGGTTGTAGTCTGCTTTGTATTTCCACTTGGGGCATGTCAACTAACAAGTACATCATGGTGATTACAACTCGAAGTGACAGGCTTCACTCTGACCACCACTTAAAGCGCTTCCCTTTCACCACCACATGCATGTGTTACCTTCCACAATTAGTTAATTCAGACTGGTCTATCTTTACAGCACTGGTGTTTGTTACATGTCACATATTTAGTCCAGACAAGGGTGTGTAGATCCTCAGCAGGGGCCTTGACGAATCTCCAGTTCCAGCTCTGTGCATTTGCAACAAGATTTAAAAAGATGACTAAGTGAAATTAGTGTTACATACATGTTGACAATGTTCTTTATATTCTGTATGTAACATATCTCTTTAAAATCATCCATAATAGGTTTTCACATGTACACATGAAACATCATTTAATGGGCGTTTTTTACACTCCTGCAGTCTTCCGACGTTATAACTCCACCCCCCCTGCCTAACTGTGCTAAAAGGTGCTATCAGCTAGTTAATCACATGGCAGCAACTTAATGTAGTTTGCATGCAGATATTTTCAAGATGACCTACTGAAGTTCAAACTGAACATCAGAATAGGGAAAAAAATTGGATTTAAGTGAATTTGAAGGTGTTATGGTTGTTGGTGATAGCAGGTTAGTCTGAGTCTTGACCTACATGGTGTCAGGAATCATGCAGAAGGAGACAAAGAGATAAATTCCAAATGCAAGACTGACGGAAACACATGCAGATGTTGAAATAGAGATTGTTTGGTTACAGACATGCTGCAGAAGCAGGAAACACTTGGAACAGAACTAACAGAAGGCAAAACTAAGATGGCTGGACTGAAACAGACGAACAGACTGAAACAAATGGGATAATCGAGACATAGCACTACACATGACTGATGCGATAAATAGCACACAGCTAACACAATGAACTGGCAGTGAACAAAGGAAAACTGTTGCATATACAGAGTGACTAATTTTAAAATGAGAAGCAGGTGGGACAATAGGAACCAAATTCAGGGAGCATTAAGTAAACTGAACATAATATACAAGGGGATAAATAACAGAATAAACACGATGGAGGAATCCAAGACAACAAAGGCCAGCAACTAAAGAACATATTACATAGAAAAACAAGAAGTAAACCAAAAACCCACAGACTGTGACAATGGGATGTTCTTACACAAACATCTGTAGGGTTTATAGAGAAAAGATCCAGTGTATTCCAGTTGTCTGAAAGAAAATACCTTGTTGATGTCAGAGGTCAGAGGAAAAGGGTTAGACTGGTTAGAAATGATAGAAAGGTAACAATAACTCAATTAACCATTGGTTACAACTAAGAAAAGTAGAATACCATCTCAACACATCCAAAATTACAATATATCATACCTTGAGGCAGGTGGTCTACAGCAGCAGAAGACATTGACTGCCACTCCTCTCAGCTAAGAACGAGGAGGCTACAATTTACTAATGCCTACCAATATCTGTATTGTTGTTGACCATGTCCACCCCTTTATGACCGCAGAGTACCTATGTGCTCATCACTACCTCCTGTAGAATAGTATCACAAAGCTCAAATTATCTCAAACTGTTTCCTTGAACATGTCAATAAGTTCCCTGAAATAAAATGCCTTCCAAAAACACCAGAAAAGTTAGCACACATTACGAGGTTCTTCAAACCTTCACATATTTAAAGACATACTTCATGATAACAGAAGAGAGATCCCACAAAATCTCTTTTCCGATCTTATTAGTGTGTGGTGTGTTCCATAATGCACTGTTAGTCCACTAACTGATTCTTCAACAGTGTATCAGTATCAAATATCAGTCAAATGTGACCAGTGCAAACCAACATGGTGGAAAAACAGGAATAAGCATTGATGGTTGTTTATGGTCTTGTGCTTTCTGAAAAATGCACAAGAAAGAAAAATTCATTTTGGACAAAGCCACCAGAATGGCAGTAATGTGGACTGTATGCATTACAGAGCGAGTTGGAGGTGACTAAAAGTTGTCATAGTAATTACAGGTAGCTTGGAGAGCAGTGGTGTGTGCTAGACGCTAGCACTCATGCTAGCAAGTCAACATATTAATGTTACTGCAATCATTGTCAGTACAAGTGATTATTACATCACATTGTGCATGCTTGGTTCCTCTCATAAGCACCCAACACAATACCGGATTTCTAGTCTGCCCAATATTAATTGTGCTCATTGTTTACGATATCTCCTACCGAGACCTTCTGAGTGGATCGAATCAAACAAAATCACTCTTAACACACCCCACACATATTGTTTTCTAACATCCTACAGGTCTTTCCTGGTTGTGTTTGTGAGGGGCAGATTGGGGCAAAAACTGACCCAATTATCCTGCAGCATGTATACCTGTTTTAATATATATACTCATAAAACATATACTCTCATAAAGTAATCCAATTATTAAAAAGAGATACAACTTGGAATAATTTACTTATTAGTGCACAATAGTTTACTTAATCTATTTGTATAGGGTTGGGATTTCACAAGTATGTGTCCCTGTGAATGAGGTACGAAACAAAATTTTAGGAGTGTTTGCTTCATTCCCGCAAAACAGGAAACTACTGTTGGTGTTCTGGTTGACCCAAAGTCCCTAGAAATACAGCATCATACACTGAGCCTGTATTCAGGCTGGTGAGGGTTAAGAGGTTTATGAATGCCATTTTAATTTGTTCTGTTCTGAAGATATTCAGTCCAAACTGTGATGCTGTGATATAAGTGTTGACAAAAATCATGCACAGCTTATACACAGACTGTTTGACAAGTTTTTCTTTGTAGACAGACTACATGTTTGTTAAAAGACAATGAGGAACAGTGGTGTGCTGTCTGTACAATGAATTCAAAAGGTTTTCGTCAAAACAAAGCAGTATGCATCCTTTTTTCTGCCTTCACATAACAGACAAATAAACAAGAAACACATTGTGGATATCCTTTCATGTCTTCATTCTGCGTTTGCTGCACACTCTCTATGTTTAACCCTTTGAGTCTTATCACACATAAACCAACATCCATTTGCATTTTCTTTAAGAGTGTGCTTATATACAGGCCACTATGTTTGGCGATTAGGTCACACTAGAGGCTTTCTTAAATAGCCAAAGTCATCGGATTACACACTGCACCCTATGAGGTGCAAATAGCAGTCATAAAATGCTGAAACACTACTTGGGAGGGCGCAAACAGCTGGACTCTCTGGAGTCAAGACTCATCCAGACAAGCAGCAACAGGAACGGGGGGTGGGTTGGTAAAAAACTGTAACGGAAATGAAGGGGGGGTGGAGGAGTTTTTAGCGCATTATAAGGTGCACCTGAAAGAGAGAACTACATGGTTTTTTCCACATCTTTCTGTCTTCCTCTTCTAAAAAGGGTGCTTATTTATTTATTTATTTATTTGTCTAAGCATGCCTTCCTTCGTGCACCCTTGCATCACAGTATCAGAATGAGTATGAATGACAGTACCCAGCGCCCACCCACCAACCCTACTGGACCCTGCATTGGAAAAACTGACAAACTGTCCCTTTTGCTGACCAAGCAAGAATTTCTTTTGTCATGACTTTTGAGTGTGTGCGAGTGTGTGTGGGTGTGAACAAAATGTTACTCCCGCATCAGTTCCAGCTGCTGGAGATTTGAACTTGGTTTTGTGTTGACAGACTTCATTGAACAATTGAAATTGATTATCTGAGATCACACTCAAGCACAAGTTATCATTCTTAAATGGATTAGTGATTTGCAATGTATCCAGAACACGTCACAAGCTTAATGTCTAACATTTTGGATAAAGCATTCCATCTTAAGTCTTTTTTATCTGAGTGTAACTGAATGCCCTAATTAATTGTGTATTTCCAGATCATTTGATGTATTTTGTGCTTTAAATTAATGATAGCAACCTGCCAAGACCACACTATGTGTTTTTCAAAGCTCTAGCACATCAGTAGAACATCCCTCATATATCATTGGAAATCCCAGGGGTGGGACAAGTGAGCAGCATTCAATTATTACTACTACTGCCATCCCTGAGGCAAGAAACACACCCATCTTTTTACAAGAGGAAAACACATGCCCTCCATCTGATTCATAGGCTCAGTGATTCCTCATGGCACAAAATTAAAGTTTGCTTTGCAAAGGAGAGAAAAGTTAGAATGGACAAACAGAAACATGGAGAGAAATAAAAACAAGCAAAAATACAGATACAGTCCAATTAGTTTGACAACATTGTGTTAAATTGAGACTAAAAACTTTAAGCGGTCTTTCCACAAACCACTATGCTAACTGGAGATAAACTGCTTCAGTGACATAAGCAAACACACTTAAATTTAAAAGTGTAAGTTAAGTGTACCGGAAGCAGGTTGTTTTCAGAAAACTTTTTAATTAGCACATGACATGCTAGCAAGTTATGCTTGGTAGAGCAGAATAATGACTTTAAGGTTTTTTGTTGTTATGGTTCTTAGCTAAATGCTAACTCCACCATGCTAACACATGTGTAATTCAGCATTAGTCAGCACATTATAGAATCTTTGGATTTCAGATATGTAAAAAGCCAATATTTTATTTTAACGACTAAGCTATAATCAACCTAATTTTCTTATTTTAGTTTGCACTAAAGTCTTTTTGTGACTTTAGGTTTGAGTATTGTGAAAATCCACATAACATGTCTGTAGGGAAAAAAAGGGTGATAATAATTCATTGTTTCAGACTGAAATAATGTCTGCACTGAGTTCCACTAACCCTGCAACACTCTCACCCCCATAAAAACCAGACTGAAGCATATTATGCAGCAGCATAAAGTCGACACAGAGGAGGAACTGTTTTATGATCTCCCCTTCCACATGTGTGTGACTATCCAGAGTATGAAACCATTTGGCAGGTGAACAGTGCAGTTAGTGGGATTGGCCTGCTACTTTTATTCCACCAATTCCTTGCTTGTAAGAAAGGGATTTTTATGGTTGATCTCCCTACTGTCATCAAAGCTAGGCTAACCACTATACGGGTGCCAAGAAGGAAGGGCTAAAAAAGGCATCTTATACTTTACAACATCACACTCCCTTCAAGGGGGTTTTCAGCACTTTACACTGCTTGGGAGCAACTCAAGACCCTTTGTCTTCATCTCTAGTTCTTTCTCTTTCAATCTGATCTCAATTTATCTCGAACTTTGCATCTACTAGCCAGCCTGAGAGACCATAACACAGGCCATGTAAGTCACTCTTAATTCAGCCAGGTAGTGCTCATTTCTCAAAAGATTGTCAGAGCAAGCATTAATGACAAACAGGTCTCCTCTCACTTTTACCTTTTGCATTTTGGGGTCAGGTTCTGGGAATTCAGGTCAATATTTACTTGGTACCAGTCAAATAGGAAACTGGACACAGTGTGGACAAAGTGCACGGTCTCCTATGAGCTTTCAGGTGGCCCAGTAAACTTTAGTACATGTTTTCACTGTTCATATATAACTGAAAGCATAACCTCATGCAAAGAACTGCGCTTCAATTACTTCAAACAGGGAATTATATTGATACTTGGTGTAGCCCTCATCACTACTTAGTAAATCCTAGAACTTGGTCTATACATTAAAAATCTAATTAAGCAAGCAATTCTAACTGTAAATCAAAGAAAACCATCATTATAATGACTTATTTTAAAGTGGATATTTCAGAAAATCCCCATAATGTGACTGACATCTACAAAAGGAAAATGACCAGTGATGACACTGTACCAAATTAGCCGTATAGGTGAGTAAGTTCAAACAATAGTAGTTTTCTGAGGCAACACATACGTTATAAAATTATTCATAAGGCCTAAATAATACCTATTAAACACTCTCTGCCATGTTCAGGTGCTGGACACAATGTTTAAGGAATGCTCAATGATCTTTGACTTTTGGATTATGGTCACATCATCACATTGGCATTGTGGTTTAATCCCAGTATCTTTCATTTATTATTGGAGAGCATCAGAGTATTGTTTCTTTAGAAAGTACAAAGCCAGTAAAATTACTATCCAAGGCCTTTCCAATGAAGCTGCATCTATAGGGGACTAGAGTTCGCAAACTGCCATACTTTTCACACTCTGTACTATAGGAGTGTTCCTGGTCAAGTGCTTAGGTAGATAGCTAAACAATATCTGGTGTACCATTAGGTATTATAAGGTGTTTCCTTTTGTTCCCATTCGCCTACTGTCTGTTTAGACAATCATTATGTATCTTATTTTTTTCTCATAGATAGGAACCCACTTTTTTTAATTTGTTTGTTTTTGTTTTTACTGTTTGTTGCTTTTCTTTTATTTTCTTCATTTATGTGTATGCATTGAATAAAATTAAAAATTAAAAAGGAAAAAAGTTGGTCTCAATACAGAAGAAAGTTGTCTGTTTCCATTTAATGTCAAAGCTCATCTTATCTTCAAATGCTGATTGATGAGGCGATGCTGTGAAACTATGTTTTTGTACATGCATTTAAGCATTTTTTAAACAACTATCTTTATCTTTCCCCAGGAGTGTAAATACCTTTGACTGCTGACATAGTTCTGCAGTTCCCTAATTCACATCAGAAAAGTCTTCATTCCCATTGATGCAGTCCATCCAAGCCAACGTCAGCCGTGAGAAAAGCCTATCCAGTCTCTGCAACCCTGGACCTTTTTGGCCAAGTCTTTTATTGGATTCTGGTCTGAACACACAGACTTGCAGATAAAAAAACATCCCTAGAGATGTACCATATTCTGTATCTAGTTTTAGAGGGCAATTCTCAGACACAGCAGTGGTCCTCTGTTCAACTAATATAAACAACAAGCCTGCTGAAGGAGCCAAGCATTTATTTAAAAACACCAAACAAGCATGCTGAGGTGGTATATCTTTTAAGGTCTTTGCTTTGTTAAATCTATGAAAAGGCAGCTAATCCAAAAGAATTTTCTTTATATTAACACCTAGCATACATGGTACCTTTTAACCTTATAGGCTCCACCAAGCATTCTGCAATGTTTCTCTACAATCACACGTGGATGAACAACGTGGGGGTTCAGCAGCTTGCCCAAGGCTAATCTTGAACACATGCAGGGGCTGGGAATCAAACCCCCAATCTTCTGATCAGAAAACAACCACCACTGAGCTACAGCTATAAGTGAGGTGACTTTAGGACTGAGAGGATTATACCTGCATTCATACGGTCCTTTGTTCTCTTGTTCAGCCAGCTGAGAAGGTTAAAACAACACTTGGAGGTCTCAGAGAGGAACTGCTTCATTTCAGCTTATTTAATATCATTCTTACAGTAATGTTTCCTTTATTGTTCACGCAGCAGAGGCGCAGCAACAATGCAAGAATTAAAATGTCACTCATCAAAAGTTTCCAATAACACAAACGAAAATCATTAGACTTTTCAGCAGTTTTGTTTTGAATGGAGCTGCTAGAACGGTCTGATAACTCGCAAAATAAAGTGCCAGAGTCGCTAAGTCGTTTGCCAAGCTCTGATACGTTATTCAATGTAACTGGTACCAGCAAATGTTGCACAGATTGATGATCCTCATTGTTTGCAAAACAAACAAACAATTGCTACAAATGCACTGTTTTTTTTACATGTTAAAGTCCCACCTCTGATATCTATCTATCTATCTTTCTAGCTATTCATAGTGGGACTCGTTTAAAAAATTAATCTAATTAATTAAATGCTTTATAATTAATATTCTTGATTAATCACAGTTTAATTGCATTATAAGAAGCAACAATTTTTTATTCAAATGGATTTTTAGTGATTATTAAATCAAATAATAATAAAAAATTAATATAATAAACTCAAGCACTATTAATGTCTGGATAAAGTATTTTAACTTTGTAACAGTAAAAAAGAAATAGAAACATCTCTGGTCAAAACTGTACAGACCCAAAGTTAAAGTGTCATTTTAAATACTTTAACTAACAACTGTAGCTCCAGTTATTCTCTAATAAAGAGTCTACAACATGTTACAGTAATTTAACTTCATAAATGTATTCATCCATATTCTTCATTACTAGACATTATTATCTGACATTAAACCGGGAAATTAACCAGCATCAACTTCAGTCTGATCATGCAGCAGAGAGGTGATCACCTCCTGTTCTGAATGCAGGTGGAACTGATGGAGGAAGAGGAGAGGGAGAGAGAGAGCGAGAGCAGGCTTCGCAGTTGCCACTAACGGAGAATGGAAAACTACACATACTTATATTGTTACTCAACAAAAGCCCCTGATACCACCAGAAAAAGATGCTAGACTTGTTGACGCTCATTTTGTCTTTATATAAACTCACTGAAGGGTCTGAATCTCTAAATATAGCGCCAATGTGGCTAAGTTAGTAGAAGAAGTGTTTTTCAGTGTAACTGGCGTACCAGGAAATCGTGCTTTGACAAGGGCTCCGCGAGTAAATGCTTTTTTTTTTTTTAGCGAATTAATGTTTCTATAATTAATTCAGTGTAATTAAAGCGTTAAAGTCCCACCTAATATACATATATATATATATATATATATATATATATATATATATATATATATATATATATATATATATATACATTATATATATATATATATATATGTATACATATATGTATATACATATATATATATATATATATATATATATATATATATATATATATATATATATACATTATATATATATATATACATTATAATGTATATATATATATATATATATATATATATATATATATATATATATATATATATATATATATATATGTATATATATATATATATATAATTTTTAGCTTTTAATTAGTCAAATTTATATTTTATCTCATGACAATAAATAAACTGTCTCTTATAAAATCTTTTTCAAACACCATGTGTTGTTCACACACCTGACTTTTCTCTCAGTTGCTTTAATAGCGTTATATAAAAAAAAGCACTGAATTAGAGCTGACTTCGTTCAGACTGGACAAAAGAATCTTTATAAATATCTGGCTAGCATATTCTAAAGAAATAAGTCAGTAATAAATCAATTTCCTGACTGCACAGACAATGCAGCGTCTCAAGTGCTGTGTGAAAGGCAGCTTTACAGATGTGTAATGTAAAAACTAACTGATAGCAACTATGAATGGTCAAAGAAAAGTTCTTAGTCTAACAATGAATGAAATTAAGTTTAATCTAGCTCTCCTGGCTGGCTTTGATCCAAATTTGTTCTCCTGCCAACCTTCTGACCCTTCTCAAATATTCATCTTTCCTCTGTGTCTGATCTACACTCAATCTTAAGTGTTAAATTGGAGTTTCTAATCTCTCAGATGATATCCAGAAGAGGTTGGTGACCTCCATTGTTCTCTCTCACAGGGTTTCAAGCCCTGACACTCTGTTTATATTATCAAAAGTCTCAAGATGAGCCAAATTTCTTTGGCTCCAGGTCATACAATATCATCTCAGCAAGTGAATGTAATTACAGCATTCCCTTATCAATCTAAATGCTGCCAAAAACAAACTAAAACAAAAATATCCAGGAGACATTTTTTCAGTTGGAGTGACCCTTGAGCCCTCTTGACTGATACAAATACACACACACACACACACACACACACACACACACACACACACACACACACACACACACACCAACCTACATTTGACTTATCTACTCCCTCTTTCTTATCCAGCCCCTTTCTGCAACCTGACCCTCTGCATGTTCAGACTCACCATCCCCATGCATGTGGACAGTGCCACTGAGGAGCTGACCCTTGACCTCAGTGACCCCTGGTAAAAGCAGAGGTCGTCCCGGTGGTAGGCCCTCAGGCTCTTGGTGCTGTTCTTTCCCAGGACCTGGATGGTGAAGCCAGGTGCAATCAGGCTCTCTGAGGCCTCCTTCAGCTCCATGTGGAAGTCCTGACCCAAGCCACTGAGCCGGAAGTGGACAGTTTCACCGCTGCTGCCAGAGTTCAGTGGGACTGCATCTGGAGTCAAGGATCTCCGTTGTCTTCTGCTCTGGTGATGAGCAACATCATGCGAGATGTACGTACCATGGTGGTTGACCTCATACGGCGCTACAATCTCATATTCTAGATGGGACAGAAAGAAGATGACGGGACAAAAAGAGGACAGAAAACATGTGGTTTGGGTGTTTATTCTGAAAAAAAGGTAAACATTAAATGAAAATGCAAGGTAATATTTCTCCCATACTGAAAGAAATGTATCTGAAATTGTGTTAACCATTCAGAATATTTTAATGGTGTGACCCTTTTTGGCAATGACACCTGCAGCTCAGCATTTCTTATTAGTACTGATTAGCCCTTCACCAACCTGAGAAACCCTAATATTTGCCATGTAAGTCACTAATAACTCAGCCCTGTGTGTATGACAGAGCAAACAATGATGACAAACACGTCTCATCTCAGTTTGACATACTAAAGTTTAGTCACAGGCGTTTGCAACTCGGTTCAGTATTTACTGGTACCAGTCAAATAGGAAACTTGACAAAGTGCAGGGTCTCCTATAAGCTTTCAGGAGGCCAGTAAACTTTGGTACCAGTGTTAACTTGTCATAAATACTATCTGAAAGCACAAACCCCATATACAAAACTGTGCTTATATCACTTCTAAGGGAAATTAGTTTGATACATTCTGTAGCTCTCGTCACCAATTTGCAAATCCAAGAACTTTGTCTATAACCTTAAAAGTTCAAATAAGCAGACTTTACTTTAAATGTTAACAAGTAAAACCATCATCATCATAATGATTTATTTCAAAATGGACTTGATATTTATCCCATGAGGTTCTGAAAGTCCCTGCAGTGAGACAAGTCAAAGAAAATGACCAGTATAGACCAGTCTGGTCTCATATTATTTCATCAATGGGTTTGTGACCATTTCCTTGTTGTTGATGATTGAAAACTATCAAAACATTTTATTTATTCTCTCGCATTGTGTCACAATTTATTTTTACAAATGTGATCTGCAAACTTCAACAAGTTTCATGCATTTTTTTTTTTTTATAATGGGATACTTCTTAAACCTGTCATTCCATCAATTGCAAATGCATCACCCAAATTTTACCCTAAAACTGACAATAAATCATGAGAATATTGGATCACTGTTTTATAAAATAGAAGATTTTTGTCTAATTTAGTTTTTTTGACTCTTGTTAACTAGGTCACAGGTTTGTGTGCAAACCTGATGATAGCTTATGTCCTTTATTTGTAAAAACACAGAAATACTAAAGATTAAACAAAGCCTCAACCTTGGTTTTATTATCAATACAGTTTGTATTATTGTAACATTGTTACAAGTTCAAACAATAGGAGTCAGATATTATTTGGGAAAAAACAAATATCCCAGATGTCATACCATACATTTTAAAGATACGACTTGGCCAAAAGTAAAACAAATCATCCAAGTGTTCGGTTTGCACTACTTTGATATGTCAACATCATTTACTGCAATATACTGTACACACAACTCAGCTGTTTCTTTGGTTGCATCAAAGGCTGAATGCAAACAGCAGCATTTTCCTTTACCTTTTAAGTTTACTCGTATACTTTTGTATATGCATACTCGCATACTTTCGTTGGCAAGGTCAAAACAAGAAAAGGAGAGGTTCCAGACCATTCCAGAGGAGGCCTTTCTATGGAGAGTGAGTCATGTTTGACGTGGTGGTTTACTGCAGCTGAAGCTGGATAACTGTAGGTCATAAAACAAGAAGGTGGCCGGACACAGACCTGGCCTCTTTGTCCAGGTGAATGTGTAATTACACATTGGTGACACAATTAAATAGATGGATGACTCCTTCTAACAGCTTGAGTTGCACATTATAACAATAGCTTTTATGGAAGAAATTATCAGAGCTCACTCTGCTCTTTATTTTAATAGTAAAAATGGCCTCATCTAGTTTAGAATGTCATGTCACCTTATAAAGGAATAAATCTCTTTCAACTTTTACAGTTATTAGTGGTCATGTACCTTACATACATACATATATATATACATACATACATACATACATACATACATACATACATACATACATACATATATACATACATACATACATACATACATACATACATACATACATACATACATACATATATATATATATATATGTCTGTACAATAGTATGTATGTTTCTGAGTACGGGTGTTTGTGAAGCATACCATCTGGTACTATATGCCACTAAACACCTTGCAACAAAGATGCAAACAAAGAAAACAACATAACTGCTGATTCTGCTTCAATAGCGCAGCAGCAGGAAATTGATGGGCAGTGTCTTTTTCAGGTTTAAGTGCAGGGAAACGCTTGCAACCCTTGACATACAATGAATAAGAGCCAGCTTTGACTGCTGCACAGTATGACCTGGTTTAATAATGAGTAAATATAGCACAGAGGCATGGTTTGGCTGTGGGAAAATCATCCAAGCTGGCAGACAGTGTGTCATCACTGGCAGCGTGAATGCCTGGGGTTTGAACTTGCTCATGAGGTGCACCTTGAGGCTGGCTTACAGCCCAACCCCTCAACATGACATGTGCGCCTAAGCAGATGCATCTATCTAAAGCACTTTGCTTTACAATGACTGCATGCGAGTTAAAAATGGGTTGCCACAATGAGAAGCAAGCCCCCAGTTCCTGATCTGTCTGAGAGTTACACGGCAAAGACATACATCAGGTTTAAAGCATTTTCTGGACAGGCAGTAAAGCATTTAGGGAGAAACCTAAGAAATCGTCCTCTAAATGTTTGCAACCTTGTCATGCATCCCCCAATATACACACACACACACAGGCACACACACAAACTGTCCTACCCGAACACACACACAACAAAAAAAAAAAGAAGAAAGAAGGAAAAAACAGCTGCAGTGACCCATGTCGGGCAGTATACAAACAAAGAGTCTGCGGGAAAAGAGCACACATACACACATATACGTGTCTTGTTCTGCTGAAATGAGACAAGGTCCTGCAGTTGCTGGTTTGTTGGCTTAGTGGAGCCTAAGTGCCATTAGCACTGTTAAAACATGATGCTCTGGCTTGATGTTAACACAAGCTTAAACATGTGAATTCCATTTACTCATTCAATTAAAAACAGAAATAGATGTAAAATGGCTGTTTAAAACACAACAACACTGTAGGGTAGTTGGAGAAACACTGACTCTAAATGAATACTCACCTCTGTTTTAGATCCTTTTTACAAAGAGATACGATTTATCACGTTTCTTTGTTAAACAAGATATGCAAACGTTTTTTTCGATAAAAAGCAATAAATAAACAAAAGGGATTGCACAGCCATTGAAACTGCTGACACAGCACATAGATGCAAAACAAAGAAGAAATGGAAATGTGAAATTCTCTTAACTACCTAGTAATGAACAATTTACTGTCCATGTATTCAGATTATGGTAAACAAATGAATAGTTTATTTTTTCTGTCTCTATTTTAAAAAAAAACAAAAACAAAAACAAAAACATGTCAAATCAGTCCTGTCAGTTTGTCAGGATGCAACTTTTTTCTTACTGTCGTGGACCTCAGGTTTAAATCAGCTGGTGCAGCAGACTCTTGCTATACAGAGTTAGGCTGCAAGTCGCCCCCTAGCGGTGAAGAAAGGTACGGAACGGCGCAGGTGAGCGCTGTTTGATGCCGCTTTGGCAACTGAAGGATGCATCCGTTGAAAAGTACAAGTCTGCAAATACTAATGTAATCCATCATTGTGAAACTTTGTATCTCTGTCACAAAAACACTAATAAAGCCAGCAAGACTGCCACGTAGACTGTGTAACATCGCCTACCTGTGTGCTGAGGTAAATTGAGCGACCGGAGTAGAACAGATGAGCCACGGTGCTCAGAACAGCCAGCACCATTATTCAGCTACAAGAAAGGACATGTAAAAAACGATTTAGTTGCCGTATCCTGTAAGTTATTGCAAAGCAAGGCTTTGCACTATGACGCTGACAACTTAATGAGCTTTGCATGCACGTCCATGCAGAGGAGAGGAGATAGCAGCCTAAAACAGACTTACTGTGCACGGTGTGATCAAGCAGAAGAGGTGGAAAAAGACCAACAACGGAGTGCAGCTTATCCAGCGCAACGAAACCATGTCTGACAGTCACCTTTCACTGTGTTAAAGAAAAAAAAAAAAAAAAAAAAAAAAAGCGGAGAGTTTCCAGGAACTTGAAATAAAAAGTGTAAGAGCAGCGGCAGCAGGAGCTCTGCGTGTGGTAAACGAAGCATCAACGAGTTTCGGCTGCAGACTTCTTCATATTAGTTCATTTGTTCTTCATTCATCTCCAAGCGCAGCGTCCAGACGCGGTAAATAGCCTGAACTCTGGTTCTCTCTCCCGGCTAGTCATTTTCATTTCTTTCCACTCAAAGAGTCGACTACAATCAATGTCCCCCCCCAAACCTCTCACACTCACATACACTCACTCTGCTCCTCTCTCTCTACCCAGTGACCCCCGCAGAGCATTTTGACTCCCAAATGAAATCATGTGATTGTCTTGAAAGGGTTGTGATTCGACTCAGCAATGACAGAGTTGTATGAAAGTTGCAGAGTCCGAATAATGTTTCTCAGGGGAGTCAGGGGAGTGCAGCCAACCACATTTGACACCTGTGCTGGGATGGGGTTTTATGTAGGAGGAAGAGTGTCTGTGGGAGAAATAACAGGAAGGAAAAAAATAAGAATTTTCTCTTTCCAGATGCTGAATTTTTTTTTTTTTAACATGTAAATAAAAACAGAAAGAGAAATTGGGTAAATTAATGACACCATGCATTTAATTTAAAGGAATACAAAGACAATGTATGATATGCAATCCATAAGATTTAAAAAGCACATCAACCCAGCCAGCTCTGACCCAATGAGGTATGACCTTTGTGGGTATCCTGTGGTGTCCTGGCTAGGAGTTGTTGGCAGCTGATCTTTTGTGTCCTGTGGGCTGTGGGTAGGGCCCCTGTGAATTTGGATAGTTGTAGTGCAAGCCACAGATACACAGAACTGGATCTGTGGAGCTTGTCATGTTTCCACCTGAGAGACACCACTACCTTAGTAATTTCTCGTTGCCATGGGGGTTGTGCTAAGTCCAAAACAATGTTTGAGTGGGTGGTATACGCCAAGATGACATCTACAATTTATGTAAACTAGAACTCAAAGTTAATAAAATTATCATTTAATACACCTTATATGATGACAGATTTAATTATTTAATTACTATGTTATTATTATTATTTAATTATTATTTAATTTTACTTAAATTTGCATACCGGTACATACAAACAAACATATAAATAAGAAAATTTCTCAGTTTCTTACTTGGTTACTTTGCAGAAGGTCTTTGGTATTATTTGCTACTAAAAGAATTTGAGGCTTTGTACACACAAGATGTACTCAGTGGGAAAAAAGGGGGATTTAAATGACTGAAAGCAGCATGGCTGTTGGTAGCAGACCGGCTGGTTTGAGTGTTTCAGAAACTGCTGATCTACAGGGATTTCCTTACAAAACAATCTCTAGGGTTTACAGAGAATGGTTGGGAAAAAAGAGAAAATGTCCAATGAGTACCAGTTGTTTGGAAGAAAATGCCTTGTTGATGCCAGAGGTCAGAGGAGAATGGGCAGATTGGTTGGAGATGACAGAAAGGCAAAAGTAACTCAAACAACCACTTGTTACAACCAGTGTATGTAGAATACAATTGAACCTCGAAACAGATGGGCTACAGCAGCAGAAGACCACACTTGGTGCCACTTCTGTCAGCTAAGAACAGGAAACTGAGGCTGCAGTTCACACACTCTCACCAAACTTAGATAACAGAAGATTGTAGTGTTCCCTGGTTTGATGAGGATCAATTTTAGCCGCAATATTCAGATGGTAAAGTCAGATTTAGGTACAAACAACATGAAAGGATGGAGCCATCCTTCCTTGTGTCGATGAGTCAGGCTGCTAATGGTGTTACAGTGCAGGTAGAAGTCCGCCATTTTTACTTGTTCGCCATATCTACTTGTCTCACCAAATTAACATGAGAATTTAGAGCCTCAAACTTATAACTTTCAAAAATATCTCATAATTAATAAAGGTTTTATCTTTCATGTGTATGACTAAGGAAAATACTAAACCCATGCACAAATAGATCTACAGCACGGTAGTTGACTATATCGAGCAGCACTGTTTGCTCAATATAGTCAACATCACTCAACTCATCACAGTGATCGAGTCTGTGGAGCTGAATTAGTTTGCTGAGTCATGATATAAATCATTTAAATGGCCCTTTTGTCCTTTGCAAAGAGACATATGTCTAATTTTCAAGACTGTTTCATGGTCATTTTTAAGTCTAAGTTACATTACAAGTTACATTGTCTTATATTTTAATGAATCATTCTCTTGTGTGTTTCAGTTCATGTAAGGCTCAACATGCATTAATATCTTTTCAGCTGGGACAAAACCTGCAGCAGTAGTGAAGTTTGGAAACTTGATCCATTTCTTTAGAGTATGTTTGCACTTATTTGTTTGTTTTGGGAATGTCTTTAGACATTGTGTTTTTTTGCTGTCTCCTTGCTACAATTCAGACAAACCAGCATAGCTGGGAATAAATCACAATTTTTGCCCAGAGTCTGCACACCATGCCACATGTGATCACACTTCTGGCTTAGGAGACATTGATGCATTTAATTTGTGCTTGGAAGTCAGATTTTCAAAGTTCCAAGTCACAAATGCAGCAAGAATGCAGTGTTTGTTTTGCACCATTGCATTCATGCATTCATGTGTTAGCAGGTTCTACTGATGTACAATCCCATTCAACATTTGGGGAAAATGCACTGACTCTGTCTTCACCCATTAAAGATGGCTGCTATTTCCCAGATCCAATATTCAACCTCCAATTCAAACACACCATATTTTTGTTTCTTGGTATCAATCTTAGTACTAGTTGAGCATTCTTTAAATGTCAGAAGCCTACCTGAGTATTGTTGCTAACCACGCCTGTCCCATTATGAACACAGTTTACCATCTTCTGACGTCTACTTCCAGCAGCCTTTCACACAATTCTCAAATGATCTCAGACTAGTTTCTTGAACATAAAATAGGAATAGAAAATTCTGTTTTAAAAAAAAATCATGAATGTGTGTATGCCATATCACTGTTTCAACTAAAAAGCTCCAGGATTTACCATTTTATGAAGGACGATGAGAAAATAAAAACAGTTTCAGAACAACATGTTCTTTTCAATTTCTCATTGCCAAGAATTTGGGAATTTCATTATACAGTATGTTGTACATAATATGTAAGGATGGAGAGAATCTGAGGATTGTGCAGTAAACAAGGCCAAAAGCCATTATTTCATGATGTACTATTTTCAGATTTGACTTCGTCTGAAAGCGTCAGAGTTACAAAAACTGTCTTGTGCTCCAGTAAATCAGAAAGGAAAATTTTCCCTGAAAATCATGAATCAAGATCCAATTTGTCATCAGCTGGGTCTGTGATACGATGGTGTTGTATTAGTACACAGGGTAACATTCACCTTGTATACAAGGTAACTTACACTCTTGAGGACTTCAGCAACTTGCACTTTATTGGGTTATGTTTTGATCTAGATGTTATACAATTTCTCCAACTATTTGTGCAAATGAGGTTATAACTTGAATGATATGCAGTAATTAAATTTCCTTCATAAACAGACTATAACATCTATTTCTGACACTTTTTCCACAATAGGTCATTTGGAAACAATGCTTTTCAAATTAGGCCTAGAAAACATTTAAGTGGATTCCCTTGTATGGAGCTCATAACCCAAACTAGATCTGGAGATTACACCCTGGAGCAGGTAATCAGTAATTTGTGATGGTTTACGGTCTAAAATTTAACATTTGACCCTGTTTAATCCACTCTTCATTCTTCCATCTCTGCCATACTTTGCAGCTGCACTGATAGGCAGCTTGCCAACATCTCTAAACTCCCCACAATCATTCATAGATGTGCTTAGTAGTGTGGGAGCCAAAGGACTGGGAGCAATCGTTCCATATTCTCCAGCATTTCATCCTCCACAAAAGAAAACCAGATGAGATTTTTTGCTGTGTGGCAGGAGAAATAAATGTGGGTTAGGTTTTATAGGGGGGATCTTTTTGACTGTAAGTCAGCATATGTGTATCAGGGTATAAGAAATCAGAGGTCATCGCTGTCTCAAGAGCTTCCATTCACTTTTATCTACAGCATGTGGATTACGTGCTTAAATGTATTTTCTGCTGGTAGTTTCTTCATTTCCCCAAAGCAGACAGGCGGTTTGGTTTGCTTGACAAGATTCAATCTTAGCATTTAATTTACTATGGGATTATTTTGTTAGTATTGAATACAGCAAGACATCCTGGGTGCAAGCAAGAGCAAAAGTGACACCCAGAAATTCTTGTATATTTGTCGTTTGTCACAGCAAGGAAGGCCATGGATCCTGAAATATTGGAAACAAAACAGCATTAAAGGGTTTCAGTCAAATGTCAAATTACACTGAGTAATGAATACTTGAGGAACAGAAGCTAAAAGTGAGAGAGCACTTCAGCTCTTCCTGACACATCGCCAAGGGGGGGGTTGTTTCACACTGGAATGCAAGGTGTTTGATGCATCTTCCAGATGGTCTCTGTCAGATGTTTGATTGCTGGTAAAACAAAGGATTTCGTCTTTTTGAATGAAGACAGGAATGAATGGAGATACGGCAGTATCAAAGCCAAATAGGCAACTTACCCCTCTATGGAGCTCCCCTCAGATAAGAAGAGAAGGTAACTGTAAAAACATTTTCATTGTCAGATTAATATGTTTTAAACCTATAAAACTGAAACACATACAAAACTTTGCTGCAGCTTGCCAATCCTGGATTTAATCAGTGATAAAATCCCATGATGAAAACAATTTCTACCATATGTTTGGAAGCTAAGGAAATGTGTGCTTTACGCTGTCAAACACTCCTCCTCTCCAACATCAGTGTTTGCACACTATATGCTTTCACTGAAGTACTGCACTGACTCTGCATCAATGTGGCTGGTATGAATACAAGAAACATGATCCTGTTCAGGTATTTCTGCATTGGTCAATATTTTATATTTGTTTAGCAAAGACAAAAGATCCCAGATAATTTTGAAGCAGCACACAGTTCAACAGATGAGCGTTTGAGATGTTTTGGGGTTAGATGACACATGCAGATTGCAAAATTAAAGATGCTGGATTGTATGTTGGAGTTAAGCATAAATACATGTCCTGTAGACCAATGTAAGCTGGCTGCCGGGAGTGTTTTCACCTTTGAACTGTGGAGCTCCTGTATGCCTCTCAGGCTGCTTTCCTGTCTGACTGCTTGTTTCCATGGCTGCCTGTCTCTATCAGCTTGGCTATTTGCCAGACTGCCTGTCTTCAATATCATCTGGGGATGTATAAAGGCAGGAATCTGACACATAAAGAGAACTCCTGCCAGCACATGTATTTTCAGATGCACCGAAGAAATGGGCTCAGTATATCTCATAGAAATCCTTTTTTACATAACCGAACAAGCAAATACTCTATATTCTTCTGAAACAGTGTCAAAAAATGGAAGATATATATTTAGACATTCAAAGTAAGTTTTTTTAGTGACGTTGTGATTAGAAACGTTGAAAAAAAGCACATCAGAAACATGCAACGAGTTGATGCTTCTTGATTTTGCAGTCTTTTTGCTTTCACATTGTAAGGGTGTGATCATCTGGAGATCTAAAATATTCTTCTAACATCTTTTAAAAATGAAGATGTCTAAAAGTCTGGTGAAGCATTTTAAAATATACATTTGAGGCAGATTTCTAATCAGAGAAGTGTAGACATATAAAACAGAATGGTCTCAAGCCACAACTAACCCTGGAGCATGATGGTTTAGGGGGTTAAACTCCTCACAAAGAAGCACATGTTATGGAGATGTCTGATGAAAGGCCAGGTTTTAGTCTTACTGAAATGTTGTAGAAGTTCAATGTGGGCAGTACAAGTTTAAAAAGGCTAAAAGGTCTTGCAACCGAGGGGTTTTCAAATATTTCCGTAAAGCAATGTAGAAAAACAAGGTGGACTAAAACTAAAAATGTGTTTCTGTTTAAGTGGACAACAAAAAGGTCAAGACTAAAAATGTTCTTGCTATTGTTTTTACAGAAAAATGTATTTATTATTTATCTATTTATTATTTTTGCTTATATGTTTACTTGTTTTTTAAATATAGGCATGGACTTTAGACAAGAGGTGCAGTAAGTTTAAACTGTCTAATCGCAAGATGTTGAGCGACATTTTGTCAATCATCTTTTCCACTGACAGGTAGAAAAATTTGGAATACTGGAAATAGCAAACACACAAAGGGATGGCTGATAGTGAAACGAGTCTGAACATTAAACGCAAACACACACACACACACACACACACACACACACACACACACACACACACATGAATGCATGCATGCACGCACACATACACATTTGCACACACCTCTAATTTATTTCTAATATCTTTCCCAGTGTTTGTCCTCGTGTTGCTTTCTGCATTTTGTGTCTTACTTCTTATCATAAACACTGATCTTATTTCATGTCTTTTTAATAAATACTTTTAAGTATATTTAAGTGAATTTTGTTTTAATTGTCTGTTTCCAGTTTGAAAGTCTAACCAGCCAGAAAATATGCATGGCACGTATACATTTATGAAGAAATGTGTTATGTATTTTCCCCTGTTAAACAAAATTAAATACACACCGCAGATAGGCCAGTTCAGCACTCAGACTCTCCTGCCAAACTATGCTGTGATGGATTCAGTGTGTAATGTAGCATTGTCATCAGTCATTTTCTTAACCAGTTAGTCCAATTAGGAGTTGAGGGGAAGCTGGAGCCTGTCCCGGCAATCATTGGGCAAGAGGCAGTGTGCACTCTGGACAGGTTACCAGTCTATCACAGAGAGACAAACAACCACTCACACTTACACTCACTCCTAGGAACAATTTAGAGCAACCAATTTACCTAACATGCACTTCTTTGCAGGGAGGAAGCTGGAGTACCTGTAACCCAAGCATACACGGGGAGAACATACAAGTTCCACACAGAAAGGCCACTGTTTGAACCTCCTCCGAGCCAAAGCCCAAACCAGTGCTCTTCTTGCTGTGAGGCCACAGTGGAAACCATTGTGCACCACTGTGTAGCCTTAATTTACCATTGTCCTGCTGATACCTTCCCGAGAAAGGATATTGTCTGGATTGGAGCAGGAATTACTATTAAACTGAGTACTTTTTAGTATTGATGGTGTCTTCAGATCTATAAACTACCTACACTGCAGGCACTAACGCAACCCCCATGGTAGGGTCACTAGATTTGAGCTGCTGAAGGAGAGGACACGAGTAGAAGATAAAACCTGTCCTCATGCTGAACTGATGCAAGCTTTGAGCACCCTGCTTTGCATGTGAGCTTCTCATGCATCACCAACAAAATGAAATAAAATTAAATGAAATGAAGAAATACATCAGTAATTCAATGAAGAAACTGCAGTTTTGTAGTTGTTCATTTGTTGTTTTGTCTTCTTTGATAAAAACAAACAAACAAAATACCCCAAATCATAATTAATTAGAATATTATAGATTAAGCCTTTTTCTGAAGCATGCTGCCTGCTGGTAGGAATGATCTTCGGCAGCCTTCTGTCTTGCGCTGGACTTTACAAAGCCTTCCACTGATCATACTGTTGTTTCTTCACTGTGTCATGCAGAAGATGAGAAGAATTGTTCCTTATCTTTAGGAGCATATGCAATATTCTCACCTGGATAATCACCTCCAGCTCTAGAGTTATTCCCAGCACAGAACCAGGCTTTTTTATTCAGTCTTTTTATGTCTCTGGCTGTGATGCTGCTGCCCCAACAGATGGCTGATTGCATTTTCCACAACAGACAAACAGAAGTTAAGCAACATTTTGGTGGAGTCATCAAATGATCTTAGCTTCTTGACCATCACAAACACAACCCGGAACCCAGAGTACTTCCGTAGACGACTGGACTCAGAGTTGATTTGGAAATTTGAGGCGTACAGTATGAAGAGAAATAGTGAGTGTACAGTCCCTTGTGGTGCTCCTATGCTACTGACCACCATCCCAGACACACAACCTTTCAGTCTCACAAACTGTGGTCTGTTTGTTATGGAGTGATAAATCCAGGTGGTTGTAGAGGTATCCAGCTGGAATTTATGGAGCTTCTCACATAACAGAGGAACAGAATTGTGTTAAAAGAACTTGAAAAACCAAAACACATGATCCTCAAAATGCGACTTGATTGATCGGTACAGGTAAGAGTGGTCTCTCAGAACCAGATATATGATGACATCTCCACTGCCAGACGGAACAGTTTTCAACTTTGGCTGAAACTTTTTTGAATAAGGTTTGACCTAAAGACAACGATAAGATTTCTGAATAATGTTTCGCTTTAACCTGCATGGTGAATGAACAATGTTTACAGAAAATGATTTCTGGAAGTGTTCCTGAGCTCATGTATTGGCTTCCAGTAGAGAATCATGCCAATTTTAATGCACCATTGCCTGTGGTCCCACAGATTAAGAGCATCCACTTTTGACAGTGCAGATGGCTGTTCAAAGCCTTTATAATTTGTACTTTTACTTCAAATTGTTCTACCATCTTTAGACACCTTTTGTTGCAGTCTAGTAAATATCGGCCCATATTTAGGACTTAAAGGCTCTGCCTCTTTGCAATACTCTTTTAGACTCAGTCGAGTATTGAGCTGTTATCAAATTAATCCAGTTAGTTGGAAAATGTTAACCCAGTTGGTTTAGATTTGCATCAATGACTTTTCTAATATTTGGTTGTTTCTGTTTCAACAAATTGAGGTTACTTTTTTCCATTAAAAAAGGTCCTGATGTCAACATTTTACATGTTTTTTTTTATTTATCTTCATTTGGGTGTAAGGATTTATGAGGTTTATAAATAATTTAATTCTGTTTTTCTTTTAATATTACACAGCATTCCTACTTTTTGGGAACTGGGGTTGTAGACCATTTTACAGGTTTTATAGTCAAAATAAAATATTTTGGTGGTAAACAAATGACCGCTTGAATCTATCCAAGTGAAGAACTTCCTCACCACACAACTTTCTTCTATCCTAGAGATGATCAGAATCAGATAGTTTAAATAAATATATTTATAAATATATGTGTAACAGTTAAAGTTACATAGCCTATGAGAAATGGTTTCATTTCACAAAATTAGTCAGCTATGAATGCAAACTTCAAAAATAATTTATGAATTCCCTACTGCTTCTGGCAGCACGAATAAATATGATCTTTTGCTCCGTGTATTTATTTATTTATGTATTTGTTTACGTGTTTATTTATTTATCCATGTATTTATTTACAATGTGAGAAAAAAAAGATGAACGTCATATAGTTTAGCCAATCAGATATATTAAATCAGGCGTATTCTTTGGGCGACCGTCATTGCTAATGGTTTTCTAACTGGGACCAGTAGCAGGGAGCATATGAGGCCAGATAGGAACATGATACACAGAGTGCTGTTTTCAAACAATTGCCGCTTAGATTTTTATACTATTTTTCATTTTTACTTTGCATTATAGTCAATTGTGTGTGAAGGAGGTGTGGATAAATTTTTACATGCTAAGCATTTAAAACTGTTTTTTAAAAAAGTACTTTTAAATAAAATCTAGAGATTTTGAAGACGAGTCAGTCATTGGTGCAACGAACAGCACTATGTTTACCAGCTGAAGGATTTCTGTGGCTATATTCAAGTGATGTGCAGCTATGATAGGTTTTGTGGGCTTTCTTTGTTTCCACTGCAATGTCCAGCACCATGAGAGGCCTTAGACAGGCTCTGTTTCAATAATGTGTTTACAGAAAATTGCCAACAGGGAAGAAGTTATAATTCAAGGTAAATACTAAGTGTCAGTTATTTAGACACTTATGTTTGACTGCCACGATAAGAGTGGCAGGATGAAAATAATAGCCCTCTTTTCGTTGGTGTGCTAATGAGTATTGGATAGTTTGGAGTGTGGCTAATCGTGTAAATGATGTGGAAATTCAGTGACCTGGCTTTGCCATTGAGTGCAGGTGGTGGCACGTGCGTTTTCACTCAGCAGGGTCACTGGAATTTGAGGGGAAGAATTGTGATCCTTGATCAGATTGACTGTAACTGATATTAGTTTCGATTGCTTTGCAATTTTAAAAGTAAATATGCCAATAATCCTGAATTCAGCTATTGTTTTTTTTTTTCTTTTTTCTTTTTTACATTAACAGTGAATGCAAATGGTGGCATTTATGGTGCTGCATCTTGTTTAAAAACATGTATTTTTTCTTTGTATTCATACCCCTCCTTACTTTACCCTCCATCAGCTTAACAGTCACTGTAAACAATTGCCAATCGAAGTGAGGTGGTTGCACATAGTCAGGTTATTCATGGCTATTTTCATTAGCAGAGGGTTTTGCTGAAGGTCTGCCTGGGAAGACCCTCTTTTGAGTTTACCTATATTTATCTATTTAAGTTTATTCTGGTAGTTTGAAGTCTTATTTAATTATCCATCTGACGCTGTCAGAAAGGAAACGTGTGCGAGTGTGCATGAGATTTTGTGCTTGTGGTCTGCATAAAGAGAACTTGTGTTCTGGCTCATACTGATGTGATTTATGTGAATATGTGTCTTTGAACATTAGTGTGAGTCTGTTCACACGTGTATGCTTGTACTGATGTGTTTTGGTCTGTAAGTGTGTCTGTGTACGTTCATGGTAAGCTGACAGCAGCTGTAAAATTCCTCTGTGAGCATCACAGAGGGGAGGCTGATGGGAGCTGACATAGAGGAAGAGTGAAGGGAGGTGGGAAGGAAAGATGAAGGTGAGAGTGGAGCAAGGGTAGATGGTGGTTGCCAGCTCTCCTCATGACTGCAGGTTTTGCTGGGCTTTGCAAAAATTCTGCACTTTGTTGAAAAATACTGATACCTTTATAGCCATTATCTTGACCTTATCTAGCGTAACCCATACACCTTGGATGCATCAGCTCAGAGTAAAGCAGTTCCCCCTAAATATTTGCAGATGTTGCAGAAGTCTGGCTTTGGGTTTATCGCTGGGCCTTTTCCCAGTAATTTATGATCTTTTTACATTTTAGAAGGCAAATAGTGATTTAATTTTAAGCTAGACCTGATGTAAGAAGAGACAGGGATGAACTCTCAGAAGGAGGAAAGTAGAGGCATAGATGGAGAGGAAAGAATAACAGGACTAGTAGACTTTGGAACAGATGTAATTTAAAATGCAGTTTTAGTGTTATCATTACACATAGTATCTAGATTTTATGTATGTATGTTTGTACTCTGCTTTTTTAGGCAAAACTTCTTAATTTGTCCCCCCCGACTATTTCCAAACACTAAGTGATCCTGGTGTTTGTACCCTTTGTCTCCAGCTAGCAACTCCCCACCTGCTGAGTGTTTCCAATTAGCACACCTGTACCTCATTCACTGATTACACCCAGTTGGATTTTATCCAACGTTTCCATAGTTTCTATTTTTTATTGGTGACGATTTGTTTTTCATTTATTTTGCTGAGAAATGTATGTGCACACATAAATATGGCTTGAACTAAAGGGAAACATACGTTTTTAAACTTCTCCTATGCTGGTGAATGTGACAACATATTATGCTGAGAACTTCATGTCAGAAGTCACAGCTGAATACGCTGAATTACCACGTTACTGTAGTGATTTCTGAGTCTGATTTTTAGCATAAAATGGATTTTACATTCTCCGTAGGTTTTACTAACGTTACATGTTGCTCGGACAACTTCTTAACTTTAAGAATGTTTAGATCAGGGTTGCACAAGTTTGACTGACTTACTCCACTCAGTAAAAGGTTTTTTTTATACATATTATTGAGACTTTACAGAAGCTGGATCTTTGTGAAACCATGGACTCTGCACATCTGCAACATGGATTAGGCATGCTGTGTAGCAAGTAAATGAATTTCCTTCCTACAGTGATTTGCTAATGGCAATGCTTTTTAAATTTCAATTTATTATCAAATAATGTTTCATTTCTACTCTCTGTGTGAACATGGCCTGAGTATTTTGTGAAGGTGCTAACCTATCACAAAACACCAGAAATTCCTCCGTAATCATCCAGATAGTTTGAAGCAATAGTTATATAAAGCAAGCTGCGGCTTGGTGGATGAGGATATTGTGGCTGTAACAAAATGCCTGACAACAAGTGTCGTAAACATCAACCAGCCAGTTCGCCACTTTCTCTTGGTTCTCAAATTGACCTAACATTTTTATTTATTTATTTGAAATGACAAGGCAGGCCTTTATACAGTATGCAAGTATTTGCTAAAAAAAAAAAAAGACTTTTAGTTCTATGGGTTACACACAGACATTTCAGTTAAATTCTTTCATGGCACTCGAGTGGAAACTCGCTAAATATATTTCGTTGTACTACTTCACCCATTTCTTTAATAATAAACAAAAAAAACCCCAAAACGTTTTGCTCAACTAGATAATGTTTTAGACATGGCAGAACCGAGATTTAGTCCTCATAATAATCCAGTGGTTATTAAAATTATTGTGCTGATGTCAATGGTCAACATCAGAAATGTTGCAGCGTAGGAGGTCTTGTCTTGACCCTGCTTGATCCTGTGAGGAATTACAGTTCACACTGGGACACAAGATGATGTTTTCTTGATTAATCTGATTTATAGTAGTAATCATCATGTTGATCTATTGCTTTCCAAGTGGTGGTTTAAGTAATTAATTCAATCAGTCAAACATTATTTTTAGCAGCAAGTTTCCTATGAAAACAGGTGTTAAGCTGTCAGTGTAAAATACTGTAATTTCACTACCAGCAAAGTTAATAGTTGGAGTCACATATTTCCACATAAAGATTTAAATAAGTAAATCAAGATAAATACAGGCTTTTTAAAAAAAATTTACTTTATTTTAAGATACATAAAACTATGAAAGCAATTTTTATTCTTTTTGTTTATCCATTTTTTTTTTTTCAGATTTTTCTGTGCTTTCACTTCTAAAACGTGCTTCTTTTCTTACACTACAGCTACTGGGGAAATGAGACTTCTCTATGAGTTTGAGATCTGGAGATGAAAATGAAAGCCTGACGAATTGTGCTAATTATTGGGAGTCAGCAGGATGTGGTCACTGGGGCAGAAAGAGCATCTCTGGAGGGGTGAAACCTAAAAACAAAGTGGCTGGTCTTATGACACTCTGCAGGGGTGAGAGCCTGCTAAAGTTCACCACCTCTCTATTGTGTAAGCAGCCCTGTTATATGAAACTGCCTTCATCTTGTGCAGGAAAAGACTACAACACTTTATCAAAGAATGCAGATTAAAAGTAGCATGTTTTTCCCTTTTTTCTTCAAGCGTTGGATATCACGTGTTCTCATTTGAGATGATAATGTCTAAGGTGAGTAATAATTTAAAATTTTACCTATTTCAAGCCTTTAATTGCTGAAAATTTGCCTGCAGTCTTGCACAAATGTGGAGTAACTGCGATGCCAGTGTCATAACTACTGCCAGTCTAACCTCCTTTGCTGCACAGTAGCTCTATTTTGCAGAGCCAGACCCAGAGCAAAGTACCTGTTTCTTTGCAGTTAAACATTTGCATGTCTGCAAACTAGTGGCAGGGTTTTTACCCTTTGGAAATTTCTGTCAGGGCAGAAAGTGTCTCTGCAACACAACCCACCACTGTCCTGAGTTTGTATGGACTAGGGCCTCTTGGCAAGAAAATGGGGGAAAGAAACAACATACTCCTTTAACTCATACCGTGCAAAATTCTTACTGCAGGATTTTACTCACAAAACATGCAAATGTTTCAGTTAAGTTATTGTTAATAAAGCAGTCTATATATTTACTTGGCTTTAAACTGAAGCTTAAACCTTTAGATGAACTTTTTGGGATTTCAATAAATTTACTTTGTCAAATTTTCATGCTCAAGTCAACGAAGCACTTCTATTATTGTAGTTTGCCATTTCTATATTATTTGTGGTAATCTTCCACAAAATGTCTTTACCACTTTAACGTTGATCTATCTAAACATTACTAATTAACAATTTCAAAGACGTATGAAATCAAATGTATTGAACGAAATGAAAAATACTTAATTTAATAAAAAATAATTTATTAATCCCAGAGAGGAATGACAGTGTCTTGCTACACAGAGATAGATGTATGTTTTGTGAGCCCATCCAGTGTCTTTCACAGTCATTTTGAATGTAACAAAGTGGTCACCATCGATTCACAAGTGAACTGTAGGTGTGATTTGGCCAGTGGGAGGTTGTGTTAGTTAAAGTTAGCTTGCCAACTTGTCCCTAGGCCATTCCTGCTATGTCTGTAGTTGTTTTAAGTACATACTCCAGTAACAAGGGACAGTAAGTCCTTCCCTTGCAGGGAAACTTAGTTTAGGGGAGAAACTGCAAAATTGCACAGACAATAAAATTCAGATGTGTTTATGTGAGTCATTATCACAAACTGAAATCTATATATATCTACAGATAAAAAAAAACAAAACAATCACAAGTGTTTTTTTTTTACAATGTTATGCTTATGCCCATGACAACATATTTAAAGTAAGATTTTGTCAGTATTAAACTTTTTAGTCATAATGTAATGCTTTACATTGCATAAGACATACAGACTAGGTTTAAAGAAAGAAAACACTGCCCAACATTTGGAAATTATAGCTCATCGTCTCTTTCTGATTTTAATGAGTAAAACCCATTTCAGGTACACTGTTGACAGTGCTGGCATAATCTAGAGCTCGTACTTAACTTCATAAACAGAATATGTGCACAATACCTTACAAAAAATGAGTCAGTACAATGTTAAGCATAGCGGCACTTTTTGAAAACTGCTCATATGGATTAAAAGTTTGTTGTTACATAATACTGACAAATTTCAGTTCGCCACCAGTCACCAAACCAATAATTTGACTCCACCGCCAGAAAACTTTGAAGCATGGAAAGTTCATAGACCACCCAAGCAGACACACGCGATCACAGCGTGGCTCAGAAGTAATGACCCCACTAAAGGTGAATTTGTATTTATCTTCAAGTCCTGTGAAATTAAAACGAGCAGCTCAACACTGAAATTGGTGTAATGGTTGGCTATAGGAAAGCTCCATCACACTTTTGCTCTTGTACAAAAACTGTGCACACACAAAGGTTTTCTTTGGTGTCACAGTGGTATAACTGACAGACATAGTTATTCTCCACCTGGATAATAAGCCTGTATTTTGTTCTGCTGTGACTCCTATTCAAGACAAATTGTAGCTGTGACTAAAGAGAAGGTCTTGTGTGGTCAAAGAAAAGGAAAAAAAAGACATCTTTAACTATGAAGTACCTGCTTTGTTCTTTAAATAATGCCTAATTTCTTGTGTCTTTCTTCTCTCTGTTCTATTTTTTTGTTATGCAGACTGGGTCACAAGCCTTGTAACTCTGAGCTTGTAAGTAAGACTTGTCCATGTTGAGGACACAGCAGGAAAAATGAAGGATTATGGTGAGTTAATAATGGATACATCTGGAGATGCAGATCATAAAAATTATCTTTTTTGTAAAATTCTGGCTTGCCAGTTCAGATTTTCTTTAAAATCATTATCTTTGTAGGCAGACCAAGTCCGCTTCTTTGATCCAAATCAGAATTTGTTTGACGCATTAACATTTCCCCAAATGAAGCAGACTTTTTGAGTAAAAGGACTGGAATTTGAATAAAAACTCTGATGTGAATGTGTCCTTAGTCAGATGTAAAAAAAAATGTGGCAATACTTTTCTAAGAAATATGGTCAACCCAAGATTGCCAGGATTTGATGCAACTTAATGTTTTTGTCTTACTTGTTGGAAAAAGATGTTGTCTTGGATCAAACAGTAGATGAGCAAATGTTCTTTTTTGTTGTTCGTCTTGTCGTTGACTAATTTGCTCTGGATCACCTCTAGCAAAGATGCTACATTATTCAAATGGCTCAGTTTGCTTGTCTAAATTAAATGTGAAAGCAAAGTCGGACTGGAAGAATGTTGCAAACCCCATTCCCACCTCTACTCTGGCAGATTATTAGCTGTGAATCCTTCCTTAAGTCCAATGGGAAAATTTTTTTCTCTTTCTGTAGTCCTTTTTAAAACCAGTGTTTTCAATAAAAACCAGACTGAGGTCCGAAGGCAACCTCACAGTCTGTGCATTAAAAAAATGTCTTCTGTTTTTTTTTTCCACAGTTTCAAAGCAATAATGCATTTTTCACCTTTTCCTCGAGAGGGTAAAAGGGGGAAACGAAAAAGTTGTACTTCACTGGGTAAGCAGGTCAAACTAAAATTTGTCCATATCCTGTCACTGACTGAATGATCTGTAAATCCCTCGATAACCAGAAAGGATGTGGATTTCCACGACTGAACTATAAGCAGAACTTTTCCAATCATAAACATTTGGTATTGTAAGGTGTAGTAGAACAGATGAGCTTTAATTTATCAACCCCTCATTCTCACCACCAAGAGGCCCCTTAACCAGAAAGAGACACTACATACTGATGTATAAAGAGAAAAGGACAGCTCTCTCCATGCGATAGACAACTGTTACAGGTCACTACCTCTACTTGTGTCTCAGTCAGGAGCAGAGTAGGTGACTATTTATAGCAGAAGTTTGTGATGATCGAAAATCCTCAGATGCAAGTTGACAGACGCTGTGTCTGTACATACTGTCTGTACAGCAACCATTGAACCTGAAAATGTGTGGAAGTGCCACACACTGACAGAACTTGGTTGTAAATGAAAAACAACATTTCTGTTGAAGTAGTAGTTTTGTGGGGGTTAAGTAGCTGTACCAAACTTTGTTGCTGCTTAAAAATGTTAGTTTAGGTGTTTTTAACAAACCATAATGTTCAGGAAAGTCACTTTTCATATATGCTTGAGTAGCTTTCTATAACAATGACCAATAAAACCGTCACCCATAAACTCTCTTTGAATATATTTCTGCTGTCACCGTAACAACTTGAAAAAGGGCCTCCTTTGGAATGTGGCATGCCCTCTGACCCCATGGTGCAGGGAGTTTACATATCCATGTCTATACTAGTTAAAAGCACATTCCTGCCTCTGATCTGGGTCACAGATAAAAGATGACAGAGATCTGATGCTAGGAAGCGAGACAGATTTGAAATTCAAATACTTTTTTGTGGTGGTTAGACCAACAGGTGATAATGATGATGATAAAAAAAAAAAAAATATATATATATATACATATACTCATTGTAAAATAAAATATAACCACTAATTATAACATACAGATGTCATCTTGTTGCTCTTTTGCTTTTTCTCTTTGTAGAGCAGGTAATTTCCAAATATTGAAGCCTTTTGTCAGTTTAATTGCCTGCACTTTAGCTGAACTACACTTGAGCTATTATTTCTGCTTGTAACACTTAAATGCCTTGATAGTGTGTGTGTTGTTGCTCAGGTCCAGTCACACAGGATGTGTGCTGTAGGCATGAAATGGAAAGTGGACCGATCTGCTTTTGCTTAGAGAGGCATGTGTGAGGAAAATTGCTCAAGGCATCTTCCTGCTGTTCCTATACAGTTAAACAGTTTAAAGCTGTCCATCAATTTGTGTTTCTTATGACATTACTTTAATAGATCTGAAAATAATTACAGACTTTATTTGGTCCAATCAGATCCTAAGTGGCATCTGCTGTGGTGGCTGCTGGTAATCAACACTCTCAGCAGCACATACTTTTCTGCCTCCACTGTGGAAACACATGGGAGGTAAAGCAAATGAAGCCGTTCCTGTGAATCCCGATTTTTTACCTAGAATTTCTGATATAATCAGAATAAAGTCACTGATTTGTTATTATAACAATTAAAGTCATTATATCATTATTGATATTCAACACTGCAAATGGATTTTTTATTTTTATTTTTTGTTCAACAAAGAAGCTGTTTCTTTGGACTAGACAATAGAAACAGTGATGTTAAGGACTTTTCCACCAAAAGCTAAATATAATGCTCATAATCAGTCAAAAATAGCCAACCTTTGACAAAAACACTCAATTTATTCAACGTTATTTGAGACATATTGACAGACATTTCTTCCTGAATGTTATTTGACAAAGTTGCATATTTTGTATTCAACCTCTTTACTTATTAATAAACACCCCTAAAGACATAATGAGACAAGCAGACCTGTCAGTCATGGAAATCTAATGGGGTCTCATGGGGTTCACTTAATCATGAGTGGAAAGCAATATGATGTCATAAAGAGTAAAAAAAAAAATAAAAAGACATAACAGTATTTCATTGGATAAGCTGTGTCTTTAGCCCATTACAGAGTTATTCGACGCATGAACTTTACGAAAAGAAAAACACAAAATTCCCTAACTTTACTATTACGGAATGGATTGTGATGTGGACGGTTTTGTCCATGTCATTGAACTGTATAAGGCTTCACTAAACCTGCTTTTAAAGACACACGACCGAACTTTTGCCTTTTTCCCCGCTATGCGCCCCTATCGACGGTTAACCCAACATCCATCTTGCATCCAACCTGACTTGTTTGCTTTCTTCAGCCAGTAAAAGACGGTCTTACGATGACTCTTGTTTTGCCCCTTTCTCTCTTTTAATCTCCTTTCGTTTCTTTGCTGAATCAGCAACTATGTGTGTTCAAATCGGCCAGTTCTTTATTATACCAGGAAGTGACATGTCACGTCTCATCCCGATTCAGGAAGTTGTATTGTGTGGTTTTTCTGCAGCGGGACGCTACTCGCCAGTGACAGCTCTTGATGTGCTAAATAAACTTTGGTGTGCCATCAAAACAGGTCATCATGATTAATATATGATTTTAAAATAATTGTTAAATAAAACATTATTATTATTTTTGTACTGAATCTGTCTGCCATGGTGCATTTATTTGAACCTGCTTTGTGATTAAGGTAACTGGGGTGAGAGTACACCCCCCAGGTTGGCATTTTCGGACTGCCATTCAAGTGCTCATCACTCGCCACGATAGTAACAGAAGTAAAAATAGCTGTGTGTTGGTAAAGCCTTATTTATGCATATCTACATATACATATATATGTAAATGATTGGAGGCTACAGTCCATTTTCTGCAACTGTAAATGTGTATGTGGGTCTATTTTCAGAGAGCTTGCAAATGGAGCAGTGCCCCCAGAAACTGCAGCAGTGTTGAGCATTATAACTAATGCAGGGATCCAGACAAACCTTTAGCATTAGTTACAGTGCTTTCATTTGAAAGACTAACAAGAAATTCAGGTGCAGTCCAATTTTTGATGCTTTACCAAAAGCAAATGCAGCTTTTTGTTTTTCCAGAGCTGTGGAGCGTTGGATTTCTTGGATTGGATTTTTTTTTGTTTTTTATAATCCAGCCACCGGATAACTTAAGGGGGAGACTTGATTCCAGCCAGTAGATGTGACGCCACACAGATGGGTAGCTTCTCCAATCAAAACATGCTCAACTCTCATCCAGCTTTTCTGGTTAATTTTGCTCAGCTACAGTCTTAAATAAGTGAGGATAATAGAAAACAACCACATGTGTGCAAATTCAGCTAGGCATTCAGAGAGATGATTTAAGTCTTTCACCTAGATCTAAGAAATGTTAGGTGCACTGATGCAATCACAAAAAAAGTTAGTCATACTCCAAGTGTCAAAGTGTCAAGTGCAAAGAGGGCATCACGCAAGTGATATTTTGGGTGTTGAATTTGTACAATATATAGCCTACATATCCTGTTCATGCCATGTTCTTATTTCATATATCAGTCAATATATCAGACATCAGACGATATGTTGAATATCAGCTTTTTAGTCCCCAATATTGGTATCAACATCGGCCTCGAAAATCCCACCCCAATGGAGCTCTAATGCATACCATATAGGGCTGCATATCTAAAAAATTTAACTTCATTACAATTAAAATACTTATTGAAGCAACTGCCTCAACAGCAATAAATGGTAGAAATCATTTGCATATTTTAAGTAACACTGTATTTTTGCATATTTCATGTTTTCTTGATATTTTGCAACCTTAACACTGTACTTGATTCAGCAAAAAAGAGCATTATTACAGGAAGAAAATAGGAAAAAAGAAAAGAAAGTGATAAAGCATGAAATGAGACAAGAGCCAGCATCATACCGGCCTTTGCTGGAGTGACACAGCATAGCAATGAGAGACGATGCAAGACAGATGCCAAATAATGTCTATTGTTCAAGCAGTGGTTGTATACTAGCTGTATACAATGTTTAACATTTTATAGACTGAGCTTTAAATTGAACACTTGTCTTTTTTCTGACGAAATCAGACAAAACAAGTTTTGTCTGATTTGAGGAGAGCTTTGGTCAAAATTCTAAAAGCAATATATCTTTACTTTATGAAGCCCCATCATGACAGACAGACAAGGAAGGTTCAAATGATGAAAGTCCTACAGTGACAAAGGTCTTCATGCTTAACCCTGATTATTTATCAAAAGAATCAGTATTTGAGCATTTTTTTTTTAATCAAACAAAACCCAGATTACCAGCTGTTTAACTGAAGCAGACCCCATGTTCTTTCTCACAAGTCTATGTGTGTAAAGTATTTTTGAGTGAGCAGTCTCACAGTAGTTGTCATTTGCTCCATACTGCAAAGGCAAATAAAAGCCTATTATCTGTAAAGGGCAGAGCATTTGTCTGTTTGTATGAAAAGCCTTCCACAGCAGACCGCACAACAAGGAAGTCTGCAGATTCAGCAGAAGGAGAAAGGGAGGGAAGAATGAGACCTTTAACATGCCGTGTCAGAAAGAGGAGGAGAGGAAGGAAAACCAACTATAAATCTGTCTTTTGTGCATAGCTGCAAAAGTCACAGTGATGGTGGAGTGTGCAACTAAATCGTAAAATCTGAGAAGAGTTTAAATTCTATCAAGTTCAAATGATGTATTCTTAATGGAAATATCATCAGTCAGTGGTGATGTTTGAACAAAATATCTTTTGATATCTTTGATTTTTCTCATTGATGAATACAGTTCATGTTGTGACAATTTTATTTCAGTATGTTGTCACAGACAGATTAGCAAATTCTCAGATTAGCAAATTACTCCCACGGGCACAAAAATACAAACTAAAATTGGAAATGCCATTACAATGGTTATTTCCTTGGTTTATTATCGGCTTGTGACTTTTCTTATGGATACATTGCTTTGTTTTGGTGGATTAAATTGCTATATTATTTGCTAGCATAACATAACTAGCAGAGCAGAGTGGAAAACTCAGTATAGTTTAACCTTTTCCAAGTGAAAGCAGTGTCTGATTTTCGACTGGTAGAAGAGTAGGGCTGCACGGTGGCGCAGTGGTTAGCACTGTGGCCTCACAGCAAGAAGGTCACTGGTTCGATCCTTGGCTGGTTTGGTCAGTGGCCTTTCTGTGTGGAGTGTGCATGTATGTGTGGGTTCTCTCCAGGTACTCCGGCTTCCTCCCACCATCCAAAGACATAGGTTAATTGGTTACTCTAAATTGCCCCTAGTAGTGAGTGTGAGTGTGGTTGTTCGTCTCTCTGTGTGGCCCTGAGATGGACTGGCAAGCTGTCCAGGGTGTACCCTGCCTGTCGCCCAAAGCCAGCTGGGATAGGCTCCAGCTTCCCCGCGACCCTGAATTGGAATAAGCGGTTCGGAAAATGAATGAATGAATGAATGGTAGAAGAGTTTGTGAGGATCAGTTCCTTCAGTTATCACACACAGCTGACTGACAGCTTGTACTAAATTAGCTAAAAACAGGGTGGGGGGTGGGGTTCTAAGTCTTAGCAGCACACAACCTGAGGCAGGAAACATCTGCTTTTTAAGATATATAAAGGTAATATTTAAATATATAATATATAAAGGTAATACATTTCCCCACTCTTACCATGGCTAGAGTTGTTAATCTCTTGTTTGTGGACAAATGTGAATATATATTGTAGGTGAACTGCATTTAAGTGGTTGCACAAGCAACAGATGACTACATTAGGTTACCCAGTAAACAAATATACCAACACAAATGGTAAATGGACTGTATGTATATAGTGTTTTTCCAGTTATGTTGACCGTTCAAAGCGCTGTATGTTGCATGTTACATTTACCTGATCCACTAACCTTCAGGTTGGCAGACGACTGCTCTTCTGCCTCTTCTACAGCTGCAGTACAGATTACTGGGCAGAACAAAGAACTATTAGTATCTTTAGCTGCCTTTAAACCACCAAACTGTCACTTAGCGTGAAGTCGGGGGGCCTGCTACAAGCTACATTGTGACATTTGAGGTGGCATGCAAGCTTTCCTCCCAACTGAGTGGGTAAATTGTGATGTTCAGGCAGGTTCTCAGTTCTCCCAATGAGAGCATGACACTACTGACTAAATTGTGTTCCTTCTGCATTAAATTTTGAAAACTTACATTCCACTTCTTCTTTTGTCTCAGCTTTTGATAATGCAAAAATGATCATATTACCAAGCTTTAAACATGTGAAAAAAATGCGCTGCAATCCCTTTAATCTCCCTTTTAAGTTCATTTGTCAGCTTCCACTTATATTACTTGCATGTGGGACTGGGCAATTTGTTTTAGAAATATATGTGTTTTTAACTTTCCTTTTTCAAGATATGTTAGAAATGACGGAAATGATTCAAGCAAGGCTTACTTTTATTGGAATAATATTTCTGGGAGTTGAGATTAAAATGTGAGTAAACAAGGTTTGAAACAAGATAGCAGACAATCGAAAAAAAATCCTGTAACTGTAACAAAATGTTTGTAGCTTGTGGTTTAACAAAATGTTTTAGCTGCCATGAAACAACTTTCTCAGTTTTGATTATACATCTAAAAATGGATTTCACTTCACATTGGGTCATGTCATGTCAATGGACATAAAAAGATGAATGAAAGTGCCTCCTCTTTAGGGGAAATAAAGTCACCCCTTTCAAGTATTTTGACAAAATATATATATGTTTTTTGTCAACATTTAACACCACTTGTTTCAACAACAATAATTGAAACTTTTTTTTCTCTATAGGGATGGTATAATGCAAAAATTAAACCTAAAATGTATTTGACGAAAAATGTGCCTCCTGGTTAAAAAACCCCCAAAACAAATGGTACCATTAATCCATGAATGTGTAAACAAACGTATCTGAAACCAATAAAAGCATAAAAGCAAGAATGAACAAGCCTTCTTACCGCATCTGGTTTCAGGCATGCCTTGTTACATGCCATATAATCCCACACCTCTCACTCCCGAATCAGCACTTTCGGGGGGGTACCTGCAGGGACAGATATACTTCTTGGCCAGTTTACGGCCCATTGAATGTTTGTATTGCAGTGCTGCCACCTCTGATGTGGCTCAGTCTCTGAATCTATCAGTTTTATAGCTTCTGACTGGTGAGGAAATGACAATGGAGTGTTTTCTTTCTTTTATAAAGGCAGACAAAGTCATTTTCTTTGCTAGAGCCTTTGCTACTTCTTTGCATATATACACTTATAGGCCAGGCTGCTGTTATAGTGAAAGAAAGGAACTCAAGCCCATTGGCAGCTCTTTGCAATCTTTGTTCCATTCTGTCTGGACCAAGGACTGTTGTCCAGAACTGCGGTAATGTCCAAGAGCCATGGCTCTTTCCTGTTCCAGAAAGCTCTATCATTTTCTGGTGTGAATCCCATGTTGTCAGGGACTCTGTTATTATCTGATGAGGGGGTAGAGCAAGCTCATCCTGTACTTCACTCACCTCTACTCTTTTTTTCCCCAAATATAGGAAAAGGCATGTTCAGTCCACAGGTCCTTTGCACCACTGTCTTTATAATGAAAACACTACTGCATGGTTTACTGTCACAATGAACTACATTCACACATACTAGTAAATATGTAAAGATAGTATTACAGTATTGTATATCAAACACTTTTGCTTGAACTGTACCAATTTTATAACCATTACATTTACCTATTGAGCAATTTATGTCCAAAACACTGGGGGTGTGGCTAACCAATGCCGATTGGACGTTTGATTATGTGAGTTTTGCAGTCCATTGTATACAGAATTGGACCACTTCCAAATGGTTGATGAAAAAGCTCTTCTTTGCTAGCTGTCACGATTATATCCTTTTTGGTTTCTGTGGGATCTGGGTGGGGGAGGGCTGAGCCCACTCTGAACTATACAAGCCTGATGCTGTTGGCATGCACAGGGAAACTTGGCGATCTAATGACTAAGTACTGTTCATGTAGTTTTATCATGTGGCGCCACAGTCATTTTTCTATTTCTAAGAGTTGTACATTGCAACATTTGCATAAGTAATATACGGTTGTTGCCACAGAGTGGAATACAGACATTGCCCCATTGGCATTTTAAATTACCTAATTTAGAAATATTATTTTTCCTCTTGCTTTTGTTTCTTTAACTTTGATTTTCTGTTTGTTTCTTCTTTGGGGTATTTGGTTTTATGCATCACAGCCACGTTTTTTTTTTTTTTTATTCTTTAGAAAACATAGTATCCTGGTGTGTCTCAAGTTTCTTTGGACTGGACTGGACTGCACTGGACTGGACTGGACTGGACTGGACTGAACTGAACTGAACACTAACACAAACACGAGCAAACACAATGATCCAGCAACATTGAACTGAAACAGAGGCTATAAATACAGACAAGGACAGAACAAGACACGGGTGAAATGAATCAGCTTTTTGAGTCCAGGTAAAAACTATGAATGGGAACAAAGGCTACAAAACACAACCCAACAAAATAACAGGAAACTAGAACTAAAGATCCACGATAAACACAAACCATGACAATTTGAGACTTTAAGAAATGTAGGTGTTTTTTATTGTAATATTTAGTTTATGCACAATTCTTGGTGTAATGAAAACACAGCTAATGTCCCTCCATATTGAACAGTTTAATACATCAGCAATATATTCATTCCAATTGTGCCCTTTATTAGTACTTAATGAGTAGAGGAATTAATCCACCATATAACATGGACTATGAGATCCAGCAAACTTGTGGCTTTCCATGATTCTGGGAAGTCTTACAGAGTGTGCATCCGAGTGTGTGAAGACCTTTCGGCTTTTTGGATAGATATAGGTTGGAATTTGAAGTTTATTGGCTACTTTATGACTATCTGTTAATATAGGAAGGAATTCAGGGAGATGCAAATGTATGTGCATGTGTGTGATATGTAGGTCTTGTGTATGTTATCGGTGACACACTGATATGTGGTTGGGTAATGACATTGAGGACCTCCCATGGAAAGTAAATTAATGACCCAGAAAAGAAAAGAAATTATGTGGACCAGAGGGAATCAGACTCTCAAAATCAACTTGATTTTTGAGAATCTTGCCAATCACTTTTAAATTGTTTAGATTTCCACCCCAAAACTCAACAAGAAAAGCTGCCCATTCAAAACAGAGTGGTTACAGCTTATTAGTCATTAGATTGACACTAAGCTGATTACAATCCCAATGGATGTTTTTTTACTGGATTTGTGATCAGAAATGTACCTTGACCATGGCAAGTGACTTCCACCTTATCATCCAAAGCCCTCCAACCCTCAATCAACAGTATGGAGATAACATATTATTAGACATGCATAAAGGATTCCTGCAGATGCATATGTGTTTTTCATGCACATTTTCTATAAACTTAATTCTACTTTGACAAGATTCAATAATTCATCTCCTGTAACTGTCCTGGAATAAGTAAGACAATAAGTGAAATTTGGCTTTTACTGATTGCATTGACATACTGATAAAATTATGCATCCTTGAAAATGATCTTTGAATGTGAGCAGCAAGGCTGTATATTAGTTTATTTGTTTATTTATATTTACCTAAGCATTTTAAACTTTCAAGATGTTTATTAAATGTTCATTGTCATCAATACAGTACATCTGACTCAGTATATAAAATATAGAACAAAAAAGAAAATGGTCAAACTTTATGGCACAATGTGCACCTTCCACCTTGTCCTGCATTAGACTGTCAACTAGGGGTGGCCTGGGCCAATAATTCAGGCTGGGAATTTGATACAATCCCAGGCTACAACCACACAATTAATATTAAACACCAAGAGTGAGTCAGGTTGGGTGCTTTACTGATGTGTAAAATAATAAGACTACAACAAAGGTTACACATGGTTACACAAATTTCTGTTGTACTGTGATAAGCTGTACTCAAATAACATAAACTGTTTTCTATTTCATTTACTACACTGTTAAATGTGCAGGCTACACATTTAACAGTGTAGTGGTTGATGAAATAAAATAGGTTAAAACATCATTTACCTAAACGTCAGGCAAGGCAAGTTTATGTGTATAGCACCGTTTCATGTACAAAACAATTCAAAGTGCTTTACATGAAACATTAAAGGCATTACAGATGGTGTAAAAACAGACAAAAAGAAGCATAAAAGAAAACACAAATAGCAAAGTCACAATAAAATCACAAATTTTATTAATTAAAAGCAGAATCAAGTAAAAGTTACTGTGCAGATTTCATGCATAGGTGCACGAGAAAAGAAATGTTTTTAACCTGGATTTAAAAGTTTCTACATTTGGTGAAAGTTTAATCTCCACTGGCAGTTTATTCCATTTGTTTGCAGCGTAACAGCTAAACGCTGCTTCTCCATGTTTAGTCTGGACTCTGGTCTGGACAAGTTGACCCGAGTCTTGGGATCGAAGAGCCCTGCTTGGTTTATATTCTCTAAACACATCACAGATGTATTCTGGTCCTAAACCATTCTGGGATTTGTAAACAATCAGCAGAATTTTTAAATGTATCCTGTGATTGACTGGAAGCCAGTGTAAAGATTTTAAAACTAGTGCGATGTGTTCAGACCTCTTAGTTCTCATTAAAGCTCTAGCAGCAGCATTCTGGATGAGTTGCAAATGTTTAATCCTCTTTTTAGGAAGTCCTGTTAAAAGACCGTTACAGGAATCCAGTCTGCTGGAGATGAATGCATCGATGAGTTTCTCCTGGTCTTTCTGGGAGACTAAACTTTAGTCTCGCAGTAGACCAATCTTATTTGTAATCTAACAGGTACTAATACTTGTTATAAATTTGCCTCTGTGCCAACCATAATGTCATACCACAAGTGAGAGGTACACAGGTCCACCACTGCTGTCACCCCAGGAGCCCTTTAAGCACTAGCACTGCTGACCCTGTTGACACCGCTGCCTTCTCAATCTATGGAAGGAAACTTCCAAAAGCCCCCTATAATTTCCCAGCTATTCAGATTTATTAATGGACCATTTTTATATACACTGGCTATTTATATAACAACAAATGGGATTTATCTGGTTAAATAATGATAAAATGAAATAATGAATACAATGATTTCAATATTCATGCAGTAACATTAACTAAAAACTTTTGTTTAAATAGGTTTTAGCCAACCAGCTAACCTCCTGTTGGATGGTTGTGTCTGTTGTCACCACAAGCGGTTCATGTCTTACCTGTTCCCTCAGGGACAAACATGTCTGTTATTTCACAGCACTTTGCAGCATCTGTGACCAGCCTTCCTTTTGAGTTGTGGCCTCTCTGCTTCGCCTTTCCTCTTGGCCTTTCCATCTCTCTCCATTTTGCCTTTAGAACTGAAGGTGCAGGAGAAGGGAAGGTGTGTGTGACTGCAGTGATGTTTCAGACAGCCGTACAAAAAGAGAGGAAAGTGTGTGTTTGTGCCCAACGTCGCTGCTTCTGTGTTAGCTTCAGTGGGGCAGATGAGCGTTTGAGCTACACAATTGATCATTTAAAAATCAAGTGCGACCCAATCTCACCGTCGGGAGTCACCTAGTGGACCAATTCGGTGGCCAGACCATTGGGAAATGTCCTGGTTTGTCACTGGTCTGTCACTGGTATCAGCTTCTGCTCGCTGGATGTTTATCTTGTTCTGACCACTCTCTGGAAACCGGGGGGATTGTTGCGTATGAAAATCTAAGTAGATTAGACTTTCTTCCCAAGTCTTTGTTTTTGTTTAATGTCTTTGTTTAATGAGTGGAAACCTTTACGTGATAATCCCAGACTGTATTTCAGTCTGTCTAATTAGGATGCGGACATATCTACTGTCTGTGCCAAATGTTTGAAGACTGACATCCTTTGTTTCTGTGCTTCATTCTGCAGTATAAGCCATGGATACTTGCACATCCACTTCCATACGCAAGCACGCATACACACACACACACACACACACACACACACACACACACACACACACACACACACACACACACACAAACAAAACACTCCAAAGCCAAAACCACATTCCACAATGACTAAATGACTGGGGCTGCAATTTTGTTTTCAAAGGAGAAAATATTGTTCTGTGATTGTAGGATAATTAGAGCTGCTGTACTTGAAAAAAGACTGACAAGATGAATGACCAGCACCTGCTTAGATGTTAGGCCTGCATGCACAGTCTGTGCATATTATTTGCATGTGCAATTTGAAGATTAGTGATAATGCACGATACATGCCCTCAGTGTAAACTTATCACTTAAACATTTTCACTTTGGCATTTAGATGTAGCTTTGGTCTTGCAGAATTGATGAGGTTTTGATACTTGAGCCAAACAGGGGGCATACTGAAATGTGCTGCTGACTGCTGATCATCAGCACGTATTAGATGTGTTCATGTGTACACTGTAGTGCATATTTTTTATGTGTGTTTATATGTTATGCCTTAAGAGGCATTATGGAACTGTGGTTGCACAGTCTGACCACTAGAGGGCGAGAACACTGCACTAAATGCTAAGGCTTTAACCTTTTTTTTTTTTATTTTTTTTTTTTTAGATAATTTCACATATACAGGTTAAATCATTTCAACCAGCTAAACAGAAAAATGTCAACCTGATTTGACTGAGATCAAATTTCTTTTTTTTTTTTTTTTTTTTTTTAAATATGTATCCTCTTATGTTTAATATCCAACTCCACTAAGAAAGCAGAAATTTCAGATGGCTAATTGAGCTGGGAAGGGGAATTCCCTTTATTTACACATTATTGGTTCATGGCTGAGAATTGTCAAGCAAGATGTCTTCCATTTCATCTGTAGATCCTGTGAACAGCTGGTCAGGGTTTGCTCTTACACTGTGAGCCCCCTAGAGCCACATAAGGATCCATGTGGATGTGCATAAAGCTGCACCCACCGAAATATAAGCCTTGGTGCGGATATCAGAGGAGCTTTTTGCAGATCGTTAAAGTTGAAATTTGTAGACAGTCATTGTGGACCAGTAATCGCATGAGAACAAAGCATCTTAGTGGAAGCCTTGTAGTATGTAGTGTGGTAGGATGACAGGTTTAAAAGATAAGCACTGACAATTAGTGATTTAAACATTCTCTGTTTACTGACTCATACTTGATTAACTTTCCCTTAATTTTTTGCATTAAATGCCTCTTTTTGGTGTACTTTCCTAACAAAAATGAGGTTTACAGACATGCAAAAAAGAAATCAACAGATGAAAACTTTCTTTCATGGGACATTATAGAAATGACCTTTAAGCACAAGCCTTAGGGTTCTGCTCTCTCATGGTGGAGTGCCATGTTTCCCACGGAATCTGAATGGAGGCATGAACTACAAAAAATATGGGTCACTGATCTGTCACTGAACTCTCCTTAAACCAGAAGTCAGTAAGAGAAAGGTAAGTCAGCTTGTTTCCTGCCTTTTCTTAGCTTCACTCTTTTGTCTTTTGGTGTAAATTCTGTTTAACGGACAAAACGCTCACACCTGAACTGATCAGTGCTTAAAAATAAACACTGTTCTCCACAGTGAATGAGGGCTTTGCCACCTTATTAAGTGTGATAGTTTAAAGAATGGATGGAGTTCAGTATTTCCTGGAAGTGTTTATGGATTGTGCCAGGTTATGCCTGGGCTAATGAATCACACAGCAGGAAACCATATTATAGAGCTCCTTCTTTCAGTTAACCGTATTAACAACAAAGGGGATTAACACTTTGAGGAGATGCTTCTTCTTTTTTTTTTTCCTCTCCCAAAGGGTATTCCTCCACTCATGTACTGAGTCAGCTCCCTCTGAGAGAGCTCATGCGCATCTAAATGTGTGTGGCCTGTACATTGTACATGTCAGGGACTGTTTGGGCTATACTTTGTACTTATACATTACGTTTGGTGAAGCGTAATTTCTACTCAACAGCCATGCTTTACTACTGTGTACATATTTCACTGAATATTTTGCACAGTGCAGATTGTTTCCATCTCACTACATGGGCTCAAAAAGTGAAAGTTTACATTAAGCTCACATAATGTTGCATTAAACGTGTTCCAACTTTTTGTACCCATGATGATATTCAGCAACCATGTATTGTATGTGATTGTTCCTGATGATGCTATGTGAAAATATATGAATATTACTCATTGTTGATGTGCTTAAGGAGAAAAACTGGTGCTAGATGGGGTTTGTCTGACGGCTTATAAAGAAAATACCAATGGAATGGTATCCATCCACTTAAAAATAAAAGATTTTATTTTGTACTATAACTGCATATGACCAAAATTATAAAAATATTTTCATAATTATGCCAGTTTTATTGTAAGTTATAGCATATTTTTTCCACACTAAGGGCTGGGTGTTCAGACTGTAATATGACAGGGTGTTTTCATGTAATTTGAGAATTACTGTAGTAGATTGTCTAAGAACAGCTAATTCCATTGACACAAGCAGAGTACATGTTAAAAAAATAAATAAATAAAAGAGGAACACTGTGTATCTTGACAGCTAGACTAAATTTAACAGCATCAGTCAGAACTATCTGTACATGTGGATTGCCATGGAATTTATTATCTAACTCCATTCTTCACTGCTTCCTTCATTTTTGGTAAGCAATTTCTTTTTCTTTTCCTGTTTTACTAGTTTATCAGTTTTGAGGATGTAGAGTGCACAAACCTTTATTTAATAGGTTCTTATTACTCCAAAGCATGTTTGCAGCCAAAGTGACACAGCTGTGAAAAGTGACACATCTGTCCTGAAACAAAAGTTGCAGTAAATTTGTCATCATCTGTGTTTTTTTTGGGGGTGGGGGGGTTGTTGGACTTGTTTCTTTTGACTTTCCTAAGGAATGCCAGCACAACAAAGCCAGATTTTCTGTTATCCAGGTAACCAATGGTTTTCCAAATGTCGTCAGGGTAACTCACCATGGTAATTGAGGCTAACCAGCTAACCTGCTCCTATTAAGAGAGCCATGAATATGAAACACCACCTCCTGACCAATCGATTCTCTTGGAAAATGACCTGCCCATTCTGCCGATGGTGGTGTGCATCTCTTGAGAGGAACGCAAAGGATAAATAGTTTTAGGGTTAGGTTGTCATGGTGTCTGCGTTTTGGTTTCTGGTCTTGTCATGTTTAGTTCTGTTTTTCTTGTCGTGTTTAGTGGGCTTTCCCTTGTGTATTCTGTTTTGCTTTCTGCTTCTGTCATTAGTTCACCCAGTTGGAATTTGCTAACTCACGTTACCTGTTTCTTTTTAGTGATCCACAGTGTATGTATAGCCCTTGTTTTGTCTTTCCATTCCGTGTACCAACTCTATGTGTTTAAGTTTTTCAATTTGTGTTTATTTTTTATTTTGATTAAACTTTGGATTCCTGCACCTGTCTGCCTCCCGCCTTGTCAGCCTGCATTTGGGTCCACATTCCATAGATACCACAGAAATTGTGAACTTATGATCTGACCAACATGGACCCAGCAGGCTACCAGCCTGACCAAAGTATTAGATCCAGTGAACTGGTGAGAACTCTTCTTGGGGTTGATCCACAGTCTGCTGACACTTCAGTGTAGTTGCCAGGGGCTCCAGATTGGCGATATGGACACCACTCAGGGGGCTCAGCTCTCCTGATGCTGCTTGGACTGCTTTGGTGGCCAGACAGAGGCAAGGCTTGAAGAAACCATGCCTCACAGCACTGTCTGCGGTAGCGCCTCAGCCCATGTCTCCATGTTATCTCCAGCACTGCATTTACTGTTCCACTCCGGTGCCCAGATTCTGTCCACCGCTCCAGTGGTTCATGATGTCATGGTCTCTGGGTTTTGTTTTAAGTTTTTGTAGTCTTGTCATGTTCAGTTCTGGGTTTTATTTTGTCTTATTTTGTGTGTTTTCTCTTGTACATTCTGTTTTACTTTCTGCTTCTGTCATTAGTTCACCGAGTTTGAATTTGTTGATTTACTGAACCTGTTCCTAGTTAGTTGTCCACAGTGTATTTATACCCCTGGTTTTCAGTTTCTCCTTGCCAGATTGTTGTTGTGCTTCCATTCATGTACCAAATCCACGTGTTAGGTTTTTCAAGTACTGTTTAGTTTTAATTGTGACTAAAACTTGGATTCCTCCATGTGCCTGTGTCATTAACCTGCATTTGGGTTCACATCACATAAATACTACATGAATTGTGACATAAATGCAATCCTTTTGATAAAGAAATAAAACGTTGTCACTGACCACTTTGCAGTATGTTTTTGTACTTGCTCTTAACTTGTTACCGGGTCTATCAAGCTCGGAGTTGTGTCTGAAATAAGAGCCTAATAATACTCATGTGTTGCTTAACTTCAGAATCATGAATTTATGAAACATATAATTACTCTTGCCATCATGGTGAAGAATTATCATGCCACTTATGGGGGTGCTATAAGCCTCAAAAGATGTTTCGGATTGCCTGCAATACCGTAGCATTGAGTCAGCAAGTCAGCCTTGAAAATTAAACTCATTTATAAGCAATGTAACCATAAATTAGTCTAAAGCAAGTTAAAACTAGAAAAGTGGAATGTATGTGACTTGACACCTTTAATATTAAAATAATTAACATCATCTCCTACATGAGGTTATCAGACTGAGTGAGTTTGCTGGACCTCATTTGTACTCTGTAAGGTGAGTGGAAACGGTAAACAGTTCAGTTTCTCCCTCTAGTGGATATTTTTGTTAATGGCTTCAGTGTCATCATGGAGAATCCATGGTAACAATAAACAGTTTTTAGGAGGTTAGACAGAAAAATCCTTACAGAAAGAATTTAATTTACATACTTTTATTTGTTTTTAAATGATTGCTTTAAAATAATTTTCCAATTATTTAATTAATCATTTCTTAGCCCATGCTGGGTGATTGTTTATTCTTTTTTATTAAGAAAATAATGCCAGAATAAACTTTCAGACCTTTATTGTTCCTTTAGATATGTCAGACCAAATAGCATCTGAATGTCTATAATATAGTGTTTGACAGTAATGTTGAGATGCAAAGTGGCCCCTGATGGCAAGAAAGATCCACATGAAGCAAACACAAGTCAGAAGCTCCAGTGGGAATCCATTCTCTTTGACCATGCTAGAGTTTCTCAGTCAATTTGTCTCTTCTCCCTTTGACCCAAATCAATAACCATCACTTGAGAAGTGATAAAAGAGAAGAGTGACATCATCTCATCTCAGACAGGGAAATGCATCTTTTCAGCAGTTTGCCCTTTTTCTACATTAATTAGTTGGAGAACAGCTCAAATTGCTGACTTTTTTGGGGGTTTCCTTTACTAAAGATGTACATAATTTCAAAGCCTTAAAAGAAAACACACAGTATGTGTGTGTTTTGACACACAAACACAAACCTTTTTGTCCTTTTTTCACTTTATGTCTTACTTTTTCAAACAATAGAACAAATAAATTGAATGTTCTATGTGCATTTTTCAATAGAATAAAGAAGATAATCATTATTGTACCTCAAGATGAATATTTAATGATGCTCAAGCCTTTAAAAATATGAAAAATGCAAACTGCGAGACAGGCAGAGACAGAGTGTGGTAAAAGGAAGGATACAAAATGCTTAAGCCCCCTCGTCATTACGATGGCCCCTGGTACTCGGGGCCACCAAGGAATCCCTTAATTCCTCCAGCATTATGCGCCTCAGACTCTTTCATGTCCTCCGTAAGGGAGATGGTGGATGTGGATAGGGGGTAGTGAGGTCGCCTGAAAAATTCTAATATGTCTCTTGCTATGAAAAAATATGCACATACATTTAGCATTTAAATTCTCCAAGGGCAGAACAGATGAGATGGGCACATGTCATATGTTGTGTGAGTGTGTGTGTTTTGCCCTTGTGTACATGCACATATGTTTGTGCAAGCAGGCCATCTTTAAATGGTTCTGTCTTATTGTATTCTCAAATTGTGTGTCTGCCCCGTGGTTACCATGGTAATATTAATGATTTAGCTCTTCCACAGTGGAAGCAAGAAAGGTCATGTGTGCTCCCCAGCCTTGCTTGATATACACTGTGCTAAACTGACAGGTAGAGTATCGGTTGTACTGATGAAGCGGTTGACTCATCAGCAGAGGTTAACTGGTTTCCTGTCTGGCTGACTGAGTGAGTGACTGGTTATTTGAAGTTTTAGACTGGCTGCCTATTCAGTGGCTTTGTGGGAGCAAGTTAAATGATTGGTTGACGTGGAGACGTGTTGACTGACTAACTGGATGAGTGGCAGACTGACTGGATTACTGACTGGCTTGTTGACTGACTGAAGGATTAACTGAGTGTCTAACTGGTTTGTTGAAAGGGTGATTGTCTCTGACTGGTGAAAAGCCTCTGTGTTTCTTGCATAATGACACAATGACAGGCTGGACTGGTAATTGTTTGTCTCGCTGATTAGACCTGTTGGTGTCTTGTTAACTAATACTCAAACAAATACAGAGCACAGTAAATGCTCTTAATAGTGAGAAATTAATAACAGTTAAAAAAGGATACTCTGAATGCCAGTAATGGTTTGTAAAAAGCAGAAGCATTATTTCCTTTTTGTTCACGATGCAAATAACAATGACGTGAACTGTGCAGACCATAACCTCCTTCAAAGAGGCTATGTTTATTCAGCAGCACTTGTGGGGATTATTTTTATTTTATTTGTTGGAGAGGATGCTCTTTATTCTTAAAATAATTATTTAGCTGAATTATATTTATAGAAGCATTGTATATGGTGTATTCTTATTTATTTATTTTTTTTTTTTTTAAAAGGAAATTTGTTGAGTATAAAATTCTGAATATGTTTCTTGTCTTATGGTTATTGAAATTTTAAGCCATTATTTAAATGACTGATTAGTTATATGATGTGATCTGCCGTGTTAAATGCATCCTCTTCCACAAACCTGTTGAGGTGTGGATTTTCTCTTTCCGTGTGTAATTGAAACTCCACTCTGTGGTGTATTTCTCCTGCAGATTAATAGATTTCAGAGCCACTGTAATTAGTTGCAGACAGAAAACTGGGACAGATAATATTTTACCAGTTTGGCCACAGGGGGGCAGAGCAGGCCCATCTCTCACTCCCTTTTTTTTCTTTTCTTTTTTTTTTTTTTTTTTTTATTAAACTGGAAACAACAATAAGAGGGATGATCTGTATATCTCCCTGTTTCGCTCCCTCTCATTCTGAATGTATCTCAAACCTTTGTGGAAATCTCTCCCCTATTTAGACATGTTCATAATTAATGACACAATTTGGGGTTGTCATTCACAGTGTGCACTCACACACAGTCGTGTTCCTCACCACAGCTGAAGACTTTATTATCTATGGAAGCTGCCTTACAGTATTGCCTCATCAGAAGTCTTTAGACACTCACCATATATTCAGTAATGCCAACTAGTCCTTTTTATTTGTGTGATCAGAGAACAATGTAGAGACATACAGATGCTATCAGTTTAAAACATTTAATCTTCTGATGATGTGATTTCTCAGGATAAAAAAAAAAAAATCAATATCTGCCTCTTCCCCAAGTTATCATGATTTTTTAAATCTTCTTGCAGAATGCTTGTTAAGCAAAACCAAAATGGTGATTTTGGACTTTTGGAAGTAAATGTACATACAGTTGAAAAAAAAACAAAACTCAAGAGTGTTTGTTTTTCTGGCTTCTAGTCACTGGCAGATGATGTAGAACATACCACCAAATATGTAAAACTATGTTTCTCTCCAAAACAGTCTCATGGGTTGTTTGTTCATGCATTACATCTGTAAAAAACAAACAAACATGACAAAAACATAAGAAAACAAAAAACAAAAAAACAAACAAACAAAAAAAACAAAAAACAAAGAAAAACATAGGACATATTGCTACTTAAGGATTTATCTTTTTTGGCTAAACGTAATGGCGATGTGCCTGTTATGCAAATTTTAAAGACATTTTTAAATAAACTTTACTTGAAGTTTGTTGTATTGTATGAGCATATGCTGTCTCTTTAAAGCAAAATATGATTTTACAGCTCATCCAAGCTGTAAAATCATAAGCATTGCATATTGCTGCAAGATAACCTTTTATGACAACACTGTGACAATGTCTTAACCATGAAGTCTTTAATCATCAAGCACCCTATAAAAAAATCCTCTTAGATGAATTGTCAATTTTGGAATAAGTAAAATTGGCATTTTTTAAATTAAACTGAATTCACAAAAGTACATCAGCAGACTAGCATATTCCCAAGCTCATTAGAAAAGTCAGATATATCAACTACACCTTAAAACATTTAGGGCTAATTTATGCTCGCATTACGAGCTGAAACAAGTGTCTTTTCAAACGTCAAACACTACTGCACACATATTAGCTATGTGTCCTTTACATTGGCATGGTTTGTTACAGCCAGCGTGATAGCAGTTGAAGAGATCCTGGTGATGTACATTGTCAGAAAGAGTCCTAAAAAGAGGCAGCCTGGTGGGTGATTGTTGGTCTGCATGGCCGTCAAATATATCAGGGCTGCTTCTTATTTTATACGGTCACTGGTTGCACATAAGCTATTCTATGTAACGATGCCCCCACAATTTTCATTGTTACTGGTTTGGGTACACATCTGCAGCTCTGAAAATCTACTGAAATATATGCAAAAAATCAATGCAGAAGATGGACTTAAGGGTATATCTGTAGTTGGGTGTATATTAAATTTAGAGTATAAATAAAAGATTGTTAATCATACGTCATTAATTTTACTGCCTAAAATTAATTATTAACTGGCAAGTTTGTAAGATAACTATCAGACTTAATAAAGGTGATATGGAGTTCATATATATATATATATATATATATATATATATATATATATATATATATATATATATATATATATATATATATATATATATATACATATACATATATATATATAAAGGACTTTAGCTTTAACTACAAAAGTTTTCTTAAAAGTAGTTTTGGCTTCTATGCCTATAAAGAAGAGCAAATAGTTCCATAATAAAGAATTTTATGCTATTGACTAAATCTAACCCAGAACTATGAAAATGGTTGACATATTTGGGTGTTTAACAATAGATCCATCATTAAAAGCACATAATCATGTCATTCATCCTCTTTCTTTGTTCCTTATGAAGACTTTACCGTGTTCAAGAATTAGCTCCAATGCAAATGCTAAAATCAGTTAGAATGTCCTCTTTCAGCTTGCATGTAGAAGTAGTTTAGACGATCCTTCGATAGGCTGTGCAGGATATGAGCAAAGAATGTTGGTTGTTTTAAGGATTATGTTGCTATAATAAAGTGGAAGTATAATGTCAAAGTTATAATGCTGGATATAAATTATCTTAATTATGTAGCATGGTTAAAGTCTGGTATGTCAAGTCCCTGACATATAAATTAGCAATTAGTTGTTCTGGTTCATATTCCCTTAAAACTAAAGTTACAATTAATATGCTTCTATAATACTTTTCCCCCCAAAATAATAGAATTAGGATTATTTTCTGTGTGTCTTTTGTAGCCATGGCTGTTAAGTCAGTTCTGCCAGTTTTGAGTTCACTTTCATGTTTTATAACCATCCGAAAACACCAGAAAAAGTAAAGCCACAAAGTTTTTTGCTGTTCCTTCTAACTTCTTCTACGACTCACCTCTGCCCCTGCACTTTGCAGTGGTATTGTGCTGTTTTCTGCATTAAAGAACGGATAACTAAGCCCCTTAAAAACTGACCAAATTACGTGTGTAATAGATGCACAACATGGGCAGAACTGTCCATTCATCTGCATATCCATCTCCTGAATCAAGCAGAGATTGACCTTTAATCTGAAAACAAAATATGGTGTCATGAGTGGATACTCTGAATCAGTTGTTATGGAAAACTCATCGAATGGACAAAACTACTTCTGTCAGCTATGCAACAAATGGACACATGTAAAGGTTATTATCCCCATCACAAACATTTGAAGCAGACATGATGTTATTTCACTGGTTTGACAGGCTATCAAACTGGCCTTCCACAATTTCACTGTTAATGGTGAAACTTGTGAGGGGGCTGAGGTGTTGCAAGTGGTCCTGTAAAAGTAAAAAAAGGTCTGTTCCGCGAATATTAAATGAGAATATATCTGACGGATGTGCTTTTAGTTTTGACATACACCTGTCTCAGTCTGGGCTGAACTTAATGTGCAGGTACAGCAGAACATTAAAAACCTTTGCATACATACATCATCAGACTGCCCTCTTAACCCATCAGGGGAGGGACTTTTAAGTCCTAATCTAGGTATACAGGTTTTATTTATGGGTATGAATAATTGAGTATCTATTAGAATATCCCTCACTCATGCATTGATGGAGGTGCACATGAATATTTCAGGATATTAGTGAGACCTGGCCTGACAAGACTTCTGTCTATATCATTTAAAAGTCCATTTTTTCCTGACAGGTCAGCCTCATGTCACTTTAAAATGTGCATTTGTGTAACCGTGGTGACTAGGACATCAGTGAAATCTGACTTTACATGACATCCATTTTATCTCTATAGTGGCAACCTCATAACACTGTAATTATCCATGCAGGGGCCTTGGGAGGGATGGCAATGTACTCTGTTGCTGTTTAGAAAAAATAACTAGCATTTCTCAAATGCAGAATCAACAGCAATTATACCTTAGTTAGCTGTTAGCCAACATTGTTTTCGATAGTTCCACCAAAGAAGGCATCAAATAGTGTATTTGTGGTTGCGCTGCAGAAAATAGAATGTTTTATTGCCAGTTTTAACAAAAATGACTCTTGAGATGAGAATGTTTTTTAAAGGTATTTATATTTTTTAAGTTTGGTTTGACTTTCTCAAACTATGTTTCTCAATCCAGGGCCTCAGGACCCCGCTGATCTGCATGTCTTTGATGCATTCCTATTCCAACACACCCGATTCAGATTAATGAACTTCCTCATCAAGTTCTATCAAGCCTGTTGACAAAATCATCCATTTAATTCAGGTGCTGTAAATGACCCTTTCAGTACTACCAAACCACAGGGTCAAGATCTTTGCCACGGCTTTACAACTAATAACAGTAACTGAAGTCAATCAGAGTGGTTCCACTGGGTGCGCAACAGGGCGTTTCTGAAGGAACCTAGAAGCACTGTTGCTCTCCGCTTCACTAAAATACACAGCTGTTCTATTTTTGCAGTTTGCTGCTTTAAAACCACGTCAATCTAATGCAGAGTGGATTGTCCAGGCAGGAAGTCAGTCCATGAAAAGCAAAGTGGATCTGGTCAATTCACAAGTAAAAGAATAAATGTCCAGACTTTTGAACTCATTTTACTCTGAAATATCAACATATCCTCATTACCAGCTCACTGGCACCAAGCCATCAGGTGAGAGAGGATCACACTTGGTACTTGACACCATGGAAAATGAGGCATTTATCTTGGAGGTGGAAAGGTGCACCGTTTCATATTGTTTTGACACCATACATCCCCACTATAGAGCAATAAAGGGCAAGCACTGGAGACTGGGCGAACTGGTCAAATAACTTTTACTGTTCTCTTTAAAACCTACAAATACACTAACTATCACGTGATGACAATCCTTTCATGGCGTTCTGTTCTGAAACACTCCTTGTGAAATAAGCTCACACAGAAAGCTCAGTTGAACTGCTCTGCAGCTCTTCCACGATGCTTCCACTTTCACTGGAACCCTCAGGGTTACCTCTAAAACATGCAGTGGAGTGGGTCTTGAAGACAAGGATTGAGAAACACTAGTCTAAATCATTAGTTTTGCACCCCCAATTAAAAAAAAACAAACCTTGTTGTAGGCATCAGTCAGAGTACTCTCAGAGGAAGACGGAGAAACAGGATTGTGACAGGGTAGCGAACAGCTTAGACAGAGACATCACAAGTGCAAATGTTAATCCTAAATGTTTTTATGGCAGGTCCGATCAATGCTAGTTGAAATGATTATTAATACCTTAGCCAACAGGGTGGCAGAGGTTATGTTTTTACCAGTGATTATCTATCTGTGTGTTTGTCTGTTTGTTTGTCTGTCTGTTGGCAACTTTATGCAGAAACTACAGGACAAATTTTCATTATGATTTTTTTTTAAATTTTTTTTTTTTGAGAATGGTTTTTGGTCTATCGTAGATTCCATTAAACTTTGGGAGGGATCCAGACCACCATTGTGAGATCAAGCCATTTTTAGTATGCAATTGAGTTCTCAATAAGTGGTCAGGGTGTTTGGAGAAGTTCCCAACAGGTTTTATAAGATAATCAAAGCCAGATCTGGATGCCAGATATGATGCAGAAAAGGAGAAAAAATAAAGGATCTTTCAAATTTTTTTGTCACTGCAGGAGAACAAATGAAGATATACCCCTTTAACAAACACCACAATATAGCCACAATGCTGTGGATTTGTTGCAAGAGGCTACAATTTAGGGATTAAATAGTGTATACATATAAAATTAATGTAGGATTATAACAAAAGTGTGAAAATCACAATTTGCGTGGAAATAAGCTGTTTGACTGAGATTTCTTCATGTGCTTTTGCAATTCCCGTACTGTGTCACTTTATCAGACAGTTGTTTATGTCACTACCTTCGAAGTAGACAAGATAGAATAGGCTGGGGAAAGGGAAGTATGCTTGAGCTGCATACTTCTGGTAAGCAGTCAAAGATAAGCAGATTTTTTGTAAACTACAGATAATGTGTATTATGGGTAAGAGTACTACAGTGGCTGCATAAAGCATTTTATTGCTGGCCAGCTGTAACTATCAGTTTAACTGGTCAAATCCCAAAATGCCACCAAGACAGTAAAAAATAATGCTTAACCAATAAAAGCACAAACACATCCAATCTCTTTATATTTGGTAAAAGTAATGCCTGGCAGTGAAACCATCCAAGGCCTGACACTACACTAACTTCCAACTGCACTTGCAAATGTCAGGAAGCAATGCAAACGTTCTGCAGTTCAGAAAATTGTGATAAAATACATATGAAAAAGATGAAATATTATTGTGGTGTAAAATTTGGTTTGTTTGGACCTTTATAAAAAGTTTTTGACTGTTAAAAAAAAATCTTTTGCAGAGTCCAGTATGAGCATCTCGTTCCTTATGTCTGCTGTCATGGTTCTCCCTGCTACTCCAAACCGAGTGCGATTGTTTTAGGGTGTTTCTGAAAACCTTGCCTTTAATGAAAGTGGAGCTTAGCAGTTAAAGTACATTCAGCTGAAGTTCTGAGCGAACAAAACCAAAAATTAGAGAAAAAATGGTGCTGTGATGTAATCCTGAGGGAAACTATTTTGTTGTAGTAAATTTATTTTTATTCTAACTATTTATTAGATTTTTTTGTAATGATTGAATCATTGTATATAATCACAATGTTTTTGTCTAAAAACTGACAATTAAACAGGATTAATTTTAAATTCAGCTGAAGAAATTTGAAGATTCAGATTCTTTCTTCATAGTCTTTCTAATGAAATCTTTAGGTGTCTGTTTATTAGCACACTTAAATTGTATCTGTAAGTCTGTTCGTGTCTTTGTACCTGGGAGAATTTGTGTGTTTATAAATGTGTAGGAGTACGTGTGTGCTGTCACCCAGCGGGACTGACAGTTGTTAAAAACACTATGTGAAGCTGACCTACTGTCACTTCCTTCCCTCTGTTAATTTACTTCTCTCTAATGGGCTTTATTTCATTGTCAGCTGGCAGTCTACCTCCTCCTTTTCCTCTTTCTTTTCCTCCCTCCATTCCCTCCTTCCTCATTTTCTCTCTCATGACACATTACAGGCTATCTTTGGAGAACAGCAGAGGGCCAGAGACCCCCTGCCAGCCATAATAATGTAGTAAAACAAGCAGACAGGTAGAGTGTGTGTGGCACAAACACTGACATTTACGTGCTCATATACATTTATTTAAGTTTGTGAGTTCAGAGGCATGCTCGCATGCATCAACGTGTGTGTGTGTGTGTGTGTGTGTGTGTTTCATCTCCATGTGCATGCCATGCATACATCTTCCTTTCTGTGGCTTTTCTGTGTCCTGAAAAACCTATCAAAGTCCTCCCCATTAAAAAACCCTTTTGTGGCACATTATTAGCCCCCAGTTACAAGGGCAATCTATCTCAGCCCGAGCTAAAGGGGAAGGAGGGAGGCGGAGGGTTGGGCATCGGGGTGACGGGGGAGATTCCTGTCAGCTCCGAGAACATTAGCTGTCCCAGAGTGCTTGTAGCCGCAGCAGGTGTGCTGACCCACCAAGACCCATCCGCCTCCTGCTCCTCCCTCACACAGCCTGCCCCCGCCACAGATCTACATCTTAGTTAGGAAAGTGCAAACAAACACATTTTAGACTGTATGCACACACAAATGTTTGAATGTTTGGCACGATACACACATGTACATGAATACAAAACTCTAACCACCCATGGAGAAAGTAACGTTTCAGCTCTTTTTAGAGCCACAGAAGTTGTTGCAATAATAAATCTTCATGCACTGAAATAAACATTAGAAAGAAGAGAGAGGAGCACAGAAATTTGAGGACTTCCCCTGCTATTTGACATTATGGATGTGTGAATCCTAAAATCAGCATGTAAATCATGATAATAATAATGATCATAATTACAGTTCTGGGGAGGGAAATCCTTTCTGTATTAAACTGAAAGAAAAAAAAATATAAGGATAAATAAACGTCATAGTTAGGTAGTAGTTTGTTTCTTAGTTGATCATTAAAACAATATTAAACACAGAAGACACACAGTTACCAAAATAAAGTGAAGAAGACAAACAAAAACAAAAAATATGTGGTGCCTTTCGTATTCATAGTCTCTTAGTGATCATATTTATCATATCTGTTAGCAAGTGCCAGCTCTCTCTTTGAGAGAGCTGGCACTTGCTACTAAAAGAGAGCTCTCTTATTTGTGCAGAAAAGGCCTTCGGTGATGCAACCACAAGCTGATTCTGAAGAAAAGAGATGGGTGGGGTAAGGTGGCTGTAGACAGAGGGGAATGGTGGTGGGAGGGGGGGATGGATGTAAATGTGGAATAATGTAGCAGAAGTGAATTTGCATGGTCAAGTGTCAAAAAAATGAAGTCTTCCCCTGAGCCTTGTCAGAAAAAATAACATAAGTGCCCCGCTCTGGCACTGGCATGCCATTAGCAGTTAGTTCTGCCTGTCATCAGTCACTGAGAAGAAGAAATGGTCGTCATTATCTCCAAAAAAAAAATGGACTGCGAAAGATGGATATTACCACCACCCCACCCCTCCCTTTCTCTGTGACGAGGCATGTGCACATGCAGTATGTGAAGGGGCACATAAGTGCATATGAAACAAACATGAGCCCACAAAAGCTGTTATATCTGTGTGTGCACCAGCATGTACGTTTTGTCCATGTTTTAAGACTCTGCACATTAAGCTGAGATGGAACAAATACTGTAGGTACGGAGTCATGTTATGAAACTGGCATTATTTCAGCTAAAAAACTTGATTTAAGACCCTCAGACCCTTCAGAACCACAACTATCTGAACCAGATCTAAGCAACAGGCAGCCAGTGTAAAGATTTTAAGTCTTACAAAAGAAGAATAAATCTACATCCTGATTTAGTCACACCATAGACAAATGTCTTAATGACCACCCAGCCAAATATAAAAGACAAAACAATCCCTAAGTAAATTAATTTGAGTTTTAAATCAGTTGTGTTGTGCTAGTTTGTGCTTTTCATGAACTCAAACTTCAGTTCTCACAAGAGTAGTTCATGTTTAGAGTTTTTTTTAATCTTGACCTTGTTCATAGTTAATTAAGTTTATTTAATTTTTTTAAGGTTAAAATTGACAATAGAAGAAAAGACATTTTTGTATTTCTTGCAATTAAATCTGTCATGCCAGACCTTAAATTCTATCACACAAAATAAATATGCCTGTGGAACAGATGTTTGGACAAAAGGCAAAAGTAACCTTTTTAGTGCAACAGAAGTAAATTTTTATCATATAGCTATTTTCAGCTTCTTCCTAAAATTTCAAGTGAGAAAAATAATGTTGCAAATTATAGAAATGTAGAAATGAATATTTTCTCACACTAGACCATCGGTGGAGAACCTTGGCCCTCATGCTCATTGTTTTTATGTCTCCCTTTTCCAACCCACCAGATTCAAATGAATGAATCACTGTCCTGATCTTGATAAGCTGTTGGATCCATTTGATTTGAATCAGGTCTGCTGAACCAGGGAAACATGGAAAACCTGTAAGAATCCACCCCTGGAGGACCAGGGTTCCCTACCCTTGGACTAGATGCTTCATTTCAAATTGGAAGTACACAAAGCTGACGCCTGACTTGCTTTTGAATGCGCATGGACATAATTTACACAGAAACATTAGGTTTAATTTTTAAGACTACGTAATATTCCTGTAAATAGTCGTAAGCAGACAAGGTGTCTGATGTGCACGCTGTGTCTGGAGCACCTCTCTTTTCAACTGCAGTTGCCATTTCAGAGGAGGTTGCCACAGAGAATTCCTGGTTTGTTATGCTTGACATTGTGCATCGTGGGTAATGTAGTGGTATGTGGGTGTAGTGCTGGCAGAATGTAAAAGGCTATTGTTGCAACCCAACATAATCTAAATAAATTCACAAGTTCTTTATTTGAAAAAAAAAACATTGCTGACAGGCCAACAGAGTGGAGTCAATGTATATATATATAAAAAAAAAAAAAACTGCTTAAACTAACAAAATACACTGCAGGTATCAAATGTTTTAGTCACTTCTCTAGTTTTGGGGAAAAACTTTTTTGACTTTTTTATGCATTGAGGTGCACACAACTCTTTCACTTTTTAGCTGTTAATACCACATTATCAAGCAACACAAAAGGCAGAACTGAAGGCCGAACTAAAAAAAGTGCAACACCCAGACCGTTTCTGGTGTCCACATAACAGACATGACCAGCACCCTTTGCATTAAAAGCCAGTGTGTGGCAGTCCATTCGGTTTCTATGGTGGGCTGTTTTACCTTGTAAAGTCAAGTTTTCTTGAGGATGTGTGGATGAACAGTCTGATGCTGATAAATGAACTCTGGTTCTCTTTCAAATGTAACCTTTAAGTTTACCAAATGTAAAGTGTAACAACCCCAAAGGACCCTTGTCCATAGTGAAAGAATAGTGACCTATACAATGGTTATCAAAAGACTAATGCAGTAGATCTACTGATAATATCCATTTGTTAGAGAAGGATCAACTTTGCTATTTTTATATATATAATCTGTCTGGCATGAAATTTTGATTCATACCTGCCTCAAAAAAAAAAAAAAAAAAAATAAATAAATAAATAAATATATATATATATATATATATATATATATATATATATATATATATATATATATATATATATATATATATATATATATATATATAAGTAGTGTGATAATAATCATAATATGCAAACTGTGATTCATTTACCTGTTCTTATGTACATATCTGGCCCCCTTGTTCTAAACAAAAGGATCTTTAGCCCTTCTCTGCTCTGGCGAGTTATGTCCCCCTTGCACAGGGATAGCTATGGTCTTTTGTGGTGTGTCTGAAATGTGTTTAAGGTCCTGGCTGTGTGCACATAACCAAGTCTAAGTGAAGTAAATTCAAATATTTGCATGTCAATGTTGAATGTCTAGACATAGGTTGTTTCAAAGCAAGTTAAAAGGCTGAGAACTGCATGTAGTGATCTGTGGATTTGAGGTGTTAATGAGTTTTTAAAAGTTACTATGGTTTTTATGTATATACGTATGTATATATGATAACAATAATAATAATGATAATAATAATAATAATAATAATAATAATAATAACAATAATAATAATAATAATAATAATAATAATAATAATAATAATAATAATAATAATAATACAAAACTGGGGGAAATTGTCAGTTCTCCCCCTTAACATTCCCCGAATACCCTCTGTAACTGAGGGATACTAATTTTAAGTTAAGTAAAGCTTTCATTGTACATAGGCCGATTGTCTGATCAAGTACAAGGCATCCTAACAAGTGAAGAATATGTCATTGCAATGCAATTAAATACACTTCCAGCAGTGATAAAGGAGCAGATAGTGGATGAAGATTTTGCACAAATGTCGATTAAGAGATTTAAATATTTCCTGTGATATGCACACACACACAGATGCACACTCATTATGGTTCAGTTCTCTCCAGGAAGGAAGCTCTGGCAAGCAATTATATAATAAGCTTAAGTACCATAAAATTTGCAGTAGCAAGGACAATTAGCCATTACATTCCATGGTGCTGATAGCCGCACATTGGCTTTTGAAGATAAAAAACTCCTTTCCCTGTTACATTGTCTGGACACCATGTTGAATTGTTTTAACAAGCGTCGACAATTCAATTATGCTTATTCTTTATTTATTTGCTTTTCAGGAAGACATATCTCTGCATTTGCATATTGTTACAGTCACTGGCATACATTCAAATAAACCTCAAGACAAGTTTACTTTGTTATGCTGCATCTTTGTGCCTTCTCTTTAATTTGTCCTTGAAAATATTGCTCTTGACATTCAACAACGCAATCTCTATGTGGCAATAAGACAAGCTGGATAACAATAGACAAAAACAGAATATAGGTATGTATTGAGGAGAAGTCCATGAATTTTAAGACAGGGAATTTATTGAGAAGTCTTGCAGCAGACAATGAGGGAGAGATAGAAAGTGAGAGTGGGAGAGAGGGAGAGAAGAACCGAGCAAGAGATCAGCATGGCAGCTAATGTAATGAATAATATCTCAAGTGTAAATCCAGCCAATTGAACCCAGGGCTGCCTTCTCCCTCTAGCTAGGCTAAATGAGTTTCCATGGGAATGTGGATGAAAGGCGCACAGACGTCTAGGCCAGGCATATTGGAGAGCAAGAGGCAGAGAGGGGCTGGGAGTATGAAATAGAGTCCTCAGGGTCTGGTTTGGAGAGATTTGCACTTGTGCTAAGCCACTTCAGATGTGAGTGGAGGGTCTAACAGCCTTAGACTTGAGCATCAAGGTATGTCTGTAGGTCTGTTGTTGAGCTGTGTAAGCACTGAGGGCAGAATATGTCCCTGACGGGGGGAGAATTTCACACAAGTTATGCCGTCTCTGTGTTCAATTCAACTTAATATTTGGCGAATGGCAGCTGCAGTGCTGAGCATTAAATATGCTTGCTGTCAAATCAAGAAAGAGATACAAACCCCTGTGAATCTACACTGCAGAGAAATGCATCACCACAGATGTTCTCGCACACAATAAGAGTTTTAGCAGTTCTTCTTGCATGTCTCCCCTGTTGATAGCCCCCCACCCCCCCACACATAACCGCTGCTTGATTTAATTGAAAAAACACGTCATCCTCCCAGAAACCTGTCTGCTGCACTTGAGAAACATTAGTGACCAAGTTCAAAGTGACACATCTAGGACATGTGAGCTGCACATCACCTTGACACAGATGGGCTGTAGAAATTAGCTGCTGTCTGAATTATTAAAATAACAAGGGACATTTCATGTGATTGGGCAGGGAGACATACCCTACCCCCATAATTTTAATTGTCCACTTTAACGAGTTTCTTTGAGCCTTCAGCATCATTCAATGTAAAATAGTGGTTTGCAGATTTCTTCCCTCCCATTAGGGAAAAGGAACGAGGTATGGCTGTCCGCTGAGCCCACCTCATTTATTATAATGACCTGCCAGGCCCAGACATGAACATGTTAAAGTTATAAGAGAGTGGGACATGACAGGTGCACACAACCTTGTCAGATCTGTGTTGGTCTAGTTAGGGTATAAAGATCTTCCAGTCTGAAAAAGATCGACAGGTAGATAGGTTGCCAGCCTGTGAGTCACTGCTAGGAGAAGGAAGCGGTTGGGTAATTGTGAGATTCTTACTTATGCAATATCAATGGATGCATATGCATAAAAAAAGCAAAGAATAATGCACTATACATTAGAAAACTACTAAAAGAGGAGTTCCCTAAACTAATGCATCGATAGGTGGCAGGAAGTAAATCCAACACAAGCGCTTGCACACCTGAGCAGAAATTGTTCTCAAGTCTTTTGTTAACAAAAGCACCTTAAGTAAGTTTGAAAGGGTGCATATAATTGGGCAGCACTTTGCATCATGGAACAAAAGGTCAACAATCAGACACCCCCATTTTTTTGTTTTGTTTTTTCTTCTTATTTTTTTGCCTTTTTTTGCATGCAGTCAGCACTTTACAAAAAAACTAAAAAAAAAAAAAAAAAAATTAAAGACCTGTCTTGGTCTGGTTAAGACAGTAATATTTGTTATTAATAATTTAAAAAAATGACTGTGCTGGAGGCAGAAATTCTACAAATTTTCAAAGCCATAGTCACCTCAATGGGCTCTGTTTTGTCTGGTCATTTGAAATATATCAACGCAACAATACATGATAACACTTTATGGTTCAGCTCAGGGAATTACATCCTTTCTGTAGTATTTGAAATCAAAATTGCTGGACTAAGTTTAAAAGAAAAGAAAAGCCATTGTGTTTGTTTGTATTAGCCTTGTACTGGTTGTATGAAAAAGTTAGTTTTAAAGGTTATTTAAAACATATTTGAAACATGAATTGTTCGTCTGCGACGTTGTTGTCATCCCAACTAACATCTTGGATATAATTGTTTTCTTGACGATTAGAGGTTTAATGGTTGTTAATATGTACTTTGTATAGGTTCTTTTTGGCTGCATTAAAGAATCATCTTAATCTTGATCAGTAGCATAACACATTCATTTTTTTTTTAATGTCACTAAAAAGACTGAAAGGATGGTTGGAAATTTTGGTTTAGTTAATCATTTTGAATATATTTACTCATCTATTACAATAAAATGTTGCAATAATTTCAAATAAGCTCTTGTTTTTCCTTGGAGAATAAAGAAATTACCTAAAAATATAGGGCAGATAAAACCTTTTAATGTTCAAAGTATTCTGGTACCATAATGGTTATTATACACAGACAACTCAAGTATAGGAAATTTTACCGTCATCAGCATTCATGCTTGAACCAAAGCCCTGCAAGTTTAATAGCTACTGCAAACAGTTTTGTAATCCCTGAGAGATCTAAGTAAACAAAGTTTAGCTCTTCTAAGTCTGCTTAATGGAGCATTGTCTTTACATTCACCCTTGGTCTGAGCTGCTGTTCTCTGTTAGAGGCCTAATGCCATGTAAAAGAAATGCATAGATACAGGAAAACTAAGTCTCTTCTTTCTCCCCTCGCAGAACTAACACCCAAACTGGACTCTATAATCCTCTGCCGTTCTTTTAATCATCTGACACCCAGAGAGGGCAATATCTATTTTCATCTCATCCTGATAGGATCTCTTTAGGATTTAAAGAGGGGCCTCAGCATGCTGCGCCCAGCAGCTCAGCTGTGATCTGGGGCTTTGGGGAGTTCTCATTAGGCGTTAGCGGCTCCCAGATCGAAGAAACCCAGTTCTTGCTAGTGGATTTTTAATCCTCCCATGGCCTGTGTTGGGAGATGGAGTTATTTAGAGCCCTTTGATTAGCCCCGCATCTGCACTTTGATTAAGAGAACTTCTAAAGATCGAGCTGCTGTGCTGCAATTTAGAGATGGTAGCGGATGTGTTGAGGTGACAGCATATATGTGTTGCGCTTGAGTCTGTAGATTTATGGTACATGATTGGTAGGAGGAATTCGCATCTTTTATTGAATGGATATGGTTTAGGATAAAAGATAGGAGTGTCCTTGTCTGCTTGCAGTTTTTTTGCGTTAAGTGACATTAAAGTTATACACTGAAGTGAATTTTAGTGTGAATTTTATCACTCAATGTGATGTTTTATCTGTTTTATCAGTTATAATTGTCTTCAGATAAAGAGACAGTATTCAGGGAAAGATGTTATTTGTGGAATGTGGTGTGGGGGTTGTGGTTACTGTCTGTCCTTGTGTGTGCATGAAGAGCTTGCATCTTTATTGTTTTTAAATGTCTTGTTGTCAACTGTTTGTTTTAATCCTTATGACTTGGTTTTATCCTGTAAAGCACTTTGTGCTGCCGGTGGCATGAAAAGTGCTCAAGAAATAAAGTTTGATTATTGATGATAATTTGAAAAGATGCACAGGATTATGGGATTGGCTATTAAAACTAAAGATTGCTTGGATTGTCCTTAATTTTTTCTGAATTTTTGAATATAAATGCTGTTTCAGGCATAGGAGGAGAAAGGAAGAATGACAAAGACAGATAGATAATGAGACAACAAGGTGGTGAGGATGAAGCTGAAGCTTTAATGCCCCCAGCAAATTGTTACCTGCTCAGGTTCAAACCACTGTGTAGTAAAGCCACACTATCAGAGCTGGCTTAAGCATGGTACTGTCTAGGGCCAAGACTGCCCTTTAGATGTAAGCACAGGCTTGGGCCCTGCTTTGCACACCTCTACTTGTCTGGGCCTTTTGAAGTGACTGCACCAAGATCAATGAAAAATGGAAAGCAGGATAAAGAAGAACTTCATGTTTGATATGCTCATACATTTGTCTCAAGCTGTTTGAAAAAAATAAAAAAATCTGCACATATTCAGTTATGTTCACACTGTTTTCATTGAGAACAAAGAACAATTTTTCACTTGTGCTGCTATAGTTATGTAGATGTTCTTACATGACATCATTAATGTGATTTTTTAAAATGGTGTCCTTGGTTGCTTTGAGAAGCAGAGGAGTTATCAGGAGATAATCTCACAGTGAAGACTGTAGTTTCGGATGCTTGTATAAGTCTGTGCTTTGCAAATCTAGATTTAAGCTGACCTGGAAATTTGCACAGATCTTCATATGGAAAAATGGAAGAAACACATGAAGTTTTATGACTTAACTGGAGCTGTGAAGGGATTTAGAAAAATGCCAGTAAACTTAATTGGAGAAAAAAACCATAAAGTCTTGCATAAATAGACTTATTGCCACAGAACTGTGTCAACCCTGGAAGATGGGCTGACTGTAATTCTTGTTTAGAAGATGGTTTTGTTTTGCAGTGAGTGCAGCAAAACTGTGCTAGAAGTACACTTGCTTTGGAGGTAACAGTATTACTTAACTCTTTAGGATGTACTGTGTGACTGGCGATGCAAAAATGCTATAATTTGTTATATGATATTTAAAGGATTACATCTGAAAATAGCCAAGTTCTGCATTTTAACATGAAATGAAAACAGAGAAATACATTTAAACATTGATCTATGCTTGATTGAGTAAAGGACAATAAAGGCACATAATGCACAGTCCTTTTTATTAAAACTATAAATGGTAATCTTTCTCAGAGACTTTTTTTTTACTCTGGGTGAAGGGATTCCTCGTCCTGATAGTAGTCTATACATTTTGTAATCATGAATAATAAATCTGTTTACTTTACAATTTACTGTAAATCTGTAAAACTCAGACTGCCCAAACTGGACTGGACAAGGAATGTTTGGACCGAAATGGAGTTGCTCAATTCTTGTATTTTATAAGCTTCTTCTCTTGGCTCCCCTCCTCCCCCTTCCGCAGTGCATACCTGATAGCCACACCCTGCATATAAATAGCGTGTTAGGATGAAAATACAAAGTAGTGAAAAGACCCTCAGAAGGCAAACATGGCTGAGAAAATACAGGAAGGATTTCCCTGACCTGGCCTGGTTTATTTGCCTCCTCCCGCTAAACAGTCGTGAAAGAGAAAGTCATTGGTGGAAAAATATGCATATGGAAAGCCTTGGATCATGCAAGGAGTAAAACCAAAGGGGGAGGAGCCAAGACAGGGTGTCACTTTCAAATCTGACAGCTCCCCAACATTACCTAAACAAGCTTTAAAGGCAAAAGAAGCGACAAATACACTGGTGCCATAAATAACAATATCAAACAGCACATATGTCCTCTAATTTCACCTAGATTTTTGTTTTTCCCATGACTCTCAGTTCTGAAACTATTAGTGTTACCGTGTTTCAATAAACCATGTGTTTCATCATTGAAAAGTTGAAACACTTAATACTACATTTTCAACTTTGTATTAAATTACATCATAAAACAAGGCATGGTTACTGCAGAATAATCCTACAAAAAAAATATTTGAAACTATTTTTGTTTTTTTTGACATCATAAAAAACACAAGTTTGAAAAGTTGTTGTCGTAGCCACAATTGACATGCAGAAATTGTATCACTGAATTTGACATATTGTGTTCTTACATGCATATAGCTGAGATGAGGAGTTGACATATTAGTTAAAGGCAACATTTGGATTATTCTACCTTTGTGATGAGGAAAACTACCAATAGGTTTAAACATGTTTTTTTTTTTATTATGGTGCAGTGGAAAAGTGGAGGAATGGAACTCAATTAAGGATGTAACACGATACATGAGTTTTTTTTTTTTTTTTATTATTAACCATAAATAACCTGTATAAAATCGGGAATTGGAGTTCTGATAAAAGATAGGAATAAAGGATAAAAAAAAATGTTTGAGTTGAATTTAGTTTTTGTCTGTTAACTTTCCTTTATCTGTGAATAAATACATAATGAAGAGCTCATTCTGATCTTTCCTTGCAAGTCACCTCATTTAAGAAAATCTGCATAATTAAATGACTAATTATGCTGAATGTATTTGTTTTCATGCTCAGTGTAAAGCGAAAACATCCTGTTTTCTTATTTTGTATGTGTGTGTGTGTGTGTGTGTGTCTGTCTACGTGTGTGTCTACGTGTGTGTATTTTGGCCACAACAACAGTCAAGCAGGAAAAACAAGGTCAAAGAATAATTAAAGAACCAGGACAATTAGGTCACTGTGATTGGATTTTGTGGGGAACAAACGGGAACACTCATGTGTTTAATCATACTTGATGTCTTTTTCTGGGCTAAAAGTCGAGAGACCCTTTGGTTTTGTAGTGCGGGGATGTCACTGCCGTGGAGATATGCAGCTAAGTAGTGAGCAGGTCCTGCCACCTTAGCTTTGATTTCAAGGCTAAGTATGTACAGATATCTAAGGTGTTGACACTTCGCCCTCTAAGCCCCATTTCTTTTCCCTGGGATCAGCGAGGCTCACTGATAGCAGATTATCTCTGCAGCATTTTGTGGCCCAGTTGGCACCCTCATTTGTTATCTGCTCACAGATACACAGAGGTACAGTCTGTGTAGGCAGAGAGAAATGCCAGAATAAAAAAAATCTAAGACATATTCACTTCTTGTCTTTATTGTTCAGTGTCGTGTGAATGTCTGTGAAGTAATAAAGCTCAGAAAAGCTGCCATCTGCACTTTGATGGACCGATTTTAGAAAATGTAGGTGGTGGCCTTTCTGTCCATCGCTGTGCACTTGAAATGCTATCATATGCTGTTTACTGAATGAAAAAATCTACTCCTCCTATGAAATGTATGGAATTGTTGGAAAGTATTTTATTTACTGAGGTTTTTATAAACTCTCATAAAAAATTAGAAATACCCAAGTCTCTTAAATTTGACCAGAATATTTTTTTAAATGTTTTATGCCCCATAAATTTCCAAAACTAAAAGATAGAGTTTTAACAGTATGCCCCTTTTTTATTGCATAGAAGACAAAATGGCATAAATAAGAAGAGCAACCTTTCCACACTGACAAACCTCAATGTAATACTCTCAAATACTGAATCTCTGCCCCGCCCCCCCCCCCCCCCCCCTGCCAAGAGCGCATCCTGACAAATAAAGCATTTCCCCAAAATATAACACTCTTCTTTAAATGAAACTGTGTTCAGGAGGTAGCTTCCATCATAACACACTTTATAGGGTGTGCTCAAATATATCGTGCCACTTTGCTATGTCTGAACATTTTGTAACCTTTGATTCTGTCACTCTCTGGAGTTTGTACTCCAGATTTTTCACAACTTCCTCTGTGAAGCAGCAACAGCATGTTGGAACACTGGTAAAGTTAGTCCAAAATGAGAAACATGTCAGACCCAATTAAAAGGCAGCCCACATGTCGCTTGACACAAAGTGACAGAAGTCGGATTCAGTAAACAAAAATAAGAGCGTCCAAACATCCTAAAGTAGTTCATGCTAAATGTGTGTTTGTGTGTTTTTCCTTTTTGCCGCCACTCTCTTCAATGTGTCCTCTTGCTCCTGTGTTACTTTGATATTGGTGGACTCTCTGGAGTGCTGACAAGCCTTTGATACTAGAAGGGCACAAAATAGTATCTTCCCTTTGAAAAACAATTTCAGGGAGAGGGGATCAGTATAAATAGGCCTTTTTATGTGCTCCAGGGGCCGATGTGAAACTGATGGGGAACTTGTGATAGGCTTTTTTAAATTGCAATGCAAAATTGATGAGTGCAGGGGCCCAGGCTGTTGTTGCGTGGATGGAGATGTGACTGCATGAGGACATCAAGGCCTTCAACGCACACACATCATGCAAATGTGAGCAATGCATACAAACACACACAGGAAACTTGTGCATGCACAAATACATAGTTCAACATGGATTAAGGCAAACACACACTGACTGCAACTGAAGGCTTAATCAAGATACAGAGCGAGCGTTATGGAGGAGAAGAAAAGATGGTCTGACCAGACGTCTCCCTTTCTCTCCCCACCTCATCCCTCCACCTCCTCTTCCATAACAGCCCTCTATCCCCGCTATCTGTTATCTGCACACTGCTGCGCCTGTCTCTCCACGATGTCCCCTCCACACCCACTACCGCCACTCCTTCCAATCTTGATGGGTATTGGGGAATGTAAGAGAAGAGTTTCCTGATAAAGCTGTCTAATGAACATACAGGAACTTTAGTAAGTTAAGCATCAAAACATCGAAGGCTGTTTGAACTTTGACTCCCCTGTATTAGCGCAGAGTCCTTATCAGGCCTCTCGAGTGGAGAGATTAGCCACTTCCTAATGAAGTGGTGAAATCGTAAAGGTCTTACTCCAAGGCAGAGTGGATTGCTTCCAACATTTTTCACTCTGTTATCTCCCATACCCAGATTGCCATTGCCAAAAAAAAAAAAAAAAAAAAAAGGTAAGTAAGGGTCCTTCCGCTCCTCCCCCTTTCTTTGGATTTAGGTCACACACACAAAATATGACATCAGATTATGTGCAAGCCAACCAAAAATAAAGGATTTTATCAAATATGGAAGCAGAGACTATTCTTTTTTATATTTTGGAATAAACAGAATAAAAGGAGGCTTGTCAGTAGCTGCAGCTGTCAATGCCTACTTCTTTTACTTCTTGACCTAAGCAGTTGTTTGGAGTGGGATACATTATCTAAATGTTCCCCTGTGTTTTAGTCAATCAGGGGGCTGCAGACGACTTATAAATCTTACATGCCTTCTCTTCTGTGCCCGGCGAGGTCAGACACACATTGCATATTCAAAACCCGCATTAAGACACCCACCCTTGTCTCCCATCCCCTGCTCTTTCAGCAGCCCCAATCAAAACATATGTACTTTTCTTCAATTCTCCAACCATCCGATTATCATACAAATAGATGAGGTTGTGATATATTCAAATGAACAGAATATGGAGCGATTATCTGTCTGCATAATGAATGTGGTCTTTGTTTAACGGTCATCAGGTTTACCACTGCTTACACATGTACCATTGTTAATGGGCAAAAGGATGTGAAGATGATACTCGTGACTGACTTGCATGCCTTATTAATATTCTTTGGGTGGGGGAAGCTTGAGATTCTGCTTTTGCGTGTTAAATTGATGTAACTGATTAGTTTAAAACAGGCAAATGCACATTAATAAACTTGAAACCTACATCAGTTAAAGTTGTTTACACTTTAAAACAGTGTGTTGACTATTTGCTGGGTTTAATCATGATGACTGACAGAAAACTTTCAACTTTCACTTAAATAACAAAATCATGGCTGCCTATCAAATCTAAAAAGCTTGTCAGTGTGAAACCTTTCTGATGTACCATCCCACTTATTTGCACATTTTGGTATAATGCAGCCTCTGGTTGATGCATTATTCACAAATTAAGAGCCAGGAAGTTCAGTTTCTGTCTTAAAATCCCGCTTTGCGAACAGACTGCAGAGTGAGAGTACAAGAAGTGTTGTCAGTTCTGACCACTATACAGTACAACATGCATCTCAATCCCTGTAATAGCACGTCTTATTCTGACACATGTTAATAATTGATTGTTAAGTGATAAACCTCATTCAAGCATGACAAATAGCAGGGGCCTGGAAATAAATATGAAAACCCATCACGGTATAATTCATAAGGTTGTGTTCGATCAGTGTAGAAGTCTCTTAAGAGTCTCTATTATTCATAATATCACAGTCTAATAAGCTGCATAGTACTGAGTCATTCATGGTCTCTTTTGGCAACATTCAAGGATTATAATTACGAATATATGAAAAATAATCAACTTAAACATTACATTGTGGTTAATCTGGTGAAAACATATACTTCTTGATACACTATGTTTGATATAAAACCCAATTTTAGTGTGGTTGTACTAAACTGATGGATTTGGGTTTGTGCCAGATCATTGCCCATTATTTAGAGAAGAGAAAGTTGATCTCTGATTGAATATTGTTTCTATTGTATGTGTTTCTCACAATTATATGCAGTTCTTTTGTTATTTTATCATAAAGCATGTGAAAATGTGGTTGTTGGACTAAAGCTAAACTTTTAAAATGTGTGGTTAGACTCTGTCATGCAGCTCTCAAAACACAGACTTACGGAGCAAGATTTAAAGACGTTTTGCATTGTTGTGCATGTCTTTGCAATAACAGTAAAGTATTATGAAGTAATAATATGGCTGAATTTTAAATAAAGCCTCTGTTGTTCACTCACATTTCTGTTTCTTTTTGTGTAATTACTGACTTCATGATAATCCATGTTGACAAGCCTTTTGTTTAGACTGTTTCATTATCAAATCCAATCAAATCAAACTTTATTTGAAAAGCACTTTTCATACAGAAGTATATCAAATTGCTTAACAGCACAAAAAACTGTTTCACACTTACAAACACACACACACACACACACACACACACAACTTAACCTTTCTCCTGACCATTTATGGCAAAATAAAACTACTAACTTCGGGATTCTATCTCTGTATCTGACTTGACACTGCGGCCAGGCTGTATGAAGCATTTCCACATTTTTACTTTTGTCCTTTAAAATTACAATTCACTATTAATTTAAGTGAAAGTCTGTCATAATTAACTACATGTATGTTGACACAAGGACTGTAGCAGAAAAGAAATGTTTTTTATGCAACTTAAGACGTGAAAAGAGATGAGCTGTGATTATTTGAATGCAGAGGATTAATCCTGAAAATGACTAGAACCTCCTGGAAATGTTGGATTTACTGTACAAATCTTTAGAATCGTTATACTTTACCTGGACAGCCAGCGAGGTTTCCCCTCCATCTCATAATGCATTGAATAACGGCAAGGACATATTACCACAAAGCAGCTTTTGGTGTGCAATGTCAATAATGTATCATGTCTTTGGAAAATCATGCCATAATTCCCATTGGAATACTTAATGTTATCAGCAGCAATATGGGATCATAGAGGTATTGACCTTTGATCACAGCACACGATCTGTGTCATGCATTGGTCATGTGGGCACCTGTCCCATTTGAAGAAAATCCTTGAAGGTATTATTTTTTCAAGAGTAAGAGTTAAGCAAAGGCAGTTTCCCATTTCATTGTTTTCTGATTCCCTTATGACACTTCAGCAATCAGATACCCAGAAGGTCTTGTTTTAAGGGTGTTTTTATTACTGGTAAATTTTATTTTTATGTTAAATATTAGACACAAAAAGACATGATATTTATCCTTTCGTACTGGACCAACTGATAAACTGATATCTGTACTCGTGCTGGATTTTTATTATTTACTTACTACAAATGGCTCATATTATGAAGTGAAAAGGCCACTGAGCAGCACTATGAGTCAGCCGACAGAGTATTTTTCTCTGTCTTTTATCCAAACCTACAGCAACCTGCAGGTTTCCGATCATCATGTCATCTGTCAGTCACAATTTGCTTTCATGTTGAAACTCTGGCAGGCGTTCGTTGTGTTATGGTGCTTTTGAACATAACCAAACATTGTGCAACATTGTGTTAGTACATGTGTGGTGCAGACGGGGTTTTCCTGAAGACATACTACTACTTATCACTACTCATTACACCAATCCTCAGGAGGGCTTCTAAGTTTGATTTGTATCCTATATCAGAAGGTGAACCCTTAATGAGATTTTTATGGACTTTTCCTTCTAACTTCATTAGGATTTTATGAGTGAGGGTGGGTGAAATCCCTGTATGCATCAAAGAGCAGGGGACGAAGGGTTGGGGTGGAGGTAGGAAGGGACAGATGTGTAAGAGAGGAAACAGAAATTTTTCATGGCAGACGAGAAGCTCTCTCTGGAGACTCAAAGATAACCCTACGAGAGGCTCCCATCAGGCAGAAGCTGAGGAGCCTTAAGTGTTTTATACGAATTCAATACGGCGGTTAAAAATACCAGAGGGAATATCACATTCATATCTCTGTCGCTCGCCTCACTTAATACCGGGATGGTTGGCTGGGTGAATGGAAAGGAGAGGAGAGGAGCAAGGAGGAGAGGGGGTTCATTTGGCCCTCTCTCAGCCTCTGCTGAGGAGGTGACAGTTAATTCTTGATGTTGCAGTCAGCAGCTGCTGGCTAACTCCTTTCTACACAGGCTCTTTATATAATGAAAGCAGCCCACCAAATGCAATTACATTAAGACCAGTTTAAGCCACTAACTGAGATGATATATCAATTTTTCACAGTAGTTTGCTTACTTATCACATCCATCATTGCAAGTGGATTTTTTTTTTTCTTATGTGGTGCCTTCTTGTGCTTTTCAGCTGAGATTGCTCATTTAAGAAAGAGTCGAACTACATTCCCTCGGGGTGGAAATGCAGTAGCAGTGTTGCATACAGCAAGGAAAAAAAATCATTCTGTGGTAATACTGTTGAAACATAAATGTGAAAATGCACTTTTTAAATTGCAGGGGCAATTAGCCGTATTGTGCATTACACACTGGCAAGGACTGCGGTATGTGTGCAGTTGTAATGGGCGAGCCAAACAGCTGTAGCTGTGACTCAGCAGCTATGTCATCTGATTCTCAGATTCCTGATTTTTAATGTTGCATTTTGGCTTGAAATTCTTTGCTTTAACTAATGGAGCACAGGGACATGACCAATTACTCCATCAGCACATTAGGGTATCGTGAATGTAGAGCTATTGTGCTGAATGTGAAACTTACATTAAATCGTTTATAGCTAAATGTTTTGGATATTTTCTTTATTATCTTAGTCACAAAAATGAAACTTTTTTGAGGATCAAACTTTTCCAATTTAAAAGTTTCCTCATCCAGATGTTGTGTACAAAATGCAGAACAGATTAATAAAAACAGAAAAAAGCAAAAATGAAAAAACACAAATTCATATGCTTAAAACTGCAAAATAGCCAATAGTTCACACAGCACAAATAAAAACCTTCATTTACTCTTGTTATAAATAACTAAACTGAGCACTATGAGACAATTTATGGATGCACTGAGTGGCCATGTTGTTTTAAGTACAGTTCATTGTGTTTGCTCACAAGAGAGTGACAGAGTACTTCAGAATCAGTGATTGCCTGCAAGCCTCACTTTTCTTTGTTTAACTCCCTCTATGGTGATTACACAAAAAGAAATGTAAGCGGTCTGCTAGCATTGTGCCATTGTTTGGCTTTATCAATTAAATTAACCACCGTTCCAAATCCTCCCATTGTGCACACAGAGTGACTCTTATCAGCAACTGTATCATGGCAGCGAGGAGAAAATGAGCATTCCCTGCTGTTCTTCAGCTCGTCTAAGCATGAAACAATGCAAAAGATGCTCTGCATTTCCTCTTCTTTCTTTCTCTCACTGTCTTCTCTTTTTCAACCCTGTGCACACATCCACTTTTCTCTTTTCCCCCTCCCTCTTCTCCTCTTTAGCTGCTCTTGGCTGCTCTTCAGTCTCACTTAAACCCATTAGCTCTATTACTGAAATTATTTTCCTCCCCAGCTTTTGTGCATAGGGAGTGAATTTCACAGTTATCAGAAGCTGTGGAGAATAGGGAAGAATAGCTCTGAGTCAGTGCAGTATAAGTGTATGTATCTGTGTGCGTGTGTGTACATTCGCCTGTGTGTGTGTGTGTTTCGTCTGTGGGCATTAGACTCCTCAGCTGCTCATGGTTGCTTCTTAATTAATGCCTCTTTGTCCTGGAGCAGTTATAAGTAGAGAGATGGGGATTGGATGAAAGAGCTGTATGCATTGACCTCGTTGTGCCATTTGAGGGCAGTGCAGACTCAGGGTTTTGGATAAACATGCAGCATGATTTTCTCAGTTTAACAAAGAGGATGAGGTAAAAGTTTGCTTCACCTTTTCTCTTAGTCTAGTATAACCAGGAGGTATTCGAGAAAACATTAAGACTTTTGATCATTTGTTGAAATTATTTAGTTTAGTAATTCATCTAATACTTGCCTTTTTGTGTTTTTTTTTTTTTTTTCAAATCATTGAGTTATATTTTATCTTTGATATAAGAAAAACAGGCTTGATTTGTATTTTAATCATAGCACAATAACACATAGCAGTAGTGGAATATACACATAAAACACTATACCGGGTGTTGCTCCCAGTATATATTTTCATGTCAGCTCATATTTAAGATGGCACATGTTGAAAAAGACCGTTTACCGTCTTTTATTCCAAGGGTAAATAAAAACAAAACCTATTTTTGCCCATTCTTTGAAAAAGTACAGTGTTTGTTTAAAGTTTTTAGAAGAGAATATAAAAAAAAAATTCTTGTAGATAACACAGATACCCATTCCTTTTTTTTAACGTTTGTGTTGCTGATGGTGCATTTGTTTTTTGTTTATTTAATAATAACAGAGATGAACTAATTAATTATTGAATTATTGAATTAAATACTTTTTTCCTGAATACAATTTTAAATTCAATACATTTTCAAAATTCATACCTTTAAGTAAACACACCAGTTTCAATATGCATTTTATTTGAATTAAAGTGTAAAAATTTCTCACACACTTCCACACAGAATTTTAAAATATAATGGCACAATGTGCACAAATATGGAGGGGAAGAGTCTTTTTTCATTACAGAAATGACAAAATATTCTTTATTTTCAGTAACCCTAGGTTTACAAAAATGTATCCAAACCTTTCGACATTTCAAACCTAAACACTTCCACTCTGTCCCGTCATACCCGCTCTCTTTTGGCCTCAGCAGTGGCAAACTGTAAAACAAAAGCAAATAAGTTTGACGGGTGAAAGAGAAGAGCGAACAACGACATCCAACATAATGACAGGCCGGCCTTCAAAATAACTAGGTGCATGGCATTTTGAAAAAGTTTCAGTACTGCGCTCACATATGTATGTGTCAGCTCATAGTCTCACAAAGCACCACTTTTTGCTGCGGCAGCCTGCACACGCGGAAGCTTCTTGATAATAGTTATTTTCTTTTCACGGAACCGCGCTTAGACTCTTTTACGAATAAAGAGATGACAGTGTCGCCACTCTAAGTGGTGTTTTGGTACCTACTAAGAGAATCAGTGGTTCTGTGGGTGCAGCCATTGCACAAAGTTTAAGGTTTTACATGAAAACTCTCCTGCTGTTAACAATGATGCACCTAAATGCACACAAGTTCAAAAACCAGAGGGAGGGTAAGGTTCTGTTTTCTCAATTCTTTGACGAAGACTATTTAACATTTTTTGCAGCGGATGAATTTGTATGTCTTAAAGGGAAATAAGTGGAATCATTTAAACAAACTTTATCATGTAATTGCTTGCTTAGGAGGCTCCAAGTGCTGTATGATCCACTGCACCACATGCAGACGTACTGAAAGAAGATAAGTGACTGCAAGGCATACAGAAGAGTATACGCTGCATGTTTGATTGTACAGCACTGCATGATTGATAATGTGATCTTGTAATCCCTCCTGTGTCGTGGTGCAGGACTTGCAATCAGCAGTGGCTCCATGCCTACTCAAACATAACTCTTTTCTCATGGGGGAGCTCTTGAAAGTGTGTGAAAAACTGGGTGAGCATTTTCACGACTGGCGATTGTTTTGTGGAAATTTCAAATCTACACGATGAATGTCTTAAAGCCACAATCTTTCACCGCTGTTGTCCAACTTAAACCGCTGCCCTACAACGAGTGTGTGCCCCTGTATATGCAGGAAAGAGTGCTCTAATTCCAGACATCTCCCTGTCATTGTTCTGTTTTTAATAACACCTCCCTGTTTCTTCTTCGCCTCTCCCTCCCTTTTCTCATCTCTTTCGCCTTCCTGCTGCTTGTTTCCTGTGACAGGGGAAGTGGCAGCTCCTGCTGACCCTTGAACCCTAGCTGGTCACTTAAGCAGATACATGGGACGTTGAGGGCTTTGTCGGAGGACGACAAGGACTCCGAGAAAGCAAGGCCAGTCCTAATCAGATGAAGGTGGAAAAAAAGAGGAGAAAGAAGTTATTGTTTGTTATTGGGACTTGAGATGTTGGAGGAAAGGAGCTGAATTAATTCTGTCTTCTTTCTTGCAGCCAGGGCAATAATAGAAACCAGGAGTCAAAGGTTAGCAGAAGACATAGCCTAACAAACACTGTATTGGAACAAGTATTTTAATGATGTAGTGAATATCAATATTTGAGAGTACGCAAATAACACACAGCCAAGTTAACTGGAGTTTGATTTTTTCACTACATCCATGGATCGCACTTCAAATTTGACACTTTTAGAAAACAAGACAATTTATTTCAGTTTTCTTTCTTTTAGTTTAGTCAGTATATGTTTGGATAGTTGCTTGATTTGCTTACAAATGAAAGAAAATATTCATGTGAGTAAAATTGATTTGAAATATAACTCAAAAACTGATGTGCACCATAAAATCTTTGTCGTAAGTATTTCTCTAATGCTTTGCCACTCACTTATTACTCAGTTGTATTCAGAAGGACAGTACAGTCCTGATATATACTCATCATTAGCTGGGCCAAACCAACACCCACAGAATGCAAAACATCAGTTCACTACATAACAAGCACGGAATATCATCAAAAACCTGCCTTTTTTTCTTGCAGTTTTGTGCTGTTTTCTGTGGGACTATATTGTCTCAAAGGTTCACTTAACAAATTCTGGACAATTAGTGGAATTGAAATTTATTGACAGAACAGCACCGAGCCAGTCTGCCTTCCTGCCCGGCTGCGTGGCTCTTATTGTCCAGAGTGTTCAGAGCATATGCTATTGAGCCGCGCTGCTTGCTTGACAGCAAAGGGCTGGTTCAATTACATCAATTGCTTGATGACTGAAGAGAGAGCAGCGGGGCCATGCATGCTAGTTTGTGATAAGAGGGGAACTCTGCAGCACCATGGCCCTCATTATGCCAGTCTGACAGTAACCTAGAAAAGCTAGGAAATTGTACACGATGCAAAGCATATGTTTTGTGTTTCTTTTCGGGAAAGGAAATTGATTCCGAGAAAGTAATGATGTAGAAGATGTGAAGCGGACCAAAGCTCTGACACAAGCGGATGTACTGTTTTAATGTGGGTGGTGTTTTCATGCCAATAAATATGTCTTTATATAGTCAAAAGCATTTACATTCTGCTCTCGGTGGAATCAAGAATAGAAACATTTGCAGTAAGTTACCCACATATTGACAGTTCTGGGATTTTATTGTTTTCGGTCACAGCTGATTTTAGATACACTTGTTGACATAATCTCATAATATAGCTAAGTTTTATACAGATATTTAAGTTTTTTTTTTTTTTACGCATGGCCTCTGACCAACTTATCATAAATGCTCCAAAATGCAAAGCAACTAACATACTGACTAAAACTGAAAGGTGAAACAACTATTATCCACACAACGGCTACTTCGGGGACAATAATTTTCTTTAAACTGTCTTTTTCTATTATTTTGGATTTTGTGTATGTTTTCTATACCTGTACCTACTGTATATATCATGCATTAATTTTGTTCCAGAACAACTGGTCTTTGTATTTCTACCCTTTGTTGCCAGACAAAGACACAAGACTGTGACACTCAGTATTATTTATGGCAGGCTTTGAATCGACTCCTCAGCCCAACGAACTGCAGTTAGCTAGTTAGCTATGAGCATTCTGTTTGTGTCAACAGCCCCTTTGTGTGTCTGGAGTGATTTATTATGTAAAAGAGGGCTGGTTTAGGGGGAGCAAGGAGGGTGACACTGACCTTCCTTTAATTAACACTGATGGAGACCAAGGTGAGAGGCAAGATGATGAAGATGGATCTTTCCACATAAATCATCCTTCCTTCAGGCTGGTGTATGTATGCGTGTGTGTGTGTGTGTGTGTGTGTGTGTGTGTTAACATAATTTCCAACAGAAATAACCTTGTGGTTCACAGGTTAAATGAATGTTTGCATAGGTGCAGAACCTCCATTATTTACCCCCAATGGGCTCCCCTTTGTGGTTATTTACTCAAAGGTTTAATTGATTAATCTCCCCCAACTCATTCAATCTAATAATTCTAATGCACATTTTCTGTTGTCCTTCAGGGATTAAAAAAAAAAAAAAGAAAAAAGAAAATGGGCATTTTAAATGATGACCACACTACTGCATGGGCTTGTATGTGTAGCAAGAAGGTAATATGTCTTGTACAGGGGGATTGCGGGTTGCTTCAGTAACACCTCAGGTCTAAATACTGTGGAAACAACCAGCTTTAGATTTTTAATTGCTTTCAAAAAGTAAACGTACAACATAAAACTAATTCAGATGAAAAACAGAGCATCATATGCAAAATTTCTCCCTTTTTTCAGAAAAAGCTGCAGATGCTAATATTATATTTGATTGCAAATAAAAGTTAATGTTGGAAAATAACAGCAAAATTGTGTATTTGGAATTAATTAATACTTTTATGGAAAGGCAGTCCTGATGGTTTGACTCTGATTAGCCTATCATAATTTATTCGATTAATCTTTATCTAGTTGCCTGAATACGTCTTGCAGTGCTTCAAAGGCAAATGCCAGCCTTTTATGGACCTGCCATCTTTATGTCATGTTAAAGCTTTTATTCTTTACTCAGGCAGGTTAGTGATGCTACATGACTGGCTACCCCGCCCACATTTCTCCCTCAACTTTGATCTTCTCTTATGTAAACACCTCAGACATTTCCTAAAGGTCCATCTTCTCATATTTGGTGCACCACTTCTTCTCTTCCCAAATGAATTGTACAGAAAAACACAAGCAAACAATACATGCATACAGTTGCCAACAAAAACGCTTTCAGGAGCTCGCTGTGCAACTGCCATCTTATTTTTGCATGTTTGCAAAATTCATTTCATGTTGTAAGATATTAAATTATGTGGGAATGTTATCATGACAACATAACAACAGAAAAAAAAAGTGAGAGCTCATGAAGTTGGTCAACATGTTGGCTTATTTTTATTTACTTCTCATTTCCATACATTTCCTGGGGGCAATTAGGCGCTGTGCTGCATGCTGCTTGTCGAGGTTGTCACATCGTCAGTGTAATTGTCAGAAATGAAATAATTGAAACGTTTCCATCTTCATCATTCCCATCAATATATTTCTAGACTTTGTATGATCTGCGTCGGGTGCTGTGTATTTTTCTGATTGAGACTTTGTGTAAGCAAATGAGCACAACATATGCTCCGATGTGCTTATGCTAATCAGTTTATCAGTCAGGCAGTTGGTCGGCATGCGCCACTCTGCGTGTCATTTTATGTCTCTTGACATTTCCGCGGCGTAAAATGTTTTATGCATTTTTATCGTTGTTTTCATTTTTTGCCTGTTCTTCTTGGTCGTCTTCTTGGTCGTCTTAGGCCGCCACTACTTCATATTTCATAAATAATGTATGTATTTATCATGAAAATCTGTTTTGGAATTAGAGACTACCCCCACTTCAAAGACAGGAAACCTTTGATATGTTTGATTCTCGCAGAGTATCCGTTGGATTTATTCAATTTATGCAAAGCACCTCCAGGGTAATAAAGGTGGCATTTGAATACATTTGAGTGGACTAAATCATATAATGAGGACACTTTCTGCCCTATATAATAACAAAAAGAGACTAATGCCTCAATATTAATGGATTATTTGGCTAAAGAAAAAATGTTTTGCATGGTAAACTGACATCAACGGACAGCAGTGTTTAGCTAGTGTCTGCATGAGTAATGACCTATCGCTTAAATTGATTGAGAAGGAACTTTGGCTTGATATTTTTTAGTAGCTTAGTTCAGAAGTACTGTCTGTTATGGGAACAAATACTTATTATTTACTTTTCTCTTCGAAACATCTTAAAATAAAATACAAAGTCACATATTTTATTTGGTGCCTGACTTACCACTATTTTAAAAGACTCTGTCTCTGCATGTATAGTAGTCTGTATGTGTGAATATAGGGCAAAATATTTTTTCAAAGTAAACACACACACATACACTTACATTCACCCAAATAGTTGCTATGTTGAGGCAGTTTTTATATCTCATTAATCTCAACCCAGAGTAAGTACATTTGCTTACATTTGACTTGCAATTACATGGTTTATAAATGTAATCATTTTGCAAAAAAAAATTAATTATAACAATTATTATTAATATGGAGTTTTGTAATTATTGTAAAGGGTCCATTCATTTAGCAGCATACATCCAATGGATGATTTTAATTTTATTTTTATGCAGTTTTATTTAAACTATTTTTTTTTTTGCATCTGCTAATTAAACTGTGTAAGTAACACTGGATGGGAATGATGATTGCCTGCACGCCATGCCAAGGCAGATGGCTTTGTTGGAAAAGGGCAAATCATCACAAAAGGCCTTCAACATACTGTAAAGTCTAATGTCTGTTTACCTGTCAACATACAGTAGAAATACTTCATGTCAAAGCTAAGAAAATGTACTTTTAAGAAGACTTTAATGTATATTATTAAAAATGTATAAGAAGAGTTATAAAAAGCAATGAAACATAAGGATTTTCTTTGACATAATGGCATGTTACCATACTTATTTTGATTTTACATGGTATTCAATAAGAAATAACCCACTATATTTTAAAGGAAGAGGCATATAAGTGAGAAAAGAAGTCATGTGTGACATGCACTGCAAACTGAATAGGAGAACTGAGGAAGCCTATTTTACAAATGAGCCTCTGCAAAAGAAAATTTAGCCAAGATGTATTCACCTTTACAGTAAAATGTTTGTCCGCTGCCTCTATTGTTCCCTGTCCAGCCTCTCACAGGAGGGCTGATGTTTCTACTGGACAGCTAATTATCTGGTCAGCCTTACAGCCTGGATAGTTTACATAAGGCCATCAAGTTCTCATGACACCCTGTCATCTTACAGTATAATTAAACGAATGAATGCTGTGTCCAGCCTTAGTGACTAGTCTCTGTCAGCCTACAACAAACAGAATCAAGAAATCCTAACTTTTAGCCTGGCTGGGACAAAACTAGTTGATTACCTGACACATTCTGGACTTTCTTTAGGATTCACAACATTAAGGCCACCTCACAGGTTCCCGCTCCTGTCCACTCCCTGTGAAAGAGTGATGTTTCCTCTGTGGACAACTAATTATCTGGGTCTGACCCTCAGCTGTCTGCATGCAGGATCCTATTAGGCAGCCAGCAGGTTGAAATCACCACCATAGACCCCCTCCAATCTTCTTCCTTCGTATATATTTATTTCCCCTTCACTTCCTGCTTCTGAATATTAAGAATAGATTTTTACATGTATATGTGTGCGCTGGGGATAGGATTGAGAATGAGGAGGAGGAGGGCGCAGGGGGGATCCTTCACTGATGGGTGAATGGCGGGCCTGGAAATGACGAGCGGGCTGACTGAATGCTTGTCCATCACTCGCCATTCTCTTGGTTACAGGTGGTCTCTCATTTTCTCGACCGGCACATATCTGCCTGCCTTTATATGACAGCCCAGGCTCGCCAATTTGCATGTTCGACAGACAACAAACGGGCCTGTGCATGTCAAAATAGGTGGCGGTGCGTGACAGTTTCTACACAATGCTGTCTCCTTTTGGCTTGACCCTCGACCTCGCGCCATGTCTCCTTTCATAATCAGGGAAAGGGGAAGACGGGGCAAAGAAATCATCCAGGCTTCCTTCCTGACTCCTCCTGCTGCCGCTTCTTTGGAATAAATCTGATACCAATGCCATTAGCTATGCTTTTCCTCTCCCGCTTTCTCTTATTTTCGGTCTGTTTTCTTCTGTCTTTCTGACTGTCTGTTCCCCCTCACCTTTTTTATGCGTTTCTCCTCGTGTGTGTTTTGGCATAAAAGTGCTCACATTTAAAGAGTAGCTCATCCCAGACTGTGCTGTTTCAAAATAACTTTTTTCCAAATAATGATAGTTGTCTTCTCGTGACCAAATCAGTGCCAAACGATATATTTAGGCACACACACACAAAAAAAAAAAAAAAAAACACATTTATGAAACAATTTAATCTTCACTTTAAAACCTAGAGGTTTGTTTTAATCACTTTAAAACAAACCTCTAGGAACATCATCATTAGTCTGCTCTTAAATCATCAAACGTGACCCTGAAGCAAGGCAGTCCAGGTTTTCTACTTCCACGTCTGATGTCTCATGCGTCATAAAAGCAATATCAACTATTGAAAAACATGATAATGAGCTCCAGATCATCATTTTCATCTCTGATTATGTTGTAGGTGAGGGGCTAGTAGGATCCAAAGAGCGGACACTTTGAGTACAGAGAGAGGTTTGATTTTCCACAGATTCCTGTGAATTCTTCCAACGGAGCTTTCAGATACTGGCAGACTGGCAGGCATCAGGAGGAAGGCAGGCAGGGGAGCAAGCGAACAAACAGGCAGGCTTTCTCTAGCAGGAGGAAGACAGGACAGGTTACAATCAGGGTCAAGCATAAGCAACGTGAGCTGAGGCCGAGAGCTGTTTTACCGCAGGGCAATCAACAATCTGGCGCTGGATAGCAGGCAGAGCTGGTCTTAAATAGGTGGTTCGTTGATTGCTGAGATGTGGATCAGCTGTGCCTCCAGTTGTCAGCTGACTGCGCCCACCAGGACACAGGAACCACCACAGTACCCCCCCCTCAACGGGAGCCACCCGGCGACCGGAACTTCTCGGGATGGGCCCGACGGAAATGACCAGGGAAGGATCAAGGATGAAAGAGCGGGGGACCCAGGCCCGCTCCTCAGGACCATAACCCTCCCAGTCCACCAGAAACTGGAAGCCCGGGCCGCAACGGCGCACATCCAGAAGACGCCGGACGGTGTACGCTGGGCGACCAGCCACAAGCCGGGCGGGAGGAGGGGGCCTGGAAGGAGGGACCAGAGGACTGGAAGACACAGGTTTTAACTGGGACGTGGAAGGAGGTATGAATCCGCATAGATCGGGGGAGCTGCAGGCGAACCACCGTGGGATTGATGACCCGCTGGATCTCAAAGGGTCCCAGGTAGCGGGGAGCCAACTTCTTGGCGTCAGTGCGCAAGGGAATGTTCTTTGAAGATAACCAGACCTGACCAGGAGCATATTTGGGCTCAGCTGTGCGATGGCGATCGGCCTGGCGTCGACTCCGTTCCCCAGCCCGAAGCAGAGCAGTCCGAGTCGTCCTCCAGGCCCGACGACAACGGCGGATGTGGTACTGAACTGACGGAACAGCTACTTCAACCTCTTGGACAGGGAACAGGGGCGGCTGGTACCCAAGAGAGCCTTCAAAAGGAGATAAACCAGAAGCTGAGGATGTGAGGGAGTTGTGTGAGTACTCAACCCAGTCCAGATGGTCGCTCCACGATGACGGGTTGATTCAGCCACACAACGAAGGACGGTCTCCAGGTCCTGGTTGGCTCTCTCGGCTTGACCGTTAGTCTGGGGGTGGAAACCGGAGGACAAACTGACCGTGGCACCGATAGACAAAAAGCCTTCTACACCTGGGAAGTGAACTGGGGTCCCCGGTCAGATACTATGTCAGTGGGCAATCCATGGAGTCGGAAGACATGGTGCACTAACAGGTCGGCAGTTTCCTTGGCTGAGGGGAGCTTGGGAAGAGCGACGAAATGCACAGCCTTGGAAAAACGGTCCACTATAGTCAGGATGGTGTCTTTACCTTTTGAAACAGGTAGGCCGGTAACAAAATCCACTGCAATGTGCGACCAGGGTCTGCTAGGGACAGGCAGAGGACGTAGAAGACCAGCTGGGGGTCGATGCAAGGCCTTACTCCTAGCACAAGTGGTACAGGCAGCCACGAACTCCTGCGCATCCTTCTCCATGGTTGGCCACCAAAACCTGCGTCTGATAAGGGAGAGAGTGCGTGAAGAACCAGGATGACAAGCCAAACGGGAGGAGTGACCCCACTGGAGAACCAGGGATCGGGCGGTGTCGGGAACAAACAGTCGATCCGGGGGACCAGTACCCGGGTCAGGCTGATGTTGCTGATCAGCTATGACTTGGTTCTCGACCTCCCATGAGACTGCAGCCACGATGCAGGAGGCTGGCAGGATGGTGTCTTCTACGGAGGTGGTGGTTTCAGGGGCAAACTGACGGGACAGGGAATCGGGTTTCTGGTTCTTGGAGCCTGGTCTGTATGACAGTGTGAAATGGAACCGGTTGAAAAATAGAGACCAACGGGCTTCGCGGGGATTCAATTGTTTAGCCGACTGCAAATACTCCAGGTTCCTGTGATTGGTCCAAATGAGGAATGGAACTCTGGATCCTTCCAGCCAGTGCCGCCATTGCTCTAGAGCCAGCTTGATGGCAAGGAGTTCTCGGTCCCCAACATGATAATTGTGTTCCGCAGGAGTAAGACGTCGGGAAAAGTAGGCACAGGGGTGTAATTTCTGGGTCTCAGGAGATCTCTGGGACAACACGGCTCCTACCCCGGTGTCCGAGGCATCCACCTCCACCTCCACTACAAATTGGCGGTTCAGGTCCGGATGGAGAAGAACTGGAGCTGAGGTGAACAGTTCCTTAAGTTTGTCGAAAGCTTGGGCTGCTGCGTCTGACCAGAAAAAGGGAACTGATGGGGAAGTGAGACGTGTTAGGGGGAGAGCTGTACGGCTGAAGTTGCGGATAAAGCGTCGATAAAAGTTTGCAAAACCCAGAAAGCGCTGCAGTTGTTTTACTGAGGTAGGAGTCGGCCACTCCACAACAGCCTTGATCTTCTCAGGGTCAGCTCTGACCTGTCCACGCTCAAAGATATAGCCCAGAAATGAGATGGTATCTTTATGAAAGTCACTTTTCTGCCTTTACAAATAAGCGGTTTTCCATCAGTCTCTGAAGTACCTGTTTGACATGTCACTCATGTTCGGAGAGAAAATGAGGATGTCATCCAAATAAACAAACACAAAACGGTTAAGGTCTTAGTACGTCGTTAACCATGGTCTGAAATACTGCAGGAGTGTTACATAATCCAAAAGGCATGACCAGATATTCGAAGTGGCTGAGAGGGGTTCTGAAAGCAGTCTTCCATTCATCACCCTCCTTTATTCTCACCAAATGATATGCGTTGCAGAGGTCTAATTTAGTGAAGATTGTGGCGCCATGAAGGGAGTTGAATACAGAGTCAAGCAGAGGTAAAGGGTACTTATTCTTCACAGTGATAGCGTTTAAGCCACGATAATCTATACAAGGCCTGAGTGAACCATCCTTCGAGACGAAGAAAAATCCAGCCCCTACGGGTGACGAAGAGGGCCTGATTAGTCCTGCCGCGAGAGAATCTGAGATATATTTCTCCATAGCCTCAGTCTCTGGTCGGGAGATGTTATATAGACGGCTGGTGGGTAATGGCGCCCCCGGGAGCAGATCAATGAAACAGTCATAAGGTCTATGTGGGGGAAGAGCTGAAGCGTTGTCCTTGCTAAAGACCTCCCTTAAGTCATGATAGACTGGGGGAACGGTGGACAGGTCAAGGGGAACAGGTTGGCGGCTGGAAACAAGGGTCGCAGGAACAGCTGAAAGAAGGCAGGTGGCATGACAGAAGGAACTCCAGTTAACAATCCTCCCACTCTGCCAGTCCAGGTGGGGGTTGTGCTGCGCCAGCCAAGGGTGGCCTAAAACCAGAGGGGATTTAGGTGAGTCGATGATGTAAAACAAGATAAGTTCTTGATGATTACCCGAAACAATCATTTTTATAGGAAGGGATTGCAGTGTGATGGTGTAAAGACTGCCATCCAGGGCCTGTGCAGATATGGGGGATGAGGGGGTCTCCAAGCCAATATGTAGTGAACTAGCTAAGGATCTATCCAAAAAATTAGTCTCTGCACCAGAGTCAACCAAGGCATCAACAGAATGGGGGACATTATCGCTGAACAGGACTGCTGGGATGAGAGTTTTAGTGTGGGGAAGTACCTCAGAGGATGTGGTCATCAGTACCCCCACTGCTGCTGACGACCCTGGTCTTTTGATTGGTTGGGACAGAAAGAAATACGATGTCCAGGTAGTCCACAGTAGTAACAGTCACCCGAGGTCCTTCTCTGCCGCTCCTCTGGGGAAACGTGCGCTCTTCCCAGCTGCATAGGCTCCTCTGAGGGAGTGGCTGTGTGAGGGAAGGATGATATGGCTCTAGAGGAATACTCCTGCTTGTCACGAGATTGGGATCTCCGTTCCCGGTCCCTCTCCCGCAGTCGGTTGTCCACCCGAATGGCGAGGGAAATTAGTCCCTCCAGGGACTCAGGCGTGTCACGGGTTGCTAGTTCATCCTTCAACCGGCTGTTCAGACTGTTAGCAAAAACGTCACGGAGAGCGTCCTCATTCCACCCAGAATCTGCGGCGGCTGTCCTGAAATCAATAGCAAAGTTGCCACACTCGTACCTCCTTGACGGAGGCTGAAGAGACGTGTAGCAGACTCTCTGCCTCTTACAGGATGATCAAAAACCTTCTTCTCATGGATAAATGATGAAAATGACTGCTGCCTGAAACCCTGTTGTTCATAGGCTGCTTCAGCCCAATCCAGAGCTCTCCCTTCAAGGAGTCCGATCACAAAAGAAATCTTAGATCGATCCGTGGCGTAGGTGAATGGTTTCTGATCAAATACCAGTGAACATTGAAGCAAGAATCCTCTACATTTGCCTAAATCACCAGCATACGGTTTGGGATCTGGAATATGAGTCTCTCTTACGGGGTGTGCTGAGTCAGGTTGGTGAGCGGGCGGATCAGGAGCAGGCGGCTGAGTCGGTGCAGGACGGCCCAAGCCGGCGACGTGTGTAGTAAGCTGGGTTAGCTGAGAGAGGATCGCATGATACTTCTGATCCAGGGTTAGCATCATTTGCTCATGCCCTGCGAGACGTGCATTCTGACCTGAAATGGTGCGCTGAAGGCTGTCAGCGGTGGTTTCCGGGTTCGCGTCCGTCGGATCCATTCAGTGGCCAGATTGTTCTGTTGTAGGTGAGGGGCTAGTAGGATCCAAAGAGCGGACACTTTCTGAGTACAGAGAGAGGTTTATTGATTTTCCACAGATTCCTGTGAATTCTTCCAACGGAGCTTTCAGAGACTGGCAGACTGGCAGGCATCAGGAGGAAGGCAGGCAGGCAGGCAGGGGAGCAAACGAACAGGCAGGCAGGCAGGCAGGCAGGCAGGCAGGCAGGCAGGCAGGCAGGCAGGCAGGCTTTCTCTAGCAGGAGGAAGACAGGACAGGTTACAATCAGGGTCAAGCATAAGCAACGTGAGCTGAGGCCGAGAGCTGTTTTACCGCAGGGCAATCAACAATCTGGCGCTGGATAGCAGGCAGAGCTGGTCTTAAATAGGTGGTTCGTTGATTGCTGAGATGTGGATCAGCTGTGCCTCCAGTTGTCAGCTGACCGCGCCCACCAGGAAACAGGAATCACCACAGATTAACAATGTGATAGCACAGGGAGACTAATTGCCTTTTGACACGTGTGACATTTTCTCTCTGTCTCTCTTTATTTTAATGAGTGTTTTATACTTCAACATAATGTTTAAGAAAATGCCAGCAAGAGCACTCTTTTATTAAAAAACTTCCACCACACTGACTTCTGTAATCTACACATGAACTTTCCTCCCTTTGTTCCTGCTGATTTAAAATGGATCACCTTGTAGAATTGCACATCCAGGAGTCGGGTTTTAGGCTTAAAACATAATGACACTGCCGGGTTTCATTAAGTCTCATACTTTACATATTTAAGGAGACCGTTACATCATTAGCCGCTGTTGAACGGAGCAGTGTTAAAAGTCAGAGAGGTATCAGGGAGAGGTTAACGGAGAAGAGGGCAGTGAGTATTGAACAGAGAGTTCCGTCATCAGCATATAGTTAAATAATCCTGAATTATATGCTAATCAGCAGAACTAAAGTACCATATCTTTGGCTTGAAACTTGTGTTAAAGTATTTTCCATGATCAGAGCATGCTGGTACTAAGTGTAGGCCTTTGAGTTACTTTCAGTTCTTTTCTTGCTGTACATGGCTTTTGTGCCCTGTATGCATGTATTTCAATCTTCATGTGTAACAGTTATCACTCTCCTTATATGTCCTGTATCTCAAAATTGTCAGGCAAAATTAAAGACTTTATACAGCAAAATGTCAAGATTTATAACTAACAATGAATCTGCTGCCATTTTATTTTCGAGCTGGAGTGATAAATTCGTACTCCCCAAGCTTCTTTTTCTTCCTGAAACAAATGCATTACCAAGAAGAAGCCTTTCCCATCAGCAGGGTCTTCCAGTTTGCTGAACTGAGAATGAACTCCAAACAGCAAACACATTAATAAGAGATTAACACAGTCACTTTTGAAGTAGTTGACTCTGATTTCGGGTACTCCTCAATAAGAAAATACTCATATACAAAGGTAAGCAACCATAAAATGGAAGATAATCTGTTATCTAATCTCTTGTTAAGCTTCCAGGTAGCTAGCTGCCATGATGCATGTATGAAATGGTAATTATTGCTCCAGTCATAAAGAGTGTCGGCCTATTTCATGTCGGCAATGTCAACATTTTATTCTAGGTGTCGTTCCTGTTCCTGTTCCTCGTCCTCGTTGGAACTGCCAGTGCCACGATAAAGACATCCAGTGCCGCTGTCTCTTTGTTTCTTTCTTTCGGTTAAGAGGCAGTGTCTGACTCTGGGGATTACTTTTAATGTTGTGTTAATCCCTCCCCTGGAGTCGTGCATGTTCTGCTATCGCAGGGATCCTTCTTTGATATCAAACGGCAAAGAGAGAAACTCTAAAACCACTTCAGATCCCTCTTGTGAAATGTGTTGTCAAAACACAGGTGGAATGTGAACGTCTAAACCGCAGTGTGTTTCAACCAGACTTGTCTCCGCCTTCACAGTACCGGGGAGCGGGTTCACAAAGCAGCAAGCCTCACAGAGACACAGGGGACATAGACAGGTACAAAGAGATGACGAGAGAAAAGACACAGGGAGATGTGCATGGAGAGAAGCTTTTTTAAGCATCAAAATGTTGCAGAAAATGTACCACAACGCATGCTTAAATGTGTGTTAAAGGACAATATCCAACACTGCTAAATGAAATCATAATTGAAAGTATATATTTATGTATGTATATATATATATATATATATATATATATATATATATATATATATATATATATATATATATATATATATATATATATATATAAATATATATATATAGTTCTTGCTATATAGCTACAATGTGTTAATAGCAGAGTCACAGGAAGCTCTCGCCATGCTTTCAAGGAAATTCAATATTTTCTCATAGGGGAAGTAGTTAGTGTGTACAGGCCCTGAAATGTCACTTTTGCTCATTTCACACTTGTCAAAATGACATTTGCTCTTCTGATCCACAGGACATGCCAGTCAATAAGACAGAAAGAAAAACAGCATCCACTTTTACCTCATTCACCTCAAAAGAAAATAAAATATTTGCTAATCTCACCCATTCTCAGTCCAGTTATTGGATGGGTAGGTTATATCTGATATGACAGAAACATTCTTGCATCATGCATTGCAATTATTGTATCGCCCCGGGAAAGAAGATGCATGGAGAGGTTCTGTTGTTTTAGCATATTAATCATTGTTCTGGAACAAAAGGGAACAAAGAAGACACACACCACACACAAAAATTCACAATAAGGGAAGATAATGTTATTCAATTGTCTGTTTCAATCCGCTTCAACCAGTGTCTGTCCTTACATCACAGACGCCCTTATTAGCAATGACAGAAACACATCACCGAATGCATAGTTATGTATATGTCTGCTGCGTTCTCCTTTACTTAAGACCGTCATTCAAATTTAACTTCCCACCATTTGTTCTCCCCATCGTCTTCTATTCCTCTATACACCCTTCTTCTCTCACTTTTATGAGCCTGTTATTTATTTCCCTCATTAGCGATTGTTTCTTTGCATTAGAGCGCTTCTTCATGCCAGCATTCTCCTCAGGGAAAGCGCAGAGACCTGTCCTCGTCTTGGCACAAACGGCTCCCTTTCGAACCTGCTTAAATAGAGTTGAAACAAACCCCCTTGACGAAATCCCCTCCCTGCTGCCATCTTCCACGCCTTTTGGGTTCCAAATTAGGGTGGTGGCCATGATTTGCCTGGGAAGAACGCTAGCATAAAAATAAAGTCAAGGTCTGATCATAAGCCCCTGCCCATTACCTGTGTACTGACATTCTTTTGAGTCAGGTGCCACCCCCTTTATATCCTCCCCAAGCACACACACACACACACTCTTGTAAAACCCCCACGGGTACACGCAGGAATTTCCAGAGCCCAAAGACAACACAGAGGGCCCTCTGACATATTTGCCATCATCCTCTTATTAACTCTCCCCGTTTGAACAGAGGCACATCAAAAGTAAGCAAAACACATAATTACTGGCATTAATATAACGAGCTCTTGGAGATAAGCCACTCTCCTAAGCCCACTCCCCCCGCCTCCCATACTTGGAGGGCATGAGGGAGGGGAACAGAGGGAAGGTAGAGCACCTCTTCAATTAAGTAAGCTGTTCATCCAACATGAACAAACATATTTAGCAGATAATTAGTAGATCATTTTGCAGGTATGTCTGGCACAGGCCACAAAAGGCAGTGTTAAGGGAAAATAGCAGGGAGGGTGTCAAAAGATGGATGCTTGTGGGATGTGCAAAATCCTCCGATGCTCTGATAGACTCTTAACAATCATTAACAATGTAGACAGAATACACACACATGGGCAAACATCCTCTTTCCACCTTTACACAAGCCCTCATCTTCCCTCCATCTCTCTTCTGTCCTCCTCCTTTCCCCCTTCATGCTCGTTCTTCTTGTTCTCCAAGGAGCCCTAGTTTTCTGTATGATGAGCTCCTGGGGGGCTTCAGTATTTGGCAGGAGGCTTTGTCTCTTGTACAAGATGAAAAAAAAAGAAAGAAAGATGGAGAGAAAGGGAGAAGAGGAATGAGGAGAGTGAAAACTTGAGACCCCCAGGGGCACTTCTCCCCACATTGTGAGGATTTGCCTAACAGCTTCACAAGAGGGTTTACATCTCTCTCTGAACACAAGGGGTATAATCACAGATCAAAACAAATTACCTATCTGTAGTCAGCAGAGGTGTCTGCCTGTCAAAAGCCCAGAGTTACATAAGATTTAAGTCAATGCTAACTGAGCCTCTGATTTGGGGCACGGGGTGAATTCTTACTTTGAAACATTGATGTTGTGAAAGCTTAATGGAAAGACACAGATGGCGCGTACCACACAAACTGACAGCGAAGAGCAAAGATTTGCTTTGATAATTACTCACACTCATCCGAAGTGACATTGTCATGACTTTTGATTAACTTGAAGGCATGGAATGAATAATTTTGGGGAGTCCCTGTCTATGACTGAAGATCATGTCAGTATATATGCGTCAGCATAAACGCAGGCAAATAGAGACCAAATAAACAACGAAAAAGTGACAGCTAAATTGTCTTTTTCCAGACTGACATGGCAACATCTTTGCAGAGAAAGGGGTGTCACGCTGGGGGTTTGATTTGCTAACTTGCACATACCATTGTCTGAGTCAAACTGGGTATAATCGAGTTTTCAGAAATTTCTTCCAAGATATCACAAGCTCTATATACTTTAAGTAATGTGTGGGGAAATGTTGGAGGCATCTTGCTGATGGAACCATAACTGTGTGGAAGGTGCTACTTTGGAAGAGACTAAGAAGAAATAATAATAATAATAATAATAATAATAATAATAATAATAATAATAATAATAATAATAATAATAATAATAATAATCAGCATAAAATGGATAATTATTATTTAAAAATGTCCAAAAAAGCTGAATACCTACAATTTCAAGTTAAAGCTCACACATACATTTGCTTTAGAAAACAGTGTCGGGGATCCAGCCCTCCTGGTCACCACATTAGTTGAAAATGATTGACTGTCAAAATACCTATAAAAGAATAAATGACTGATTATTCTATTAGGAGTTTCAGCCCGTTTCTGTTTTTCCAGATGTCCACTATGTTCCATATTTGTGCTCTATCTGTTCAATCGAAGCTCCTGCCAACAAACCAGAAAAGTTCATATAACTGTTATTTGTATGTTTTATTGGTGATCCTGCCTGAGGCTTGGCTTTTAGTTCACACAAGTTATTTAGCCTCAGGACAGGCGAAAGATTGGAGCAAAACACTTATTTTCTAAATGGTGTTGGATACTATTTGTTTTGTATTTTTGTGGATACAATTTTTGTGGATACAATTTGTTCACACGTTTTCATTAATCTGAGTCACATTTCCTTTCTTGTATATATATTTTTTACTAAAAACAAAACAAAAAAATAAAACAAAAACAAAAAAAACCAACAACATTGAAGCAGGGACTGCAAGTTCAAGAAGAATCTATGAAATATCAAAGTTGTCACAACTGATATTTGATATTGATCCAAATATTAATAATATCGATACCAAGACAATTATCAGTATCATTCGGCATGAGTGTGACAAGATCAATATTTTTCTTGCAGCAGCCTTTTGGGACAAAACAAAATGTGAACAGTGCCGACCAAAAGCAGGCTTTGCTGTAGCTAATTTCCACTATTACCCATTTTTGTGGAATAACTTTGTTGGGAAATGAATACATTATTTTATCATTTTACTACATTATTCATATTAAATTTAATATAACTTACAAAAAAAAAAAAAAAAAAGAAAATGGTGAAATTTTAGGCTGTCCAAAAAAGTTTTATTCTGCAAAAATCTTGTGCTGTGTTTTATTCTGATCATGATCAATAATTAGTCTAAAAAATTAATTAAATGACTGTAAAATTTTAAGCCAAAAGTATTGGTATATGCGATACTTGCTCTGGATTTACTATGTAATACCAAATATCAAAATTTGCAGTGTTGTCCTGACTTAGAAGCTCATTACCAACATGTCAGGACAAAATCCCTGATAAACTTAAAATCTTGCATAAACTGAGTTATGACTTTGTGTGGACTTAAAGAACCATCAAAAGCTCCTGTTAAAACATGCGCTGTTCTCTTTTAATAGGACAGAAAGTGAATGTTTTGCTGTTTGAATGGCGCACTTCCAAAATATTTTGCAACAGCAGTGAACTAGGGTGGGCCTAGTTACATTTTTATATTGCTTTTTGAACAGACATGCACAGAAGCAGCTTTGAATTAATTTGACTGTGGATCTGCCGTCAGAGGAATCACACACTGTCTCAACCTTTCCTTCTTTACAAATAGTGATCATCACATGTGCACTGTGGCTCCAATATTTACACACACATGTTAAAAGGAGCATCCATGTAAAAGTGACCAATGTGTGAATGACTGAACGCCATTGCTTTGCCATTAATGCTGCATTTCTCATGTGTGGAAAAGGTTAGCGTCTGCAGTACTGCTATTGAATGGTTGCTTCTTGGTTGCCACTTTAAAACACTGTTAGATCCATTATGGAGTCAAGATGTGCTGTTGCTGGAGTTTGCAGATGAATGCTTTTGGCAAGAAAGGATGGGTAGACAAAAAAAAAGCCTAAAAGTCAGGTCTTAGGAATCAGCTGACAGCAGAGTCACCTCAAGGCATCTAGAGCAGGTTTTAGATGAGGTGTCTGATTTGAGATGTGTATGTAAACAAAGTCTTTGTGAAAACATCCATAGGTATTGTTAAAGGATTAGAGCCTTGTCTTTGATGCTTTAGAGAGTTGCTAAAGCCAGTGTTACCTCTTGGAGCAATGCAAGAGCAAGGGTTGTGGGAATTTTTGGGACTGGGGTGTGTCAACAGGTCTCTCAGATGTCAGCTAGGTATGATGATGTGTTGGATAGCTTGTTCCTACAATTACACAGTTATTATTGCATTCTTAAGAGCAAATAAACCCGTTAACACCTTTGCTTTTGAGTGATGGCAAAGACTTGTAGTGTTAAAACTAATTTAACCCTTTAAAAGCCTGTTTTTTTCTGTCTGGTTGAACAAATTTATCATTGACTGTAAAAGATTTTATCTTTTAAAAATTGACTTGATTTCAGTATGTAATTTTATTCAGTTTTATCTCTCTTTCTCTCTCTCAATCTCTCTCTCTCTCTCACTTTTTTTAATTCTTCGGGACAGCCTCCAGGTGCAGCTCAAACACTCAGTGATGCCTTGTCTACAGGGGGCAGGGCGTCTCACCAAATGAAAGCATTTTTCTGCAATTTGCCTTGTCATCCACACAAAAACACAGACTTAAGGCATTATAAAAGATCCAAAACTGACCAAAGTGAAGATTTACAAATACTTCATCTACATGTACACAGGTTTTAGGCCTTGAAACATCACTACCTGTTAAAAAAAAGAGCTGTATTCTCACATGTGCAACCTGTGTTGGCACCCAATGTAGATGCCCTCTGAATGTGCTTGACAATGTGCTTATGGTGTTAGGTGTAGATGGATTTTTTAGCAGCTGAAAGGTGTGGACTCAAGTCTGTTTTCTAGATGGAGTGGGGAGGATATTTGGTTTTACAGAAACACACAGTGTATATACATGGCCTGAGTCTGATGGAGAGTGCTTTGTTTTTCTTGCAACGTTCATCAGTCTGTACGTTTTCTAACGCTTCACCAGAAATCAATATAGCTTTTTTCAGTTTTTATAGTGTTGCACAGTGTAGGATTTCTTTTTTTTTTTTTTTTTTTTTTTAATGTATTTTTTTTTTTTTTAAATTTAACAAAGCCATAGCTGAACTTGTAAGGGAGACTTGATCCTGGTCAGTGCTGCAGCAGTTGTCCAGCTTTTCTGCTTTCTTGCTTCTGGGAATGGAGATATATTATTGTGAAGGTTTGGCGCATATGACCAAAGAACAAGATCTCGGTCCGCATGGATACATCCCCCTAAAACTGAGCCAAGTCCCCAATCGGACTGAGTCTAGTGAACTATCCTCATGTGAATGCCCCCTAACATTGTTCACCTGGACCTGATGTTTGGCGCACCGGTGGGACCAAGAAAAAAAGCTAGTTCACATTTTGAAAATGAAACTTGAGTATTTGCTTTAAACAGGAGCTAGAAAAAACCAATTTGCAGATAATTGACCATATTTTGTAACTTACAGTGAAGAAAAAGGAAGTAGTGACTCCATTTGAGATGCTGTACGGCATTACACCTTCAGATTCAGAAATCCAATGCCTCCAAATCCTAGATTAGTGGATCACAGAATCTCCGGCGCTAGTGAAAACAAGCAGGTCTGCCGATGACTCAGTTATTGTTATAAAACAGACTTGAATGAAAACCTCATTAGTTTTATCTTTGAGCTGGAATCAGGGGGTGCTGTCTGGCATGGATTCCCAGCAGTCAAAACAGAAAACAAGAGCTCACTGTGTGCTCTTTGAGACATCAAGGTGTCTGATCTGAATTGCTTTAGCTTGGAGGGAGAATGGCTTTACCGTCTCTGTGAAACTGATCCGTGAAGTGGATTAGGGATGGTTCTTCTTTCACTCAAAACAATGCAGTAAGAAGACTTAGATGGAGCTCTGCGTGTGTTTGTTTGAGCTGTAAGCCCCTATAACCATGCACACAGATACGTTTACCTCGGCCCTAGTAATATTTCCAAAATGACTTGAACGTTAAGAAACTACTTGTCTGCAATCATGACTATGTTTTAGATGTCTTGGAAAATTAGTTCACAGGGAAAAAGTAGAAAAGATTGACATGTTCCAGAAGTTAATTTTATCTGTAGCTGTGAAGATGCAAAAAAAAAAAAAAGAAAAAAACTAATGAAATAAGAAAAAAAACGTAACCACTTCACTGGAATGTATCTTCTAATTAAATACTAATTACAGCAGTTCTGTCTGTCTTTGGGAAAATAAAACACAGAAACCTTCCCTGTTTGCACTTTATAGCCCATCTGAATATTTTTAGATGCCAGTATGGCTTTTCAGCAAGGTTTTAGTCCAGGGATGAGGGTCAGACCACACATGCATACATACACAGACACATGCTGGTGTGCACACAAACTCACATTCATGCTCACACACAGTTTGTCCTTGGCCTGGCACCACTTTTGGCAAGGTGGCAGTATGGCTCCATAACAAATGAGGGACACCCAAGCTGTGCCAATAAGCTTGGTCCCTTGGCAGACTCCACAAAATCATCTTTTCTTTGCAGGAGTTATGACTCTGGAGAGTTGATCATTAGTCAGGAATCAGAAAAACGCAGACACACACACTCATCAAATGCGACTCAGGTTGCGGTGACCACGGTGACCTAGGACGATAAGTTGCTGCAGCTAAAAACTCCAAGGCAGCGGTTTGACATTACGCAGATTAGGGTGACCCCATCTCACTTTTAATTCATATAGTAACTTTTAAACATGACATTGACAGAATAGTTAACTACATAAACTCCAGTTTTGTTTTTATATCCACTTCAAGTTTTTTTATTTGGTTACATCTAAAAATAAAGAATTGCAAAGATTTAGATATAAAAAAGTAATTAAAAAAAAAGTGATTTGGGTGTAATATGACAATGAGTTATAAACAAACAAAAAAGGAAAAACACTGCTCCCAGATACCCAAGATATAACTAAAAACCATCTAACTGTGCTGATTTCAGGAATGTAAGAATATGACTGTTTTGAAAAGCCAGATTGTCTTTCGGATTGTACAAGAAACATCACGACATGTGGAATGACTGTAGTTATTAACTAATGACAAGATCATTATTAGACTTTTAGTAATAACATCTGAGAATTAGACCAGTGTGAGAACATCTCATTCACAGTTCCCCACTCTGTCTCTATCTTCATGTTGTTTCTTTCATTAGTTTTTTCCTTGTTTTGAGTATTTGTTTAAATTCATGGTCTCAGTATTTTGGACTAACAGTTTTGTGTTTTCTGGCTTTTCAACAACTCAATTAGCGTTAGAATAATGATTTTATTTTGGCTTTTCCATGATGTAACAATATTGATCTGCTGCATTTGATAATGACAAACTTATTGTATAACTATAAAAATAGCTTACTTAAAATATTCTCCAGGAGTACCTTTGAGTCGATCTGTGAGGCCAAGCAGACAAAACAAATTGGTTGCATGTGCCTTCTATTATAATGAATATAATATATTTTGTTCACAGTTTCCGTATGGATATTTGAAGTGCTGTTTGCTAATGTGCACCTCGCATTTCTGAAATGTCTTAACACAAATAAGCTACAAGAACTGAACAAACAATATCTGAATTGTTGCTAGTTAAATGCTGCCTCGGGCCATGTAGCATCTGTTAGTTAAACATACATCAGTCTGTGGTGAGTTGACTTCATTACTTCATTTAATTCCTTCATCTTAGAATTGAATTCCTTAAATCTTAGTAATTAAACTGTGTTCTTTAGGGCAGTTTATCAAGTGTATGCCAGACAAAATGATAGATCTACTGGTGTTCAGACAGTGTCCATACTGGCTGATTACCAGCAGTCAGGTTAAAGCAGTCAACCGTACAATAAAAAAAATATTGGTTTTTGTTCTTTCTTTAGGGTTGGGATCTTCTAATTACTCATGCAGGAATACTTGTGGATAACTGTATTGTGTATGCTGATACACCTCAGGAAGGATTTCACTGCTCAGAGGTGAATAGAAACACACACGGCAATGGCACGATTGGGGTGCTGACACGTTCATTAGCACATAGGCAGATTTGACACAGCTGGAAGATGTAGCGAGGAGCTGCTGTCAAGGTCTTGGATTGCTGCAAGACTGGCACAAACTAAGGGTTGGATGCTCATCGCTGTGTCATAAGAGACCCGGTGCTGTCTCGTCTCCTTTTTTTAAAATATTTTATTTATTTTCCTCCCTCGTCGTGTCGCCGCAACACACTGAGTGTCATCATTTGCATGAGTTTGACACCTCAATGTCTAGCTTCTTTGTCCTCTCTCCAACTTGTTTCCTCTCTGTCCGTCTCCTCCTCCTCCTCCCCCCCAACTCTGTTCATCTCAGTCGTCTCTCGCCCTCTCCTTTTCTCTCCCCGTGCTTCTCCTCTTTCTGCTGATGGTGGCGGTGCCATCCATGCCAATTATGGCAGTCGAGCAGGTGGCTCCTCGCAGGTGGTAGAGGATTAATCCCTGTAAAGACTTCACTTCATTAGGAAATCCGTTTAATGTGGCCAGTTGATTGATAAATCTCCCGGACCTCTCTCAGAGTCCCCAGATTACTGCCAAGTTTGTCTATTATATGCTACGTTGACCCTGATGTCAGAGATAGAGGGAGCGAGAGAAGGGAAAGAGTGTGTGTTTGTTGCATCTCTCCAGCTGAAGTTAGTTTTTTAAGGTACACTGTTTGCTGACTTAGTCAGATCCTCTCACTATTTTATGCAAAAGCATGGGAAATGTGCTATTTTTCTTTTTTTTAAGGAAGTCACTGCAGTCTCAGAATCCCCAAACATATGAAATGAACAATTTTAAGAGGAGTGACATTTAAAGCTGATATGAAGATGTTTTGTATACAACAATATTGTTCAAATTTAGGAGAACACAGTTTAAGACATGAGAAATGTGAGCAATCTGTTGTAATGGATGAAAAAAAAAGAGGCTTTTTTTGATTTAATGCCAAAGTACATGTAAATGATACAACCATCACGGCATTTAGAAGTCAACTGTAACAACTTGCCCTCACAGTCTCGGACCACCCACACTCCTGACTGTGTCAAGCCTCTGCATTTAACTCAAGCATCTCCTTAACTCACCCCTCTATAATTTTCCATCTCAGTATTATCACAATTACCCCATGAGCCAGGAGAGGAGGGAACTCCCCACCGCTCGTGACTGTCTGTGTGCCACCAGCGGGTTTGCGGTCTGGTTGGATTTGTGAAACACTGACAGACAACCCCTTCATCAGGCCTGTCAAACAAGGATGACAAATGCGTCTCCACATCCCCAAGATGCCTACAATATTTAAAGCCATGGGAGAATGGTGAAGACGACAGAGAATAGCCCCTCCTGGCAGGCGCAAAGTTCCAGCTGTGTCAGCCTGTATCATTCTCAAATTCTGAGGAGAGACTCTGAGCCGAACCTGATGGCATGTTGACTTAATGATTGTGGCAGAGCATATATGGTGTCTGTCTAAGGTTTCTACAAGGCAGTGAAGTCAAGTCAAAATATATTTACTGCAATGCTCATTGGCTTAAAAGGAGATTTTGTTACAAACCTGTCAATTAAATATGAATATCATTAATATTTAGAATGCACCTCATCACGAAAGGCTTTTTTAATCAGAAGCGAAATAAGGAAAAAAGATGCAGTTTATCCTAAAAGATCCTAATCCTATTTAGCCGTCAACACACACACACACACAAATACTGTGCACAACTTTGATTGCTATCACCAAAAACAATAGCTTGGAGATACAGTCTAGCTATCAGGCAATCAAACACGCAGTCATTCTTCTTTCCAGCGGCTACCAAGCATGTAACTATATTGCTTTGCCCGGTGCTTGGAGCCTTGTCAAAAGATGACAGAAGATCACACCTTTTTTCCCAGGGTGAGTGCTTTAATTACAGCATGGCTTCTAGCCTTAACACATCTGAACAAGTGTCAGTCCAAAGTTCAGCGTTCTTTGTGGGATAATTCCCCAAAAAGGAAAAAAAAAAATCCTCATTGTTAGGCAAGGAATCTGTATTGTTCTCCAGAATCATTGAATTCGAGGTCACCCCAGCCTTCCTTTTTTTCTGTTTATGACAAGTCATGTGCCGTCATTACTCATGCTCACTATCACATTTCTTTAAAAGTCCCTGGCATCACTGCTTTGATATCTAATATTTTAATTGCTGCAGAGTCATACATCTTGCTGTCCTTTGCAATAATGAATGGGTTGGGAAAACAATAAGTATGAGGTTTGGGTGGAATAATTCACTACGTGGAAGTTCACCTATAAGGACCCCAGCAGACCTCAGATGGGAACCATGGAAAACGTGTCTCTTCTTTGCTCAGGTAAAATCCAAATATGGCATTTTTAAGGAGCTTTAAAGTTATTGTTAAAATGTAAATGATGTTGAACTCACTAGATGCCAAAGACATTCGCTAAAACGATGGCTGGCAGGCAATGAGTTAAATATCACTGTGCTTAGTATTTTCAAGGATGAGTGTTGTCAAGGAAGAGTTTGTTACTGCGTGTAAATTATGATTTAATAAACCACATTAAAATGAGAAACACATCTGTGTACGTTTGTGTTTTGTTCACATTGATATGTGACGTCCATACCGTCATTGTTACTCTTTTTTTTCAGCATCTTTCTTTTTTTCATACCTGAAGCTGCAGGTGGCAGCACAGTCTTAAAGGACATAAGAGCCTAGATCACTTCAAAGATACACATACAGGCACAGACACACACCACTTAGCCCTGGTGAGCTTTCCCCCTTTCCCCAGAAACACACTCTGACCTTTGGATATTCGGCGCCTGCACAAAGTGACATTGGGATTCAGGCAGTGGCTTGTTGTTTAGCTTGACTGTCTCTGTTTGTAAGGGGGTGTAATAATTAGCGACTTCTCAGTCAGTGAGTTTTAATGTTCCTAATTTGGCCTTGACAGAATCCGTGTTTGTGCTACGTGATCCTGCCTGCTTTTTCTGTGGCGTTGTGGATGAAGGCCCGCAAAGCTGTGGCAGGTTTTGATTTTTTCTTTTTTTTCTTTTTACACACTGTTTTGCATTTCATTACCACCGCTGAGGGATGGTGAGCTGCTTATGATTTCAAAACAGGGACAAGAGGTTGAAGTATTTTGGCTGCAGGGAAGAGTGTTTTTTACACTGATTTACCAGAGTTGGAGGCTTGCATCTTATTATTTGGACTATTCTTTAACCCCGGCTGTTCAATTGTGTGAGACTGGGGTGTTTACGACTTGTGTGAGCAGGTTTCCCAGGGATGAGAGGGACAGAAGGACAGGCTTCTTTTTCATTTTTATTTTAAGAAAGTTAACATTAAAAACAAGAAAGAAATATGTGTTAATATGGTGCATTGCATATTGTCATATTCAGATTTAAAGGAACTAAAATATGATTGTAACTGTTCATATTTTTTTTAATAAAAACACTGGTTGTACCTTACTGCCATTTGTCTTTTTTCCGCTGTTCGACAGGTCAGAAAAAGATCCCCAGAAATATATGAGGTGTGGAAATTTTACTGAGAATTTAATGATATACTATGGACAGGTTTGTGCTGTACTTGTCTTCATCCAAAATGCCTTACAATGTATTGTCATTCATTTCTCATAAATGCAAATGGATTAAAATGTCTTGGCCCTGTTGCTGCATATCTCAGCAATTCAACGGGAAATGTCTTGGGTGCCATATTCTGTCAGCTCTGCTGAATAAATACAAGTCCAAATGTCTCAAGGCTTTACGTTGTCATTCATATAGAAATAATGTGATTCTTTACTGGCGGTGACCCCACATCTGGCTAAACTGTTAACCTCTTGGTTACGTGGCTTTGAGGTGAGTGTCGCTCAATCCCCCAACCCCCACCAGGGGCTTTCACCTCTCTGGAGCTGGAGCAGTGTAAGGGTGCATAGTGGTAGTCCTCCTTGCTGCTGAGAGTTGTGTGTCTATGTGTGTGCATTAAGCAAGAGGTGCTTACAGCTGCCCATCTGGGAACAGACCCTGGGTGTTTAACACTGAGGAGCTGAAGGAGAGGACTCTGTCAGCTTGGAGGACACCGCGTAGCAAGCTCAGAGGTCACTGGAGCACATACACACAAACTCACACATATGCACTCAGGCAGCTTTGCATACACATAGTCACCGTCCCTCCGTTGTCACTATACACACACACACACACACCCACACACACACATACAGTCTTTCTGTCTCCTCTCTATTTCGCTCACTCCAACACACAGACATTGAGCACTTTAACAGCATTGCTTTGCTCATCTTCCCTCTCCTCCCTCATCCTGTCAGAATTCTCCACCGTGAGGTCAGGGAAGCAGCGGTCAGAGGGATAATAGAAAAGCAGCTCAAACAGGGAACTGTTGACACATTATAAGGAAGTAAAAGATGGAGATGGAAAGAGAGAGACAAGGTCTGTTGGCTATTTTTCAGACAAGCTTTTTCATGAAGTCTCCAAATAAATGTGATTGCTTTTTATAATTTTCATGTCATGTTAATCATGACTGATTTAAAATATCAAGCTGAAGTTCCAAATGCCATTTACTGTCAACAATATATCTTAATTATTATTTCTCGCAAGGTGGTTTGTAAGGAAATGCTTTTGTAGGACAAGGTAAAAAATTCATTGGCTTTCGGTGTGAAACACTTTGTTCCACTCCAACACTGTCAAAAGACATTCATTAACTATCTTTTTTACCTCTTTGGATTTGCATTGCGTGAACTAGTCAATCAGTAGAGCACATAAAATGTACAAATTAACACCACCGAATTTTAGTAGTGAAAGTGTATCAGTGCTGGAGGCAAAGAGTAATGATTGTCCTGCAACAAAATGCCTTGGTCCAGCACACTTTTACATATAAACACACAAACGCCCACACACACACACACTCACACACTTCCTCTCAGTATAAGTTGACTTGTCAGCTTGAGATGGCTTCATGAGCCATCCATTACTTTTATGTCCTGCTTTTCACTTAAACGGCCTCCGCATATTCATCATGGGACCTACTTTTGCATCCCAGGGGAGGGGATACACACAAGAATGCAAACATTTATATATATATACACACACACATACACTCACGCGCAGATCGTCAAAGGTTGGCTGTGTTAGATTTACAGCCCAGGACCATCACCTGTGACTTAGCACCTCTGAAATTAGTCACAAATAGCATATTAGGGCAGCTAATCAGGCACGCCTGAGCACTTGGCTTTCTTTATGTGGTCATAAAGGCGAGAGTATATGGGTGCCCTCAGGCCTTGGGGTGAATGATCGTCCTGACCTCCAGTGAACCAAAAGCCACACACTCAGCTGGGAAGGGATAAGATGTGTAGGCAGTGGTACTCCCACATAAACTGACTTTGATACACAGAAGAGGGTGACTGCTGCATCGGGAAGTGATTTCTTTTGTTTTAACTGGTTTCTGTAAAAAAAAAAGACATGACTAAAACACACAAAAAGGAGCACAATGGTTAGTGGTTTTCTGTTGTTACATATGGTAATAGAAAATATGTGTTTTTTAAATTAAGAAAATGACATTCATATCCTTTCTGAATTCCAAAAATCAAAGTACCACTCATACAATCTACAAATACTTATTGTATTTTTGCTCTCATGTATTGTAGATGTGCCTTATACAGCTCATTAGGGTCTGCTTTACTTTGAACATGTGACTTCAGCCTCACAGTACCGTTTCACAAGCAGGTGGACTTTGTCGGACACGGAAAACTCCAGCACTACCAAGAAACCTTAGCCCTTCATAAAATAGTAAAACTATCCCTTGCTCTCTGACTCGAGCCTGTCGAGTGAACAGGAGAGGGCACAGGGGTTGAGAAATGCATAAAAGAAAAGGAATCATGGAAAATCAGTATGAAGACATGAGGAGAAAGAGGAAGTAATGAAGGGCTGTAAAGAAGCAAGGGCAAGAAATCTCTTTGCATCTCTCACAATCTTTCTTCCTCGGTGTGTGAATAGTATGTTTTCTTATCAGAGTGATTGTTGGACAATCAGATCCAATATGGTGGTTCAGTAACCACTTAAACAGAGCTCAGATATTCTGCCCCTAATTGACTCGGTGTGGCCTCACTAAATCATAGTCTTTATTTAAAGTAGCTCCAATAAAATGAGTCACGGTGGTTCTCTCCAACCCTCCCTTCTCCACTCACTCCCATCTCTCTCTCTCTCTCTCTCTCTCCTTTGTGATTTCCCATTGAGGAGATGAATTTGAAATTTCAATCATGGAGTTGTTAAATATTGATGGCTCTTCTAAGTCGTTAACGAGGTCTCGGCAAGGACGGGGAGTCGGCCCCCTCGCTTTGCTGGCCCGAGCTTCACTGCAGCTCAGCCATCTATGGGGATCCAGCCAGGTCAGGAGGTCACTGTACCCAACCATAATCTTCTAACTTATATGAGGTCCTTTAATGTCTGGCCAAAGCTATTCTCCCTAACATCAGCTCTTATCATATGTATATTACCATATGCAAAGGAAAAAAAAAGTCAAAAAGTTTCTAATTATGCATTATGTAGAGCAGCTTTTATCCACTGTTCAAAATGTGTCAATTATAATGAGAGTACTGGTGTGTGATTTGATATGATAATAGAAATCTTTAACTAGGTCTCAGTAGACCTCTTGTGTGTCAGAAATGATCATGGTTGGAAAGAAAGACAAAAAAAAAAAAAAAAAAAGTGCCTCCAGGCCACCATAGAGGAAGGCTGCACTCAGACGGTTCAATATGCTGCACTATAAAACCAAGATGAGACTTTTATTATTGCTGCTCCCTGAACAAACTCATGCTATCCAATCAAATACCGTGTAGCTGAAGATGTGATCATTACATCTTACAAACGATGTCCCCCCAAATAAAATTTGTATCTACAGCAGGGGTCACATTAATGGCTTGTTTTCTCGTTGGGTCTGACTTCATACACCGCAACATTGACTGATCGTGGATGAGGTAGTCACAGTTGCAGCGTTAAGAATGACATACTGCCAATGCTCTGGAGCTTTGAATACTGTCTGAACTCCGTATTTACCTGGTGTTAAAGCTATATTTGGGTTTAATATGACAATGAGTTAATAAACAATACACACAGAATCATATTTGCTTTACAAGGATTTTAAATGATTGCACTAGATGTTTTGTTTGCTGAAACAACAGCCTAATTGGCACGACGTGCTGTTCTGTCTTGGATTGCAGCTTGAAAAATACGTATATCCACCACTGAAGGTGGGAACTGAGAGTGAAGACGAAGATGTCATTGATGATAATGCAATAAAAAGCATTTTGAGGGTATCTCCATTTCTGCACTTAGCCTCTTGGCAGTGGTTTGATCAAGACAGAATAAGCTTGTGACTTTTCAATTCCAGCCATAATTTGTTTCGATATTACATCCTCTGGATAGAGCAAGTGATGGAATTTTTCCTATCTGAGGCTGAGGCTGTGGGGAACCTGACGATGTCCCATAATAGGTTATCACCAACCATATCTTTTGCAAAATAGAAACCCAACACATGTACATCTGTGGCCTAGTGTCAGAGCCTTAAATATACATCAGAAATGCATTAAATTTGCTGATTGCTATTCTTTTCCAACAGCGTGTCAAGCCCCAAATTTATTTTTGTTTCGTGGCTTCCAGATTACTTTGAATTGCCAGTAGTCACTCTTGACATTGACGGCTTTGAAGCAAGTGACAACATTAAATTTATTTCCTGTGTGCATATGTGGGTGTGTGAGTGTATGCAGCTGGATGATGTACCAGTGTTTTCTCTTAGATTGTTTGAGGTCCATTGGTGGGAGCCAGGCCCTTTCATATTGTATGTAATTTACTGGAACCACATATTGCGGCGATAGTACAGCTGAAACACTGATCAGATCTGTGGAGCAACGTCGCTTCTCTCAGGAAATGTAGCTGACACAAAGTAAAAGCTTTATTTGGTAGTGTAGCTGAAGGAATATTCTTGTTGAATCCAGAACAGTGCTGACCAAACATCTTACCGCTCAAACACCTGCTGAAGTGAAGTATTTCTTCCAAATTCAATATAAGTTTGTGCATTTTTATGGGGAACAAGTAACTCCAATAGAACTGGAGAAAGTTTTTTTTAAGTATATCTCTTAAATCCCCCTCAAAAAAACCTAATGAAACATTGTCATTAAGATACTGAATCTTTTAAGATTTAGCACTGGTAACATGCAAACAAACTAGTGTAAGGAAAAGCAGGAAAAAAAAAAACCCAAACTGATGAAGATATAAAACAATGTGCACAACAAACTGCTTCAATGGCTGGATGTCACGTAAGATTTGGTGATAAGAAGGCCAGCAAATGTAATTTGGTTTGAAACAACCACAACCAGGAATCCTTTCCTGATGTGCAGCCAAGAGGAGGAAGAAAAAAAAAACTGAATGAACTGACTTAATGAGAAGCCCATTTGGACAGAGGCATCAAGCTATTGACTTCTCTCGAGGCTGAGGAGTGAGCACTTTCACATGTTACTGTCTATAAATTTCAGCCATTGACATGGCACCCTATTTCATCAGGGGGCACTCTGACATGCCCTTCGGATTGATGTTACCCCGGCCCATTTGTCTGTTTTACACTCTTTAGTGTCTTTGTGGTCCGCTAGACCTGCACCTCTTCGCCGTGATTGGGTATTGACAACAAATCAAAGGGGATAATATATGGTGATGTTTGCCACTCTCCCAACAAGACAAGATAGTCGTATGGCCGGCCTGGCTGGTTTACATGTGTTCTCTGAATATCACAGGGACTGCATATTGATTCCCCAGCGGACAAAGAGTCATTCTTCTTCTAGTGGCCAATACCTACTTTAGTTAAAAGTGTGACAATGGAGAGTGCTGGGGGGCAGTGAGTTTAGAATTAAGCTGTACTTGACATGCAGTGAAAGACCCCCTTCTGTGCGGTGGGCTCTTCTTGACTTAAGTAATAGACTGAGATTGCAGTTATTGCTTAGCCTTCAGAATTCCTTTGCTTACGAGGTAATGTGTATATCAGAAAAGTTTGTTTTCTGCCCCTCAGGCCTACTCAGTAAATGAACATAACAGCAGGTCCTTCTCTCTGCCTTTCTGTCACACACTCGCAGTCTCTCACACACGCTCACCGAGCATCTTTGAAATGGGTTTTGTATTGATTTTTGTAACTACCCTGTTAGATGACGTTGTGCCTTAGCGTGTCATTTCTAGATGGCCCTGCCCCGAGCAGGTCATTGAGGTGCTAACTGTCATTTGGAGGGACAGAAAAGCAATCATAGCTTTTTCATTACTTACTGTTTTCCCTCCCTCCCCCTCTACGTTTTCACTCTCTTTTTACCCCCAGTAGTGGGATTGCCTGACATATTATGGCTTCTGTGATTTAACTGCACTCTTAAATTAAGTGCTGGAATATCAAGCTGTAGCTTTAGAAAAATAAACTCCGTGTCAAGGGATCAAATACCCTGGAGGTCAAAGTCATGAACTTGTAGTGGCGCACTCATCAATTTCAAACTTGTATGGGCTTGTTCTGTTTTAGATACACAGGAGAAGAAGGTCGTAGCTTGATTAGGCTTGTGTGTATGCTTTTTTTTATTTTTTTATTTTTTTATTATCACATTTTGCAACAGTTCTAGACTCCTGAACAAGACTCAGGGACCTGAAGATAGTCACTTGCAAATTTGGATTGTTTTTTGTTTTTGTTTTTGTTTTTCCCAGGATTTAACTTTGTAAAATAATTTTTTTCTTCTTTGAATCTCCTGTAATTTTTCAATGAAAAGGCTTCAGATATCTTTTCAGTACAGATCCTGGCAGGGCACTCATACAATTTTGGATTAAGTTGGGCAACTGAAATATTATCTTTACATTTAGGTTATATCTAAACTATCTAAAGTAGCCTGACCCAACAAGTGGACTTCTTTAGAAAGAACTTCAACTGAACTGAGGTCAGTGAATCAATTGAAGTTCATAATTAGCTGATCATATATTTGCTTCTTTTGACATTGTGCTTACTTTCAACATTTCAGGAAACCAGACTCATTCAGTGATCAACAGCAAGCGCTGCATATTCTCAGAGGCCATGTAGGAAGTCAACCTGTTTATCTTTAATCTTTGGTCTGAACTTGCCTCGTAGTTTTGCAATAGTTAGCAACTTTGTTGCATGGCAGTCTTAGACCATCTGTGTTAGAGCTGGATGATATAGCAAAAAATGTGAATGCAGTGTTATTGCTTACATTGATTCATGTTGATTTTGAATATGATGTAGAGTTTGTTGAAGCTGTCAGTGGTGTGGCAGCTACAAATGAGGAGATAACGCTTTTCTCAGTGACAGTTGCACTGGAAATATTAGTGTACCAAGTTGCATTGGTCCCAGTTTGGACATCGGTGCTTACATGTCTGTTCTCTGTTACTGCCTTCTTGTTGTTGAATAAAAGCATAAGTGTAGGTTACATATTTAATCGCGAACAGACCTTAAAATGGCCAGAAATCCATTTATTGAATCGGTTTTTGTGCTATCCAATGATACAATGATGTAATTCATTGTCGCTCTGCTGCTAAGTTGTCATTTTATCAGGTGTTTCTTTTTCTTTTTCTGGTTTCATTTTATATATTTTTTAAATAATAAGATGTTTTCTATTTGCAATAAATATCAAGATTAATCAATATAAGCTTAGACCAGTAGCATTCAGTTGTAAGGGTAGGCCTTGTGAATACATGTTTTCATGAATGGTGTTCATTGTAATAAAATATCGAGGGGCTAGACTAGTTAAGTAAAGCCTTTTCCCTCTCCAACTTGATTTTGGATGAATCATCAGCGCTGTTGTCTCGTCTGCTGCTAAAGCAACAAACAACTTGTCCTCCACCACATCTAGCCTCATTTGCACCTTTCTGTTTTTCTATTCACAACCACATCCAAACCTGTGATGGCTTTTCAGGTGCACTCTTTGTCATTGTCCACAAAAATATGCATGATCATGCCATAGTTGGTCTGTCAGGTAGTGAGAATTATGGTGTTTATATGAATCAAACTGCTGCCTACTTGCTGCAAGGCTACAGCTCTAAACACCCAGGCTTTGCAAAACCATATGCCATCAGTTTCATATTATTCAAACTTGTCTGTATAGGCTGTGTGTTTCAAAGAAATGCCACAAAAGTATTAGGAGCTTGTAGTTGTGCAGAGAGGGAAAGCAGTCTTGTCAAGTGTGTTTTCCAGGACAGATGTTGGTTCTCTTGCAGCATTTTCCCTCTTATTTTCTTTAATATTGTCTTTCAGCTGAACATTATTGTATTACCTAGCTGTGCATGGTAAATTCTGACATCAGTGTGAAATTTGAACAAGAAAGTATTTGCAAAATCTTAAAATAGAAATCCTGTTTATATATATTTTACATGAAAATTCAATATAGACCAGTAAATGGTTGAAGGTACCACTGTATACTGTGAAAAATATAACCCAGGGTCTGGAAAAATTAGACAATTATACCAGACATCATCAGAATCAGCCTCTTAATTTATGCTAAAAGGAAAAAGAAATATGGATTTCATTTTTTCCAATCTGCAGTTTAAATAATACCTGATTAAAAGGATTTATTTCTGTTTCAGCCGGTCTGCAAATGAGCCACTAAAACCAAAGGTTGGATGAAGAAAAAAAGCTGTTGCCTAGGCAAGACAGATTTCTGCCACAGAGATGATATTCAAATGTACAAATAGTTTGTAGCTACGTTCACTTATTTTAATGAACCTGAATTTTATGCAAGACAGTATATTTTGGTGAGTCTGTCAGTGCTCCTTGTCTTCAACAGTTGCAACTACATTTTAAAAAGCTGCACTGTGTAAATAAAAGTCATGACTGAGACTAGAACACACTATTGCAAAATTTAAGATAAAAATAAATATACCAGGACTTCTGATTGTGGCAGCTACTGCTACTACATACTGCTCAGGGCTCTTGTTTGGTTTAATCAATGAGCCTGCCCAGTGCCATAGTCTTGCACTGCCGCCCCTGTCTTTATCAGGAACTTAATCACCTGGACCATTTTTAATATAGTGAAGAAGGAATGAGGGTGATGTCACTGCTTCCAAGGGTTACAGTAAGAACTTGGGAATCAAGCCAGGAAAAATAATCACAGATGACTAGTATGAGCCTCATTCATTTACCTCAGCAAGAAAGTTAATTTACTTTAAGTGTAAACTAAAAACGACATTCACATTATTTATTATACACAGTTCATATATAAATATTGCAAACATATGCCCTTCTTGTTATAAATAAACATGAAAGCCATTCAACTTTTGACAAATGTATCATTTTTTTTTCCATTGGAAAGAATGGAACGAGTAAAGGAAAGCTCAGTAACTTCTTAAGCTCTTCACTGCTTCTTGTGTGGGTCACCTTCAGCTCATCATTGCACTAATGAGCTGAAAGAACTGAGCGCAAAGGATGTGGAACAAAGACATAGGGCCAGTATGTGTTTTCCTCCTCATCATCATCATCCTTACCCCTAAATATTGTTTTTATTATATGTTAAATGGCAAAGAGGAACTGCGCTGTCAGATTCACAATGCCATTAAACGTTAGACATAAGGTTAACCTTTGCATCATATGCTCAATGTGACCTGATTGCGCTCCATCATCTTATCCATCCAGACATCCTGGGGACCAGGGCTGTGGCCTTGCATACCCCCTGTAAGCATTCCAGAAGCTGGCAAAGCTTGCAGGCTTGTCCAACCTCCACCCCATACCCACCCCCTCATCGTCATAGGTCTCCCAAATGTGCACACACAGATAATCAAAGGCACTTCCAAAATATCTGGTACACATAAGTGCCAATGCAAGTATAAAGCAGTGACTGTATGCATGCTAAATAACTTTGTCAAAGGTGTCTCCCCATGTTTGCTTGATGAACACAAATTCTCACACATATACACACTCTCAGGCATGCCTGTGCCTGTTTGCCACCCTGCATGTCCACTGTGCCGCTGGAAGATTGTGCTCTATTCCTCCGAAGGTGTTATGGGCTGTTATCAGCAAGACCATTCCATGGATGGCTGCCCTAATTGAGAATAATGAGGGTCACATTGAACATATGGTCGCTGTTGTGTCCCCTTTCCCCCCTTCTTCTCTCCTTCTCTCTCTCTTTCCGTCTCTCCCCAACTCCCCCAGACAAAAGGTTCAGTCAAACTTTGCCACGGCAAAGCGAAGATCTGTGTGACCAGTGCAAAAAGAAAGGACATCGTCAAAGTTGTTCTCCTTTCCCTGTGACAAGTTAACGACCACAGCCAGTGAGAAGGGCACTGACCAGCCAATCAGTCGGAGGCAAAATGCCAACCCCGCCGGGACAAACAGTGGTGGAAATACTGGCATAAGCATTGTGCTTATATCAAGCTCCTTTGTTCTACATGTGAATACGGATATTTGCTCTTCATTACCAAGGTCCCCTTTGTCATTGACAGTTTAAGAACAGACAAGCCAGCATATTTTAACATCATGTACCTCGCAGACGGACAGTCACCAATGTGCTGATAGTGATTAAACTTGCATGTGTGTAATCTAAAACAAAATACTGAATGTTATTTGACCTAATGTTAAAATGCATTCATTGCATTTTTGTAGCATCTATGAGACAGAGCTGCAGGAAGGACATTATTCAGTGCGGATTAAAATGAATGTCAGCTGGAGTCAGCAACTAAGTTTACTGTTCTCAAAGCAGTTATGTGATATGGTTGGATTTCAGATAAATCTTTGTAGCTTGCCACCATCATGTCATGTCTTTCGTCATTCAATATGTCCGCACAGGAGGTATCTAATGTACGCAGTTAAAATCTGCACAATTTTATGTTGCATGGGTAGATTCATGTCTTGAACACTTCATCAATGTAGTATTATGGTGAAACAGAAATCCTGGAGCTGTTCCCGGTAATAACAACGTTGCGACTGCAAGGAATTAATCTACTGAGACGTCTCTCGCTTCCCTTTCTCTTGTAAAATTTTCTGCCCCTTCTTTGCTTTTGAAGATCTCTTCATATGCTTTGTTAATTGCGGTGACACTTTTAAGCTTTATGTTTTCCAAGAAGTTGTCATGTTTCACCTGAAAACTAAGTGTTTAGTTAAAAAAGAAAAAAAAAAGTAACCAATTGTCATAACAGCAGGCTTGCCCACTAAAATCACTTAACACGATGAAACAATTAGATTAACATTTGCTAATGTTTAACAATTGTTTATGTGGCACATCCTCACTGCAATGTCATCCCCAGGAACTCCCTTTGCGTGAAATACTGTACGTCTCTATTTACATAGGAAACACCCTGATTGGATTTGGATGAGCCAGTAAAGTCGCTTTATGAGCCCACTGCCAAACTGTGAATTGATTTGCCAGCATCTCCGGTTCTTGTGTAATAACCTTAGGAGGTTGGATTTATGACTATCTGTGACCCAGTTGCATTGTCACTGCTCTGCGTAGCCCCTGGAAGCAGGCGCTAGTTTCTAGTTTCATGTAGAGACAGGTGTAGTCTCAATGTCTGATGATATACGAAACACATGTGTGTACAATACAGACATATGCATTTATGTTCTGACATAGTAGAGTGCAAAACTATAAGGCCTATACACTGACATACACAATATATGCAGCATATGTGGGTATGACATAAAAATGTGTATGACATAAAAATGTATTTTCACAATGATGGGATATAAATCTCTTACTGGATGGTCACACCTGATATGTTCAGCATGTGAGTTTGATGTAAAGATCCACAAATGTCTTAAACTATAATTTTTTAGGAAGTAAATTGTAAGCACAGTAATAATTCAGATCCTCTTATTGTAGATATCCTCACACAGTTAATATGGTCAAATTTGAATTTAGTTTAATTTTACCCTGCAGTACATGAGGCAATAGCAGCTGTAATATTATCATTTTACTGAACTTCAGTGCTTATATAATTAGCCTCTAGTTCATTCCTGACTACTGTGATATTGTTTTTTTTTTTTTATTTAAGAAAATAATAATATTATGGAAATCCAGGACACTCAATCATACAAACAATACAGACTGAGGCATAAGGCCCCTGTGTCATAAGATAGATGCAACCACTCAGTCCATAGAATATTGCTACTGTACATTAGGGCTGTATTGAGAAAATTTTGTCTTCATTTGTTTGACCGTTGAAATATAAATGTCCATACAGGCCCCCCGACCACTGCAGGAGCCAGCCGTTGACATTTCTCCACTTTGAAAACACAATGAAATCTGAATATTGCCTCGAATGAGCAGATGCCCGCAGGGAAATAATCTGGGGTCCCTGAATAGTCCCTAATTGAATTGTCTTTTACTAAATAGAGTTTGCTCTAATGCATACTCTCATCAGAGAATATGACAGCCGGTGATGCTTCTCATATCTGCCTAAAAGAGCCCCCAGATCCAAGGACCTATTAACTGTATTACCCAACCCAATATCCCTGCCTAAACCCATTACCCTGAACCCATTGTGTATTTTTGTCACTACATCTTTGCTCAAAATCCGAATCAGCCTGTGATGGATGCTTAACAAGACTACACTTTTATCACATATTCTGCTGACCCTCAACAAATTGCTTTGCAAGTTTGCCTCCAAGATGAATGTGACAGAGCAACGTTCTTTAAACGGAGAATCCGGGGTGAAGAGGGGGGCTGTTTTAGTTTCTCCATGCTTGTAGGCCTTAACCTCCATTTGAACCCATGCCATCCATCAGAAGTGTTTTCTGTGAGGTTCTTTTCAGTCGTGCGCTTACGGTGCTGCAAACTGGAAAATTATAAAGGTAGTTTGGCCAATTAGCCCGAGTTAAAAATAAACAAATGTCTACTGACTCCCTGAGGAGGAATTGAGGTTTTCCATGCAAGGTTTGACAAAAAACAGGTGAAATACTTGTGTTGTTGTTTCAATGGTAAGGCATGAGGCTTGTTAAAAGTTCATGGAAATGATAAATCTTCACGTGCTGCAAAACCTCCTCCCTTAGCTCTGCTTCACCCTCACATGAGTCAAGCGCTCTCCAAAGGTGTAAATCACTTTGACCTGCAGCCCCTCTTAACGATATATAGCAAACCATAATGTATTGCCATTTCTTACCAAAGTAAACGCCACTGTTTCAGCAGACAGGAGAGGTTACCTAATAAGTTTGAATCATGATGTCTGAGTTGTCAGTGTTACTGACTACACAGCTGAGGTGGAAAAATGAGCCACATAATCTTTTCCAGTGACTATTGTTGGATCAGCAGCAAACTCGTCATGATGCCTGACATGATGTTCTGTCTGTGAAACAGTGCAGACCTGACATATTTTATTTCTAATCTATGTGAACACTGTCAGTATTCGTGCTATAATATGTTTGAGCACAAAGATCACTAATTTACTTCAATAGAAAAGAAATGCCACATTAGTAATGGTGTTTAAAAAAAAAAAAAAAAAAAATTAAACAGACAACAGCTTTTCATCCACATCCAGCAGGTTTCTTGCAAAAACTGCATTCCATGAGTATCTTCACCTTAGTTAGCTTTGGAGAGTTTTTCCCTCTCTTTATCAGTGAGTACCTGTGTCTTATCATGAGTAATGCTGGAAATTCCTCTCGGAGATAAGTAAAGGAGCTTAGGATTACCCTCTTGACTGAACATTGGAAAACAGAGGAAGACATGAAGAATGAATTACATGTTTGTCCATATATGTGTGTGTGAGTGTGTGTCTGTGTGTGTATCTGAAGACGAAAGAGGAAGGGAACTGAAGAGGGGGTTCAGCTGGCTCCTCAGTATATTTTCTCAGTCTTGAGGCAACCTCACCATTAGTGTCAGACACTCAGATTATCCGACCAACGGAACAAGGATAAGTGGATTGATGAGGTGCTTCCAAAGTTCCCGGCTGCTACAATGGAAACAGGGTCCACACTCCTGAAGCAGTTATTTTCCTCAAGGAAGGGCAAAAATAATGAGCTACTTAACCAGATCGTTCACTGCATTTCTGTCATATTACAGCTGGCTTGTTTGTTTATCCCAGACAGATCTATATTTCACTTTTTTTAATTAAATTGCTTTGATACAGACTAAAAGCCCTCAGCCTAATAACATGCCAATTACAATGAAGACCTACTTAGAATAAATATGAATATAATTCAGCAATTTATTGCTTTAAATACAAATGAGTCCTGGATCCCTTGACACCCATTGATTTATAATTGGTGGTGCAGTCTTAAAGGCCAATTAAGGAGAACAACTTCACGTCTTCACTTAGAAGTTACAACGCCATTTGTCTGAGAAACTGTGTGCTTCTCAGATCTAGATCAACAAGTAAATCAAATAGATATCCCATGACATAATGTATGCCCATGTTTAAGACATTGGACATTGTGATTGTGGAATTGATAAACCAACATAGTCTGGTGGAATTGTTTGTGGTGGGCCCAATGATTACCTTGTGGCAATCCATTCAGAGCACTCTGCTTGATGATGCCTGTGCATTTGCATTTATTTGCCATTTGCATGGATATACTCTGAAAACCCATACAGTAATGAACCCTCACATTCTCAATTTATTAATGGAGCTGGGCTTTGCAGCTTGTCCAAAACTAGTAACATATGTTCTGTAAATATGCATTGATTTATTTTGGTCTTAGATAAATTATTATGGATAGAAAAAAAAAGTAAAGTGTTCGCAATGGCTACTTAAGTAATGACCTGTCCTCAGCAAAGTATTCACTTACTTCGTACTCATAAACATAACATATAGGTATGCATATGGATGGATAGCTGTAACTCTCTCAGATGCATGGGATTTATTTTGCTTGCTTCAGCAATAACTGGATATTTCACAATATGATATTATGAGAAAATTAATCATATCAGCCAATATGTGTTTATCATTACTGGTAGAAGGAAAAAAAAGGTGCAGCCAGGCTACAACCAAACAAAAGCAATAAAACTCCCTGTACAAATAGAGGAAACATGGATGTAGAAACTTTTGTAGAGTAATTATGTGGTTTCTGGCACTCAGCTTGCTTCTGGTTAAGACATTATATGATGGACTACAATGAAGTATTTGCCATTTTATAGCCATACTGTTCTGATTTGAAAACCACTTCATTGATGCATAACCCCTAAAAGTATAAGTAGTGTTCACTAAAATAGATGCTGTAAAAAAAAAAAAAAAAGAAAACCCACAAGGAAAAAAAAAAACTTTTTTTTTCTCCAATTTATAAGAAAGTTTCACATTAAAATAATTATTTAAATAAATAAGTTTTACCTTCACCTTGTGGATGCTTAAATATTTAGGAAATTTATGACCCACAAATAAAATTCAACCATTTGGAAAAAATACGGTTGGCTGCCTGACACAGTGGGTTTTATAAATACAAGAGTTAATCATTCCTCCACTGCAGTCTGTAGTTTGTTTAAGGCTCTCCTCATTCACAGCATGTTAAAGATAGCAGCAATAACAATTTTATAGGCTCAACAGTTAACAGCTCCCTTGTCCTCGAGCCAGAGGATGAAGGAGACGGACTGTGCAAAAACTACCAAAGTGCATATAAAAAGTTAACCACTTACCTTATATAAATAGTAAATGTCCTCTTTCCCCCTCATGCCAGTAGTGAGGATAGAAACCTTTAATGTTGGTAATTTATTCTTCATGAGTTAACAGCAAAGTAAACAGGACTGCAAGCCTCATTTTGTCTTGAAAAAAGACCCATATAAGAGAGCTTGGCCTTCATTATCCAACTGAAGTGTAGAGTTCATGACCAAATGATTGATTCAATCACAGAAAAGGGGATTTATGGTAAACACCATGCAGTTCAAGAGAAAGTTTAAAGTCCACAGAGAATTTGCATTTATAAAGAAATTAAACAGCGATAATTCTTCATATTTTAAGGTAAAAAATAATCCAGGTGTCATGACTGGATCTCACTTGTGTTTATGAATCACTGTCAGTATTTGCTTTTGTTTGTAATTCTTGCTTTGAAGGAAAAGAATATCAGTACTTATGTTGGAGTGAGCGTGGGTTCTCTCCGGGTACTCCGGCTTCCTCCCACCATCCAAACACATGCATGTTAGGTTAATTGGTTACTCTAAATTGCCCCTAGGAATGAGTGTGAGCGTGAGTGGTTGTTCGTCTCTCTGTGTGGCCCTGCGATGGACTGGCGAGTTGTCCAGGGTGTACCCTGCCTGTCGCCCAAAGCCAGCTGGAATAGGCTCCAGCTTCCGCTCGACCCTGAATTGGATTAAGAAAATGAATGAATGAATGTTGGAGTGAATGTTAACACTGGGACAGAGTACAGATGGCCCAAAATGACCACAGGGAAGCATCACAGGACTACATGTACTTTGATTTCTTATAATAATTACCCTGATTCTAAATCTTCATAATTTAACTCTTAATTTAACTCTTAATTTTTAAGAGTTTTCATAAAGTTTTATTTACTAAGAATGCCAATGTTATTATTATTTTTTTTTTCTAAACATAAGCCTGTGTTTGCTGTTTGATACAAACTAAATGGATCCAGAAGACCAACGCACTGACCAAGATGCTCCACCACTTCCTGTGCTCCAGACCTAGCAGCAGTAAATGGATCCCTCTCCTTGTTCCTCTGACCTTGTGTTTTGACCCAGTAGACTCAGCTGTTAAACCCAACACCTATTGGATATCACACAAATCCTCAACAACCTTCTCAAGGCTGCAATAGGAAAATGATTATGCACATAACCATAATTCTGATTCCATCATTTGGAGCGGTGTTGTGGTTTAGCAGGTGGGAGTGAGATGTCTGACCTTGTTTAAAGCCATAAATCTAATCTAATCATCCATCATCCAGTCAATTATTTGTCATTTGTGTTATGATCAACTGCTTCAGGGGATGTGTTGTGTTCCAGCTTTCCCAACAGTCAATCTCAGTTTTCTCTTTGGGGACTACGCTGCTGCCCTCAGCTTAGCAGCTAGCTGACATGAGATACTCTTTGTTCAACGAGAACATTGGACTGGGCAGCTTTGATATTATACAGTTAGAATTCAAAATAATAATAAAAAATAAAAAAAAATTAAAAAAATACAGACCTCCCAGCAAGTTTTCTACCCCAAAATGTTATAATTGGCAATGGAAAAAACGAACGGAAACGAATAATACTTCCAATGAATTTAAAGGGGTACCAATTGTTTGGTTTCAGTTTGATACAGCATTTACTTTAAGGATTTTTAGGAATGGAACTCTCACCCTCATTTTTTACTTTCCCAAACAATTTAAAAAGTCATACTTAAAAGTTAAGCTTCTCAAAACTGACTCCATGAGTCACAATTGATCATATTTTCACCTATATGTCATAATGGATGGATGTGAAAGAAAAAAGAAAGTTCTCTTCTCTGCTTCTGTTACAAGCAGCCCCACAATGTTTTACTGACATCAGAGTGAAGAGCTTTAGTGCAGTAGATCATAGTACGATGGGAAACAAGGCATTAAGAAAGGAATACAAACTGAACTGTGCTAACACTCAGGTGTACGAAAGGGTAAGTTATACAAATGCTGAAGTTGAGTTCAGTTTTCATCTTTTAATTCTTCTTTTATCTTTGTTCTTCCCCAGACTGCTTCTCAACTTCCAGTCTGTCACAGTGAAGGGGCGTAATGGGCCTGAGAAGATCAACCCATCTAAAGAGGGATTTGGAACCTTTCACCTCTGAGGAATCCAGGCTAGGGAAAGCTTCATAAATTTGCAGAGGTGCACATTTTCAAGAGGTATTAATACCCCTACCTGCTCTTGTCTGGAAAATCACATCAAAATGTAAAAGGAAAGAATAGATTCACCTTTCTTTTTGTATCTGAAACTATGGTTCAAATAAAAATCTTTGTACAGCAAATTATAAGCACAATGCAGACTCAATGATAAGTCTATTTTGGCTAACATTGCGTGGCTCCTTATTAGATTAGTTTTAACAAGCGTTTTATTGAGTATGTTGTCAATCTAATCAGATGGGTTATGATAAACTCCTTTAGAGTGAAATAGGTCTCCTATTCTTTTTCACTGCAGCAAAATCCATAAAGCCAATAGAAAAGCTAAAGGCTTGAGAGCCCTAAAAACATTAGCAGAATCAGATTGCATCCCAGAACCTAAATGCAGAATGACGTTATGTTATGAAGGATTGATCAGTGTGTGTTGCTTGAAATAATTAGCAATGATTTTTGAGAGCATGAGAGTGTGTTTGTAGTGTTTTATCCAGCTGGCATGGATTTGTTTAGCTTTTCTTATTTGCCACATAATTTGCTATTGGTATTGCATACTATAATAGTGCTACCAGGTAAAAAATAAGTTTTATTAATTTTTTTTTTTTTTTTATATTTCACAAGTTACATGTGGAGTTTAACCAAAACCACTCACATATAATTTGTGAGAATGGTATTCCACCCTGATTTAGATAAAGGATAAATATGCACAATGTACTCATTAATTTAGCAAAACTTTGTTGTGCAAACAGTTCCCAACTACGTAGTCATTTCAAAATCTACAAAACCATGCATAAGTGGGGATAGCACCCTGGAAACACACAGGGTATGTTTTTATGTGTGTTTATTTGATTAAAGCAGAAGAGGCTATGATACGGGCAACCATTAATCACTATATACTAATTACCAGAAGGTTCTTTCATGTTCAGCTCAAAGATGTGAGAAAATGAACTCCCATGTCATTTGCTTGGATTTTCAAGGCAAAGGACAAACAAACACTAATAAGGTCTGTCCCTTTCAAAGAGAACTAGCCATGTAAACACACTCCACAGATCCCAAATAGGTGTAAGGGCCATTTGGTGTTGTTTCACTGCATATATCAAAAGAAAATATGCCTAATTATTTGTGTCTCTTGTCTTGGTTCGCATACTTTCAGCAGTATCAACATGGTTCCATAAGAAGCCTTGAAAAGTGTACTATCACGAGGCAAGAATCATATATTTTGACACACATCACCGTGTTAGTGATAACATAGCCAATCCTGTGTGAGCCAGCACTGTGACTGAGTGGTACACATATACCCAAATAAATCTGATTTCCCTGTGTCCGATGCAATAAACTGAGAAAATGCATTTATGAAATAAGCTCTGATTTGTTGGCTGCATTTGGCAGATAGCCAAAGGCAACAAAGCAACATAAGCAAAGGTTGTAATGTTGTTTGCCGACCCTCAATCAAATAAGAAATGACAAACCACACTGTCCGATTCTAAAAATTACACTGAGCATTACTGTTAAATTGCCTTTATTGTTTGTAGGAGTTCCTTCTTTGTCGTTTGTAGCTGTTTTGGTGAGCCAGGGATAAGTGGACACTGTGAAGTGGTTGTTGATGGCCCAAAGCATTTGTATTTTGTTGGTAGTTTTAGGCTGTGGAGAGAAATGTCCTCAAGTGAAGTTAACACCTCAGAAATGGTGGTGGTAAGACAGTATTGCGTGAGTGTAAAACAAAACTCACAAGTTGCTCGTGTTGTAACTTCTATTCTCTCGTCAAAGTTGATACATTAGTCATTTTTCCTTCAAGCATTGTGAAAGCATTTTGTGTTTTTGAAAAGCTAACCGGGTTATAAGATACAATGTGAAGAACATGAGATTTAGCCCCTGCGCTAACACAGTATCATCCAGGCTTTGGTAAGAGCAACAATAGAGGGGTCTCCGCAATATCAAATTTTAGAATCAAGGGTTTATGAGCAAAGCTTTCGCCGGACAAGAGGACCTCAGGGCCTTATAGCCTGAAGAAAGGCAATTACTTGTGTAGGTATTATTGTGTGATGGATCCTATTTGTTGGTGACCTGAAAAACATGGAGTACAATATACCATGTCTGTGGAAGCCATAGTGGATATACTGGCGAAGCTGTGTTTCTTTTTGTGAATTTTATGTAATCTGGGTGCAGTTTGGGGGGGAAAAATGAAGAAGAAACCGCTCAAATGGATATAAACTAAGAAGCAACGGCAGGCAATGTGAAGACAGACAAAGCGAGGCGTGAATTTTCCGTTGGACTTTCTCACTTGAAGACACACATTGTAGAGTCAAATTCCCTTGGCATGTGTCAGAGATAAAAACAACAATCTGAGTTAATATTTGAAAGACATGAACAAAAATCTTGGTGTGCAAACTAGTAATGATAGTTAAGAGAAATGCGTTGTTTGCAGTAACAAAATAACACTTCTGAGAATATTGTTTCTTTTTCTTTGTTAATCTGGAATTTGATCTAGTATTCATTGTACAAAATTCAGTTACAGATGGCACATATGATCTCTGGATGATTCAGTTTTTGTAGACCTACATAGCCCAGAATTTACTTTCGTATTTGGGGCAATTAAATAGCCAAACAAGAGAACACTAATACTTTTATGATCTGTGATGTGGAGATATCAAATGACCTAGATAAATCAGTGGCCACATTTGTTTAATAATATTTTTCAGAGGTTCAAGGTGGAGACGTGGAGCAGATGGAGGTAACAAGAAAGCAGAGCAGCAGCTGAAACAAACGAGAGACATCTTGCCAGAGAGCTGCTGTCACTTTTCAACACATTGAATCAGGCAAGACAAGGGCAGCCCCACAGGGGGGCCTAATGCTCACTCCTCTCTTGAACCTTTCATTTCTCTTCATTGCAAAACAGAGCTGCTTTCTGTCATGCAGATGGCCGTTTATTCCACTGCAGTGTGCTGTGCTGCAGTTAGTGGTTTACATGTGCATAAACCACTCCACCTGTTTAAGGATCTACTTTTTAATATTTCTTGAGTCAAAATCTGAAAGAATGGCTTTTTTTATTTTAGATTTTGTTGCATGCTTGCAATGTTTCCTTTACTGTAGACCAATAAAAAGAAATACTGAAATACTATGCAACTTTAGAGTGTATAGTTAATTTCACAGACAATTATATATTTGTGATAATTTCCATTTGCAGGATTTTTTGCTAAGAATTCCTAACAGAAACCATACAAAGCAATACAGTCAGCATTAAAATATATTACCTCTCAAACCTTAATCGTGTGTCCTTTCATCTGAACCAGATGAATTTTAACCCCAAACCCTTTTAACATTTAAAGATTAAAAAAAAAGACCAGAAGTTGTGACTGGGAATTGAAGTGAAGAAGTGAATGGATTGGAAACATTGCACAAGGGCAAAAGAGTGAGCAGAGTCAAAATATCCACCAACCCTCTTCCCCCTTTAAAGTGAGTAAATCAACAGTGTATGATGTGTGTATGTTGTTCAATATATATATATGTGTGTGTGTGTGTGTAGATTTACACACCAGGTAGAAAAAAATGGCTCATGCAGGGTCAATTCCTCAAAATTTGTCTCATAAATGCAGTTCTGTCATGTTAGGTTTAAGTAACCCCCTAACAATATTCTGCATGTCGGAAACCTCCTGTTTGCTAGCTTACAGTTTTACAAGTCTTGATCCACCCACAGAGACAAATACACACATGCGCAGACACACACACGCAGACAGACATATATATATATATATATATATATATATATATATATATATATATATATATATATATATATATATATATATATGTATATATATATATATATATATATATATATATATATATATATATATATATATATATATATATATATATATATATATATATATATATATATTGTACAGTATTTGCCTCTACGTATGAATATTCAGTATCCAAAACTGTACCTGTTTCACAGTTTGTTATAAGGCCAGACTGTTTAATGCAGTAATTCATAATCTACATGATGTCTGGAGAATTTTACAAGAGCAGACAAGTACATTTTTTCCCTCTGTCACATGTTTTACACCACCTTTTCCCTGGCCAGTCAATTCGGTCTCATTCAGGGCCATCGCTGTCATTGTACACTATATGTAATATGTCCCAACAGAGCACCTGGGGAACTGGCTATGCTAACACCTGGGACACACATACTTTACACACACATACACATCAACACACACATACACACACACACACACACACACAAAGTCTCCCATCAGTCCTCCAGGTCCTGTAGGATAGAATAACACCCTGTGGAGCTGCTCCAACACCACCTGGGTCCTTCCAACCCCCACCCCCACCCCTGTTCACTTGCTCTCCCTGCACCATCCCTCTGCAACATGGTCATGTCACTGCCAATCAGGCCTTCCTGTCACTGCACTGTGGTGCACGTGTATGTAAGGCAATTGCACTGCCTCACCCCTGGAGTGGACACAGAGAGGCAGAGTGATGGAGGCTGCCACCTAACAGCCTCTAATAGCGCCTGACACAGCGTTACACACGGCTACAATCTCTGTGCCGCCCAGCTGAGTTTGGGTTAGGATAGGACAGGGGAGGTGGGGGATGAAGAGCACTGGGGTTTGGGTGGGGTGTATGTGCCAAAAGAAAGACTGCAACAAATATGATTGTCGTAGATGTTAAAGGGTGTGCACATACAAGACGAGATTAATGCAGGTTTTATGGCCCAATATCATCAATCAAATCCAGTGAGGAGTAGTGACAGGAACTTCTTTTATGCATCCATATTCATGCTACTCTGAGCAATAAGAAAATATATTGTAAACAGCTGGAGATTTAACCAGTTCTTTAAATCCAATAGATGTTATACATGTTGGCTCTTTATTAGAGGATTGACCCTTTTCCACTCTTACGCACTAACCACCTAATTTGTCCTGTCCTGTAAAACTTTATGACATATACAGACTTTTTTTCCCTTCTTGGGATGAAACCATTTCTCCTTTACGCCTGAAACAGGGAGGGTGCAGGGCTTAAGTGAAGATGACCCATGCTGCCTGTCTTCCTATGCCAACTGACACTGTTCATGACCCCCGAGCAGATGTTCCTTGTTATAATCTGCAGTTGAGAGAGGCATGCACGCCAGGTGGAGATCCTGGGGTCCACTCCCAAACGATTTCCCTCGTATAAAACAAAAGGAGCTTTGAGGGATCGTCTTTCTACGACACAAAGATCGGGGTGTAAGAGCCTGCAGAGGGGAGTACTTTTAATACAATTAAAGGTCTTTAGAGACAGGCAGCAGGGCTAGGCAGGCAAACAGGGCACTGACTGATTGGCCGAGTGCTGGGTTGACTTGTCAAGACAAAGGCGAGGATGTTTAGACGGGCACAAACAGGCTTTAAAAAGTGACACAAAATGCTCTGTTGTGGCAGGTGTCGAGGTAAAAGGAAATAAAAAGGCAGAAATGAGAGAGCTGTTAGAAGATATGCCATAATATCTGTAAAACTATCTGGAGCTGGTTTTAGTTTTTGGGAGGGTGGGGAGAGATATTGGGAGGCATGGCAGAGGAAGAGAAAGTAAGCCAAAGACGGGAGAGGGAGAGACTGGGGGACTGGAGCCGCCTGAACCAAAGTCCCCTAAGCAAGGGCACAGCTCCTGTTACCGCCTGCTAATGGAGTGGGGCTATTTCAGTAGCATTGATTGACTGCTTTCTTCCTCTGAGCGAGCAACTTTCTCATATCTGGGGGAAAATGGATCATAAGCACCCCGGCAGATGAGAGCAGGCTGGCAGAGAGAAGAGGATGATGCTAGTGGCACGAACACCCCTCTGTCTTCTCCCTCATCCTCACCCTCATTCTCCTTCTCCTTTTCTATGTCACTGTCTGGTAGTTTGGCTGTGAAGGTGGGGTAGATCGTGGATGGAGTTACAGGGGAACTGAGGTGAAGTTCCTCCTCAGACCTTTAGGGGGTGCAGTCATTCCACCTTGAAACAGAACAAATCCCCCTCTGCTTGGCCATAACTGTCAAATGCAAAACCCCTCCCGGTTGATTGTTTTCATTGTGGGGAGATGGGGTAAGGCTGAGGTAACTTTGACAGATTTCCTGAATAAGAAATGGGGCAGGATATGAGAATTTATCTGACAGGTATACACGGCTGATTTGATACCAGCGTGGAGCTGGATTAGCAGGTCACTGCCAGTTTTGGTACCAAAATAATGATGGGTACTAATTAATTTGACAGGGTGGGATGAGCAGGGGCAACATCGCCCATGACTGATGAAAGGATAGCCTCGGTTAAAACTTCTCTCAAAATGATCAAGTAGCTAACATAATTTGTGTCATACTAAAATAAGCCAAACCCAGTAGTAGTTTGCACACACACACACACACACACACACACACACACACACACACACACACACACACACACACATATATATATATATATATATATATATATATATATATATATATATATATATATATATATATATATATATATATATATATATATATGTATATATATAAATATGAAATAAATATAATATTTGAATTGTATTTGTTATAAAATCGGTGTGTATAAGAATAACAGACATTGAAGCATTTTGGAGAGTGAGACTTAATTATTTTTTATAGAAATTAAAGCAGTTAAAGGAAAAAAAATCTAACTTTAAGTTGGTCAATATGTAAAAATAAACACACCACCCTAACACTCACTAATGTCTTTAAACATCTGCTAATCTGCTTTCATTGGCTTTTCAAGCCCGGGGCATATAACTGAGAGTGTGTGCCTGTGTGTGTGGAGAGATCTGTGGGTGAATGCCTAATTATCTGATTATATGTGTTTATTCTAATTCATCCCTCTGGAGGGCTGCACAAAATACAGAGAAACCAGGCAGCAGACGCACCAATCATAATTGGCACGAACAACTCCCATCACCTCTTTGCTCACTGCACAGGCCTGCACATAGCAACCACTTGGCCATTCATAATGTGTCATTTAAGTCATATTACATGTATCTGTTTCATCCGTAAACCTCCGCCACTGCCGGCCGTTTGACCCCTGTTGGAGCTTAACACTGACACTGAAACTGTTTTTTAGTGTAAATAACACACATTTCATTTCCTAAATTGTTATTAATTTGTGTTTGGCAGATTTGTTCTTAATGAATGGATCTTGAATGATTGGAACAAATGAGAAACAAAAAACAACTATCTTTCCGGCTAACAAATATTCATAAATATAACAGCCGTGGAGAGGTTTTTTTTTTTTTTGAGACTGTTACCTGTGAGTACTGTGTATTTTGATCAAATTAATTCAGCATTGAATAACTGACAGCAGAAGCGACAAAAAAAAAAAAAAAAAAAAACTAAGGAAATGTGATTACGTTTCAGCAATATAAAGTGGAGAGCAAGAGAAATAAATTGTCAAAAGAAAGCTGCCTGTATCTGCTGGACTGTATAAAAATGTGACTGACAAGCCATCAAAACATTCCCTGAAGTTAAAATTGTATTTTCATAAGCCCAGACAACCACAACAAATAGCTGTGGTGATTTTGATAAACCAGTTAGCAAGTGTGGATCAAACCGTTCAAGATTTCAAAGGTGTGGCTTTGAATTCAGGCCTTTCACCCCTTCAGAAAACTTTCTTCTTTATTTTCCAATTCACTTTTTCACTATTAAGCATTACTGTTTTCAGGGGGGGAAATTTATATATTTATATATAAATTTATATATTTATATATAAATTTCTGTCTCAATATCTGTGGTTTTAAAATATGGGCCCCCTCTGAATATGCACTGCTCTTATCCTGCTCTTGAGAGGGACGTGCTTAATAGGCTTCAACTACTATTGCCTTTGATCAAGTTTAAAGAGGAGCAAAAAGGGCTCTGTAGCTAATGCTGATCCCCATGGCTTTCTTCACACACCGTGTGCTCTCGCTCCTGTACATTCATGCACACATACACACACATACGCAACCCACCCCATCCCTCGCACAGGAGCACTTGCTCCCACACACATATAACCCCACCAACTGTGAGGCTACAAATAGCTAACCAAGGTGACTCTATCGATCTCCAAACAACAGGCACGAGAGACAGACACAGGAAGACCGACTGTGAAAAGTGTGTTTCCAAATGGACAGTGGGTGGGTTACGGTTTTTGATTTCTGTTCATCACTGTTGATAAATGTAACCTTGTAATAGGACACTCTTTTGTATATATTGTAAGTATCAAAACGCAGAATGTCAATGGTTTGCATTGCTTGCATGTGTACAAACTCATGAAAAATGACTTTTAGACAGAATTTCATCTTTATTTTTTCATACTCTGTCTTTTCAAGTCAATTAAGTACAATGTTAGCATCTTTGAAACAATCCTATGCCTCCTCAGTTCATGATGTGCTTTATCAGTTAATTAGTGTTTTATTGAATGTAATTTACAATAAAAGAGAAAGAAAATACTGTGCTCTCTGACTTAATGGCATTTTTTTCAATTTGAGTCAACATTATACACAACCTACAAAGAAAAATACAAGACATCATGCTCATCTAGGAGTAAATCAATAGTAACCTGCTCTTCCCTGGACGTACTTTAGTTTAGGTCAGCACTTGATTCTTCAAACATGTAAATTGATTGTCTGTCGGACATTGAAAATTGCTTTAATGGTCCTCTTTACAAACGTGGTTTGTATTGATTGCGTTTGATTTTGAGTTGCTTTCAAGCGCAAGAATTTTTTTTTTTTTTTTCCCTCTGAATACTCAAGATGATTACTAGGCATAAGCTGACTTACTGCAGTGCAAAAGCACTTATGTGCTGATATCTGATGGGTATTAATGTAGCTAAAAGGAGGAAAATTAAAGTCAAAGTTATTCTTTAAAAAAATAAGTTTAAAGTTTTGTTATGCTATTTTTTTTTTTTTTTTTTTTTTTTTTTAAATAACACTTTTTAAATTCAACTTTTGATATATACTGCACAACTTACATGTGACTTTATGAAAATTTGTCTGACTGGCAACGTGTGTGTTTTTGTTAGTCCTCTGGTCCTGTGAGGTCTTGTTTATAAGAATTTACATCCTCCAGCAAACAGAACCTCTTTGCAGCTTTAGATTATTTTCAAACCACTTTGTACTTTGGTGTCATTGCATTTCTTTTTCATGTGGTATATTTACAGATTCATTCTTACAAAACATGATTGCTCATGAAGTTTTTTTTTTCTTTTTTTTTTTTTTTTTTTAACTTGAATTAGCAGTTGGAGCAATTTGCATTAGAAGATTTCACAAATCCACACTTGTGTCAAGTGTTACGTAAAAGGACAATTTTACCACATTGGAATTTCAAGGTTTCCTCTTTGTCTTCTGTCCTTCCTTCTGCTGGCTGGCACTGCTCTTTGCTGTCGAGTTGTGTACTGCTCTATTCTGAATTCGTCTATGAGATAAAAACAGGACGAGAGACACAGAGTGAAGGAAAGTGAGAGAGCGAGTGACAGGGTGAGAGGGAGAGACGGGGGATAAAGAGAGTCTCCAGGGGAAGTGAATGGTTGGAATGCACGTTGAGGCTCGGTGAATAAGCTGCACACTGGGCTGGGGGGTACTGGAGGTATTGTGTTGAGGCAGCAGGGGTCACGGTGTCTGTGACTGACACCAAAACAACATTTCATGGCAGACGACACTGGTTAAAGGCCGTGGCCAGACCTCTACCTATCGACCACACCTTGACTGTCAACCATCACTTCTTCTGGAGATTTCAGTTTATTTGACCAGAGGTTTACTGTCCTACTTTTCTTTTTGGTTGGATCAGAACAAGATTTTATAGCTGTTCTGCTTCCAACAATTAATCAATACTCCATTGTGTAGTTTGAAGCAAAATGTATACTATAATACAACACATAAATATATACAGAACTGGCCCTTGCTTGTGTTATAATGTATTCTTATAGTAATTTGAACAAGTTGTGTAAAGTCTCATTACATAATCACAAATATTTTAATTTAATTTAATTTAATTTAATTTAATTTAATTTAATTTAATTTAATTTAATTTAATTTAATTTAATTTTATTTTATTTTTCATCACAGCAATTGGATATCATTTATTTAAACTGCTTGAAATTAAACAGAAAAACAAAGCCAGAATGAAAAATAGAATCAAATTAAATAAATAATCAAAGAAACACATACAGAAACAAAAAACAGACATGCAATGTTTTAAATAATCCAAACTGAAACTGGAGTGCATGTCTGTGGAGTGTGTTTGGGCCTTAACTTTCCATTCTTCCAATCTACTCTTATCAATTCCCTTTAATAGCTGGCTGATAGCATAATTAGACAGCTAACATCTATTTTAGGAGTCTAATTAGCAGTAGATTAATGGGCAGTGAGGGCTGAGCTTCACAACACCAACACCAGTGACCCACTGTTACCTTCAGCTGTGCACCGCCCAGGGGCAAGGAAGAGGGGTGACGTGGGGGTTGTAGTTTGGGAGGCATGTTCATATGTGTGTACATGGATTTAGGCCATGGCAGTGTGTATCTGGGGGGTTAAAGGTGAAGATGGTATGTGAGGGTTTTTGATATCGTTTTAATAGTTGGCACTGGGAAAAAAAAGGTTTCAGGGCCAGTCTGGGGTTAGGTCAAGGTTTCTATATGTGTATATGAATGTGTGTAGTTTGGAGGGAGCGCGCCCTCAGGTTCTTTAGAGACATTGTGAGGCATTGAAAGTCTCACCCTGGGGGTGCTGAAGCACTAATTCTAATTATCACCAGATTACAGAGATAATGGGAGACCCTGCTGTCAAGAATCTAACACCTCTCTCTCAAACTGGTTCTCTGCTGCTCTTTCTCCCTCATACATCCATTTTACAGCCCAGCAGTCGCTGGGGTTGGTAAATGCTAGAGAAAGTGTTCAGAGAGAGAATGAGGTGCAGAGTGAGTAGTTTTCAGAGTATTAGAGAGGGAGAGTGGGTCAGGAGATTGAAAGAGGACCAGAATTGACAGGAGGGTGAATGTGAGTGAAAAAGGAGTTAAAGAGAGAGTTAGAAAGATATAGAGAACGATTTAGAGCTAAAGACAGACTGCTAGTGAGAAGGATAGGTAAGTGCATGAGGACAGAAAAGGAGAACTCTCCTTTTTCTACCTTTCCAACTTAGTGCAAACATACCTAAATAGCTCTCAGGTTGTCTGTTTGATGTTATTTAACCAATTATGTAATTGACTTTGTAGTTTTTTGTTTTTTTTTTCTTTCAAGCCAACATCATGGAAAGAAATTGAAGAGGCATTAAAATAAGCCAAGACAACCTTAACATGATGTGAGAAAATTGCAAGCTTCTCTTAAAATGATTAAATTAAGAGGGATGAGTATTTGTCATCAAACAGAAGCAAATATTTGCAGGAATGACTGAATTATTTCTGCCATATTCAACATTAGCATAAGCCTTTTACAGAACAGTCGAGTAAAATAGTTGTAGGTTCAGAGTTGCATTTCAGTCGGTCGGTTTCCAGTGAGGAAAAGCATTCATGCTTTTGATTTGGATCTCTTTTCAATCATGTATCTTTGTTGCTTAACAAAGTTTTTTCATATAAATATATATATATATATATATATATATATATATATATACACAACTACCATGACTAATATATATAAGCAACAAAGATACATGATTGAATACTCTATATATATATAGAGTAGTGGTGGATAATGCTTGAATAGAGATTTTAACAAATCATGCTTTTCACATACTCATATTTCTCTCAGTGTTTGGTCGCCAGTTGGTTTGTATGTATGTTACTGCTAGCGTGGATACTGATTGAGCTGTTTATCCTACGTCCCTTAGCTCTATGGCAGTCTATACACAACAACTACTCACAGCCCACGTGGTGGGGTAAAGTATTGCAATAACGTGGAGCTTGTTCATAAATTATTATGGTTTGTTTTCTTAGCAGCTGTTGTTTTCTTATATTGGCTTATATATAACATAACAAATACGTTTTTTTCCAATTCGGTGTATACCTGTGGTTGTACTTCTGTTGTTTTCAACACCTTTTTGTAAAGAACATTAATGAAATTGAGTTTTTTGTTTTTGTTTTTAATTTGATTGTTTTTATAGTTTTTTAATGAGGAAATTAAAATGACCCACCATGTAAAAAGGTTGTGGACATACCAGTCTTTAAGCCAAAGGAAGCAGCCATTTCACCACAAGGTACTAAAGCTAAGTTTTAATGCCTCATTTGTTCATTACTTTGTCTTGAGATAGTGTGACTTTATTTTTGTAAAAAAAAAAAAAAAAGACAAAATGGTTCAATTTGTTTATAATGTACATTGATTAATTTCTTTCTATTAAAAAATAGATACTTTTCCACATTTGCTATTATTTCTAAGATAACAAGCCAAACCATAAAGCATTTGAGGACAGAACATACAGTTTCTAAACATGGGAAATCATTTTCATCATGTTCTTATAGATTATGAGAAGTAAGGTCAGGGAGTGTGTCCCTATGGAGCAGCAAGTGAACTGATTCTGTGCCAAATGGCCTACACCACACTGTTCTGCCAATCTGTTGGAGCTTGGCTCTAAAATGCACCTGCAGACATCCTGAAGCCTGTGGTGGGGTGCTTTATCATTGCACTCCAAAAGGTTTCAAACTTTGCCTCTGTGAGCCATGGTATTGTTTTCCATATTTGTACAATCCCATAGCAATTTAGTGAATTGTTCTGCACATTTGAAAACGTTTAGGAAATAGATTCTGCATATGAGTATGTTTGGTATCCCCCGCTCTATAAAAAGTACAGGACTTACAGTGAGGGCCATTATAAACAGAATTACTGAACACATAAAGTCAAATGTCAAGAGTTGTGCACTCACTTTAAATTACTCTTCATCACTCTGATGGATTTACTGGGAGGAAGAATCCTGTTTTTATTCTCAAATGAATCTGTTCAGAACTCTGATAGGGGCCATAAAGAATGACATATTTATCTTCAGGCTAGGTGGTTTGACAAGGATGGCCACAATGAGTTATTACAGTACACAGGATCGAGGCTTCAGTGGAAACGTGTCTTCACTGCAGCTTTAGCACCGCTTGGCTGTCCTTCATCCAAATAGCCAATTGTTAGCAAAATATCAATAAAATTTGTTTTTTTGTTCTTAGTGACAGAAGAAAAAGTCCAGATATTATTTGGTTGAATTGTCACACTAGCTTTGCACTCTCTAGGATTTCTTGCAGTACTGACCTGATAGCATTATCCCACTGTATACTTTATCCCCCCCTCCTCCCCCAACAACTTATTAGTAACAAGCACCATTAAAATTTATCAGCCACTGTTTTATTGCAACCTGTATTGTAAATCATATAGATGAGGGCAATATATAACTGTATGTAGTTTATTATGAATTTTATATTGTTGTTTTCCTTACGGGGCACAATTCTGTTGTCTGACCTTCTATAAATCAGCATTTTTAATTAGCTGAGCTGCAGAGCAACAACCAGTTGCATTTAGAGAATTAAATATTGAATATCTATGCATGCCTTGGAAATTCCAGATCCATTCAATATTATGAAAACACCCTCCACTTTCTTGTATTAGACCAAAGCAGCACACTAGTCACTCAGAAGTATACGTCATTCTACACAGCAGGAATTATATTCTGTAAAGTCAGGTTTTTTGTGTCACATTAATATTAATTTGTGGAAAATAAATGTTTGCATTTTGTCAGGCTTGACACGTATTAAGTTTCTAAAAGAATATGTATTTATCTGTTTTTATACAAAAAACAATTTTTTTTTAAAAAAAACAACAAAACAAACAAACAAAAAAACCTTAAACTACTTTTTTAATCAAGCATTTAAATCAAACGTATTTTTAAAAAAAAATAATGTGACAATAAAAATAAATATTTTAAATACTTGCTCTTAGTCTCCTGGAAGAACATGATGTCTAGTTTTGAACACAATACAGCGTCTGTGTTGTTTTGTAATCAGCATGCCTTTGCTAACCATTGTACAGTCACTTGTTTTGCTATATTCCTTTAACAGTACATAAACCCATAATTGCTGCCCCATAACTCCTCCAGCAGCGGAGTGAGGGAGCAGGGGAAAATGGACTTTCCCATTGTGCCTCGTGCTTCAGAAGAATGGTACGTTTGTCATTTATGTATATGTTTCAAAGAGCTGCTCCTGTAAAGCAATCCACTAGCATTCTTCCTTTCCATGATTTGTTCTGTGGGACCACAGTGCTGTCTGCTGTGGCATGTGGAGCTTGAGCTGGGGAGTTAAATGGATTAATTACCTTTAAGGTCCTTTTGCGTCTTTTATTTCACAGACAGACTCACTGGGGGCTTTTGAAATGCACCGTACCCACCACTCCTAATGACATAATCACGTAATTAGGTGATTTTCAAATGGAATCGCCGCATAAGTAGGGGGTTAATTTTCCTGCCAGCCTATTCATCTGATTTGCTGGGTCACTAGTTTCTACAGTGTCTGTTCAGAAGGAGACCAAAGGAAGTTGCATTTTATAAATGTATAAGGAAAAGACAATATTTAACAAAAAACCCACAAGTATTTTTCATAACAACTGTATATTTGCTAATGAAATAATCTTGTTAAATAATATAAAACACAAATTGCTGGTAGATCTGTGTGCCTGTCATTTTATGGCAAAGAGAGAAACAACAACAACGATGCTCCCAGTGTATAATGCAGTTGTTGGTTAGGCTGGTTAAGACTAAACAAATTATTTTATGGCCATTTTTTTTCCCAACTGAGGCCTTTTTTTTAGTGAATGACAGTTGATTAGCAAAAATTCTTTGTCATTGTCGCCGTATGAGGAATGATTGCATCGAATCTAAAGCTTCCATTCATTGCTCAATAATTTATATTGTCCAGATGAAAGCATTACAAAAGTTTTGGATTAAGCTGAGTCTTTATTGTGTGTCAGGAATGTATGCCAACAGAACACCCCTACTGTAACCCAATAAAAACTTTTTCTTTTTTTTACATCGACAGTCATTGCAGAGAAAAGTGAATAAACAGGATATTCAATTTCTCAGAGCAGTATCCTGGCTCAGCATCAACCTTGATCAATAGAAAGAGAGGAGGAGGAAAAGCCTGGTTTCCAGAGCAACAAATCTCAAATAAAGATTTCCCCCATTCTTGGAAATTCTGTGGTGACACAGCTGAAATGCTCTCCTCATTGACTCCAAACACAGGTCCATTGCTCACGAACACTTGGGCCAGCCTGAAGCATTCTAATATGTGATGTGAAACAAGGAGGTATCCTTTCATTCAGTCCACTGTGGGCTTTTGTGAGAACAATCAACAGCTCTCCACAGCAAGAAGGCGTGAGGAGCAATTCCTGTCTCCTCTCAACCACAGGAGGAGAAGAAATCAGATAATTAAATGTGAGAAACAGCATAGAAAGGGAAAAAGGGGATGGACCTTTATGCACGGCTACCTTCTTGAGGCTACCTGCTCAGGCGTGGAGCTAGCTAGCGAGTGAGCAAGCTAGCCATGGTGGTATATAGCAAGGGTCCTGCAGCGGGGAAACGATAACGGAGCGGAGCGTGACAAAAACTACTGCAAAGCCCCTCAATGCTCCACCTGGCAAATACAGACGGTTGTCAGGGACCGACAATTCAGGCATGTCCTCTTCAAGTGGCACCACGTCCATCAGAGCCCGTTCTGAATGGGCCCTCTTGCTGTTTGCCTGGCCTGAGCTCCAATGATATGCCTCACTCCCCTTCGAAACTCCATAGACTGGTTTCACTGTCAGGGCGATGGGAGGAGAGGTGTTGAGTTGCAGCTTTTGTTGAAGACAGATAATGGGAGCGAGGGGAAAGTGTTAAAAATGATTGTGTCTCTGTTGGGGCTCAGTGTTGAGATCTGTGGACTGAATCACATCATAATAAGGAAGTGAAGCGAAACAGGTCCCTTCTTTTATCCTCCTTCAACAAGGCATAACGCCATGTTTTGGTCTTCTGGTCAAATATGTGGAAACGGAGAGGTCAGTTGAGAAAGTTGAGCAAATAAACTGGTGAGAAATGCTGCAATATAGTATTTTTACACAACTACCATGACTAATATATACTAATTTTATGAGTGATTAAAAAGGTTTTTACCTTTAACTTATTCAAATTGCTACATCATTTGTTTTTATCTCCTTCTTCTTTAATGAGCATGTGATTTAAAGTTTGAACAACAGATCAGCTGGTCTTTCTAATTTAATTGTTTATTAGTAAATGGATCAGGATTGATAATGCCAATGTAATCTTTCGCGATCTGGGCATTATTATTGCAAATTAATTGCTCCTCTAGTACAAATAAATATCCCCAATCTGCCGTATTTATGTGTGTTTCTTGTGTTTGTGTGCACTGCGTTTGCTTCTGGGTCTCACATGAATACAAATACCCCTGTTGAGGGTCAGTGAGAGGAGAGCTTTCTTCACTCTATTGACTGAAAATCTAGTTGTCTCATCTCTCTAAGCAGATGTCTTTCCCCAAGCATCTGTTTGTATTAGTACTGTAATTGCTGGTGATAATAAGCCCATTGATTCAGTATCTAAGGAAATAGTCAATCAGGGCAGCCCATTCGTCTTACTTTTCCTGACAGTTTTCCCCTCTAGCTAAACAGACAGTGCCAGGGCCTGGGCTTTGTTGACTGGATTGGAAAAGCAGACTGTGGTTGGTTGGGAATAGCTAGCCTGTCGACTCTGAGTGACTGATGGGGCCGTTGCAAACACACCGGTGACCCAATGGCCCTTACAGGAGGCCCAGGGTGATAGATGTGTTGATTTGTTTATAGAAGACTGAGCCCATCCTCTTCTTTTCTCTCTCTGCTCTCCCTCCCTTAAACTTTATCTATTTGCTGCTTCTCTGTCATTGATTATATATATATATTTTTTCCTTTCAACCCTTTATACCTTTCTTCATCCCTTGAACTTCTCTGTTTATTGTTGATAGGTTTTGACAATTTGTTTAGCTGGAAATGAAGAGACAATTCGTTATAACAAGCCATCTTCTGCTATCTGTGCTGCTGTAATATGCAATATGAATTAAAGATATTACTTTTACACCACTTTCTGAATTTCTCTTGAATTTGTGTACAAACTTTCATATTTGAATTAATAGATGATATTGGTAGATATTTTTGAGTTGCATTTGTTTTCTTCAATTTACCACAAAAGAAAGAAACTGTACAACTGTTACATCTCACATTTTATCCAAAAAACACCCAGAGCCAAGTTAATGTCTAAAGTTATTATAGCCTATTCTGTTAGTAAAATAATAATAATAAAAAGAAACTGTTAACATTCAGGTTCAGACTGAGAACACATTATCAGGCCTGTAGTAAATGTAGACCCATTAGTTTCTCTCCATAAACCAGTAGCAATCTGAAAGGTGAGTGAATTCTAAATACCTTCAAAGGGTGGACTGAGAGTAAAAGTGAACCATGTCCCTCCTAGTTAATAATTGTCCCATTCAATGTGCAATGTGTCCAGCTCTACGACTTCAGAAGCCGTAATTCTGTCAGAAATAAATCACTGAGTGCTGCTTTAACTAAATGTGTTCATTGGTTGGGGTTAAAGGTCAGAGCAACCCATTACTCTGTACTGCCAACGAATCATTATTGTCGTGTCAATGATGTTACAAATGAGACTTTGTGATGAATCTTTTCCCACGACTTCAAACAAACTGGAGCTTCCAAATAACTGCATGTTAAAGATGTACAATCTCAGCTGTCTAACTTGATTCAGCGACGTGGAATCTTCAGCACGCTGGAGTCAAAGTTATGTCAAGAAGTTACTAGCAATACTACCGAATACAATAACAAGCGTCCTTGTTTTTGTATTAGGTTAAAAAAAACGCCATTTTTTCCTTTGAAAGTCTGTGCAGTTGTAAAGGCAAACAAACATCTGAGCCATCACACATACACACACACGCACACAAACATCTACATATATACACACAACAAGAAGCAAGAAATGAGAAGAGAGTAAGATTCTTTACGGCCTGTCACAGGCCTGTCACAGCATCAGAAGCGAGTTTACGGTGAGCGTGTCTTATTATGCACAGCATCTGAAAACTGCAGTAACTTAGCAAAACATATGGTGACTTAATGATATCAATGAAGTGGCCATGAGGTCTGCCTAGGAGCAACTAATCTGTTAGATGCAGAGTGGTGTTACTCGCTGTGCCCTACTGTTTCCCTCTGACTGATAGAACAAGCTAACGCTACGTCCATTAAGATCAATACGCCAGCCATTATGATTGTAAAACGCACATTTACCAGGGTTGTCAGGCTCATTACTGCAAGCATATGGCAGCCCTTGCACTTACACTTCCAGACAAGGAAACCAGTGACAAGACTTAAAATTAGAATCTATAGTGCTTATCTATGGCCTGTTGGTTCAGTGGACACACAAAAGCAAAGCTTGACACACCATAAGTTAGTGAGTAGGAAGTGGACCTCTATGGGTACAGGTAGTACACAGCTTTAATCTGCAAACACACTGAATGCTTACTTTGGTATAAATTGCAATGGCTGCAAAGCCAAATTACACATAGTTTAGATGCTATGTGATTTTTAGGGTTGAAAGTTATTGTGGTAGTACTGCTTCACATGACGCTAAATTCTAAAGATCTTATACATTTCATCATGCTTGTTACTACTCACCAATACTGCTCCTTGAAATGTATTAAAATTGCTTTTGGTTATCATTTTTTCTCTAAAAGGTTCAGATGTGGGTTCATGTTCAAAGTTGTATACATAATTTTACAGTCTTAAAGTATACATTTCACTCATTATTATTGCCACATATAACTCCTTTATAAAAAATAAAGCAGAGCAACTTATTTACACTATATTTTGTTGTTTTGACACAGAGAAGTGAAAAAGTATTTGTGTGTTGTAATCCAGTCATCCTTCTTCTGTGTTGTAGCAGTTGAAGTTGTAACAGTGATGAGCAGTGTGACTTAAAAGCCTCCAAACAGGGGCATATGACAGTCAACAGTGAAATTGATATCCCAGACCAGTCTCAAACCAATTGGTTAGTATCTTCCACAAGACTGTAATGTTTTTTGAAGGAGGGAAATAATTTTCACTTTGTCCAGACACAGGGGAGAGAGCTTGGACATTGTATGATGCAAAGTATAGATACATTAATGTTTAAAACATTAATCAGATATGAGATTGCATTGTATATAAGTCTAGGGCCCATTCAAACAAACTAGTTTGTTTTCAGGTAGTGCATTAACAGGTCTTCAGATATTGTGAGAAACTTTAGACCTATGGTGACTTTTCACAATATTATCTGTAATCCCCTTCAGTTAAGAAATTCTGACAAACTCAGGCCCAAAGCATACTTTTTATTTAAGATTTGAAACATCAGCTTATGCCTTTTTAATGATGATTCCCCCAGTTGGTCATTGAAGACCATTGCTTTTGAAACACAGCTGTAAGAGTTTTTATTTTTATTTTTAGAGACAATACTGAAAAGCAGAAATGTGTTGCTGTTCAACACACCAGTATGTGCAACCCTGGAGTAAACCTGAATCATTTACTGCTGGTGTAAAAGTTGCAATTGAGAATGGTCTCTTTAAGGTTTTCCTGTTTTTCTTTTCTTTTCTTTCTTCTTTTTTGACAACAGCTTCATGTCTTGGCAGGAGATTGGTCTACTGTGCTCAGCATGGCATAAAGGGCGACCGCCATCTTCCATGCTGAGGACACTGAAGCCTGCACAAGTATGCAAACACAAATCGTGTAAAAGAATCAACCATTCTACCTGTGAAACAGTTGGGATCTCCAAGCATTTGTAGCCAAAATACTAAAGTTTGGTCCAATCAGCATCACACACTGACTGCTGCAGGCAGATTTCAGGTGTGACCATTGTTAAAAAAAGTGTGTTCTTAGTCACTGATTGGTCTGATTGTCAAGTTGTGTTGATCTGACTGGTTAATATTCATTTGCATCTACAATAGACAGAAGTCACATCACACTGCTTACTGAATTTTTTTGGGAAAACTTGCCATTTTCTCAATCAAATTATCAAACCATGGAGCTCTCAGGTTAATTGTAATTTATCATGACTGTTGACATCACAGTATAATACTGTGGCAGGAGTGAAAAAAAAATCACATATGAGAAAGGCACTGTGTTGCAGAACTCATAGAAAAACAAACTTTGTACAATTTTGATTTATTTTGAGAATTAATTGTGAAATTTTCTAGTGGATTAATAGTTGAAATGTTGGATAAGAGATGCAGAAATTACAATAATATGAGGTGTCACATGTAAGTTGTAAACACTAAATAGTAGATATTATATTTGGGAAAGTGTTGTCATGGTAATAAGACTACAGAACCATGTGGATCATTGTTGTTACTTTACTGACATCACTGTAGAACACAAAAGCTCTACTATTTGCATGCCTGTGTAATTGAATTATACTAACTTCCAACAAGATTACTAAGCTAAAAGACTACAACTAAGCTAAAAGATTAAAAAAAAAAATACCTGAAATACTGCTCAGGAAATAACCCTAAAGCCTTTGATCAGGCAATCTGTTCTGACATTCAGGGAAAGTTCACTCCAGCATCTAAGTTCCCTTAAAGGAGGAAGTCATGCTCTCCTCTTGTTCATCCTGCACTCTTTCTCTCTCCCCCTAGACACTCCAAATAAATGGCTAAAAAGAGATCTACTTAAAGCTGTCAGAGTGTCAGAGCCAACAGCCGGGCCATTCCGCACGACCTACTCCCTGACCCTCTCTTTTCAGGGGTCACTTGTAGGCCGCCTCTGGTGGGAGTGCGGGGTAGTCATGCACTGAATGACAATGTATAAACATATATATCGCCCTCACTTGGTTGCCCCATTTCAACAGTCACTGAGGAGCAGCATTACAGCTTTTGCCTGAATTTATAGAGAATTCATGCTCCCAAGCCAGAAATATCCAAGTCTGGTTCATGAAACTTTTAAACAAATGAGATTATTTAATTCTAATGTCTACTCAGTTTTTACTTGTGGTGATGACTTGTGCCTGAATATCCTTAAAATCCTGGAAGAGTAACAGAAACATAAGCAAGTAATAATTCTGGAAGACTAATTATTGATGTGACCTACTGAACTGCCAAGATGCTTAAAGTGCATATTTTTTATTTGAATGCAGTCATGATTTTACCCATCACTAAGCCAGCCACATAAAGTCCATAATTGGCAGAGATATTAGCCCATAATTACTGACCTCCTCTCATAAGAGATTTTGAAAATTCGCAAGTTAATATGGCACAAATGGTAAATTATTCCATTGCTTTGTGTTAATCATGACAGTGGAGTCATAAGGGCTCGGCCCCAAAGCTAAGTTTCAACATTAATGCCTTACCTCTCATCAATATTAAAAGGAGCCTTTAGTAAAATGATGGCGTGTGTGTGTGGGTGGGTCTTAAAGAAGGAGAAAGGAAAAAGTGAAAATGATGTCATTATGAACTTGATGTTCTAGGTACATAGCAGTAAACAACATCACTATCACATATCAGCTTAGCAGATAGTGTTGAGAAAGTCACACTTTAGTTGTATTCATGCTGATTGATCTATGTTTTCTTTAATTATATGTAGCACAGTATGTTTTCACAGCTATTTATGAAGGACCCTAGCAATGCTTCATTTCATGGGGACTGAGCTACCTTAATCCTAAACCCGAACAAAATGTAAAAGAAGAGTCGTAGTTGTGTAAACAGAAGGAAAGGAAAAAATGCAACAAGATTACTAAAACAAGATGAAAGGGAAAAAAAAGGACAGGGTGAAGAAAAAAGAAAGAAAGGAAAGGATGCCGGTTGGCCACTAGCGAGGGGGCCTGAGTTTGACAGATGCTTTCAGTGATGACCATCTGCCCCGAACAGCAGAGGTGCTGAACTGCAGGTTTTAGACTTGCTCCTTCCAACAGCTCCAAATGAAGCAAGGAGGGGACCTCTGGACAAAAGGTTGTGCTGAGAGAGGAGAGAGGGGCCACGCCACCGCTGTACAACTTTAATTTATGATGGATGAGATTGGAGGAAAGGTCAGGTGGTGATAAATATGAGAGCGTTTGTCCCAGGAGGTCATCAATTATGCTGCGGATTCTAACTTTCGATCTTGCGGGCGAAATGGATCTCTTCTTCGTAAGAAAACTATCTCTCAGAAAATTGGAGTGTATTAATCAAATTGGCGAGGAAGTGGGTAAGGAGTGTGAGTCCGGGGAGGCATATCATCTCAAATCTGAGCCGTGATCCGTATCTGAGTAGGGGTCTCATGCTGTGTTTTGATGCACAACTGCTTCTCCAAATAGCATTACAAGGTACAGGGGTATGTCTTCTGAACCAAGACAGAGTTCGCCATTGATTTACACAACCTTTCTCAATGGCAATCTGAGAGCAAGTTAGCCTCATTCCTGTAGTGGCACAAATTTCTAAACTGGGCAGAAGAGCTCAAGGCAAGAAAATGACCACCACTTTCTTTTATTTGGTCAAATTGTATAATTATTTAAATGCCATTAGATATAATAACTATTCTGCTATTGGACATGTGTAAATGACAATTTTGAGGATACAGGAAAACAAAGAAAAGTGATGCATGTAAACGACATATTTTTCCTTTGGGAGTCCCTTTACATTTCCTATACCACTAACTTGGTTTTGATGTCACCAAGCTATTAAATTGTTACTGATTTGGAAGTGTAAAGTTACAGAAGCTGACAGGATCTTGTTGTTGTTGTTTCAATAAGAATTAAAAATAAAAATTTACCGAGAAATCCTGAACATATGTAGAAGCCCATTGTTGTGTAATGATAGCATATCTTCTAAACAGTGGAAGCTATGGAGGAACGAATATGCTGTATTTTTAGGTCAGTAATTAAACCAACCAGAGTCACACCTAAAAAACGTTTTAAAATCTGTCCATTCAATCTGTTGTATAGCCTTGTTAATTGTCAACAACATCAAAATGGAACAAAAATTACATGAATAAAGTTTAGGTATTAATACATCACTCAGCCCTTAACTGCCTTTATTTCTTTGAAAGCGCTCAGAAAAATAGGTTAAATTCCATCCCGAGGTAATGAAATACAGAAGTCTCTTCTTAAAAGCACCAAAAGGAACAACAATAAGATCACAGTGGCTGACCTTTGACCAAGGCCGCCGTCCTTTTATCATCTCAGTCCTTCCCCTTTTCTTCCCCTTGGCAAAAATCTGCCGCTCCAGGAAAAGTTATTAGCCTCCCTCTATTGTTTCACAAACGCAGCCCCATAATGTAGAAAAGATTGCAATGATTATGGGACAAACTGAAGCAAAAGGAGACAAAAACGAAAGAAAGGGAGAAAAAGAAGATATGGGTTGATGGGACTGGAGTAAAAGTCCTAATTCTTTCTTCCTTATGGTGTATATCAAGCCAGAGCTGAAGGGGTAATGGTCTTTTTATTCAGCTGACAAGAAGCCAGGATGTCAAGCTCCCTTCCAATCGATGGGTCTCCATTGTCTCCTTGCTGGCCCACATGGACCAAAAAACCCCTTACTTGAATTATCTACTACAGCTCCAAACAGCTGTTTTTTAACACAGTTGAAAAGATAAAGCAATATATTAGTAGGGCCTATGTAGCTGTGGTGACCCCAATGAAAATGAATTACCCTTATGCCACCACTATTTTGAGCCCCCAGCAGTATTATGGGTTTCTAATTGCACCCCCCTTTGTGCTTAGTGTGCAAATGGTTCATTCATTCTATTTAAATAACCCAGCATGTGGACCATAGAGGCTTTTAAATGGGTTCTGCTATACTATAACCACATAAACCAATTTTTTGTTTAGAAAAATGTGGCGATGTGATCTCATTACTTATTATTTTTATTTATATGAAAAAAAATCTGTTCTAAAATTTCAAGGTGCAGTTTTTATTAACATATTTCATTTACGATTTTCCAAGAGGTCAAACCAAAAGTTTATGTAGCTACTTTTGGGAGGATGGAAACACAGAGGGGAATTGGACACACGATTGCTGTCCCCTTTTTCCAGAATATTATTGAGCGATTCACTTTTAATTGCTTATCTCACCTTCCCACCTGCCCAAGTCTTTGTTTGTGGTGAGACATCTTAGTTGTTGAAAAAAACAAAAACAGCTGTTAAATGCCCCCCCTAGGTCAACATTTATATTTATTATGTGACTTATGACCACATTAAACACCTTCTGTGAAAACCTGAGAGACAAGTGCCACATAAAATACCAAATAAAAGATTAACAACCTAAAATCCTTCCAGTGAGTCATGCACTTGAAACAGGCGTGTGAGATATTGGGCCGACTGTGATGGCCACCAACCCTACCCCCCACCACCAATCAGCAAAAAAAAAGAGTGTGGAAATGGTGCATTGAGGGGCTCCACTCTTGCCTCTCATGTCCCAGGGTGTGGTGTAGGGGTCTTCTAAATGTGCCATGTCGTATTGATCCAGATGAACCATAGGAAAAAAGAAAAAAAAAGCCAGACTAGCACTCATACAACACCCCAGCTGAGTAAGGGCTATTGTTGTGCCACAAAGCAAATCAATTGTCTCTGTATGAAATGATGTGTCTTCTATATCACAATATCAGTGTTTTCATTTCTTCCTATTCAACTTTGTGAAATCTTGTGGAAGCAAAATGTGGTTTAAGGAAAACCACAAACTGATACACAGTTTTTTTTTTTTTTTTAAATAAAATGAAATCTCACATCATCTAAAGCAAGACAAATCTCAAGATTATTAATGTGAGGTACTTGAAAATTGGTGTTCCTTCCTCAGTTTAAAACATTCTTGGTGAATTATTTTGGCCAAAATGACAAGCATTAAAAACAATGAAAATAGCTTGGCAGTAACACTCAACCGTGCAAACTCCATGGTTTTTTGCATAATGTGTATGACGAAGCGGGATTTGTGAATGATTAGCACTTAATTTGTTGCCAGCTGTGCCTCATGAAATCAATTTAGTTGACATTTTGAACTTTAACCAAAGCCATGTATGCTCAAAATTAGTTAGTAATGTCCCCCTCTCTGCATGCTTCATTTCAGTAGTTTCTTCGGGTATTCGGGTTTGGTTTCTACTACAATTTCATCCCCTAGTTCAAGTAGCTCACAAAACAAATGCTTTAGTGAGGAAATAAGTAAGTAAGTCATTCATTTGTGGCATCTTTAGAGCACAGCTGCAACTGAAAGTAATTCATATGAAAGAAGAAAAAAATGGCATTAAACGATGAACAGTTAAAATAGAATAAAATTACTATAAAATGAAGTAGGAAACACAGTTACACAAGCTAGTTAAGAAACAAAATTTACCACAAAAATCAAAGTAATCTCTTTTCTGTTCTTTCTGCAGGAAAACTTCGTTGACCTCAACATTTTTCCTCAGTTTGTTATCATATTGGTTCAGTACGTATGAGATACAAGCATGGCTCTGGTCGCTGTGCTATCTAACAAGTTTATTTCAAGTGAAGGAAACGGCGATAGCAAATAATGAAAAATAAGACTGCTTTTAAAAACCGCATGTCTGCTTTGGAATTTTAAGCACACAAGTTCACAGTGTCGTCCTCATACTTGGACTGTGCAATGTGAGCAAAAGCGGAAAGGAAAGAAAAAAAAAAAGAAACTCACAGCACTCAGTTTTTCTGAAAACTAATATGTGACCCACTGATGAAAAGTTCTTCCTTCGGAATTAAGTTGAATGTCCAGCGTTATCTCTCTGTTGGAATTTCTCTTATCACCCAGAGGGAAGCGAGTGACAGATTGATGCAAGTTCTTACCTGAGCCTCCCCACGTACCTTCTATATGTATCCTGCAATGGACAGATACTGTTAGTGCACCTCGCTATTTTATACTTAGACCTCTCAAAAGCTGTTGAGAGATGAGGGTAAGGGAGATAGTCTTGGGCATCTGTGTGCTTGGGTGGGAGGGGGATTTGGTTTCAAGAGATGTGGGGCTTTTGTCTGCGTACCAAAATAATATTGTTTCAAAATATATAGCCAAATTAAAGCAACACAAAGCAACACTCATCTTTTGTTAGGGTTGTAGCTTTTTTTTTTATTCTTATTTGTCTTCCAGCTCATTATTTTACTGCTGATTTTACTAAACTTGTTTAAATAAATCTGAACAAAATGTACTTTTGGAACTGCCTTGCATAAAGACCTTGTCATCCTTTCGGCACTTTTTTGAATGGAGTGATTTATATATAACTTCTTTATATCTACTCTGTTCTCCTGATTAGCAATAAAACATTTTTCTATTCCTTTTAATAGACTGAATTTAGGTGGAATTGTTTAAAACACCTGTTAGAAGGGACAACCTTGTGTTGTAGTACAAAAGCAACACCCACTATGGCCTCAGTGAGGAAACATTTAGCAGATTGTTCAACTTTTTTGGCAAAGCCAACGAAAAAGGAAGCATTCTAAAAACATACATTCATAATACAGCTGTTAGTCCCAAACCACAGTAGGAATGTACTTCTCTTGTGAACAATTGTTTTCATTTTTTTTTTTTCATTTTTTCATTTTTTATCATGTAATATTCTCAATATTACAGTATTCTCAGAATACAGAAATTACAATCTGTTTTAAGTGAGAATATGGTACTGATGGTTGCTGAAGGTGATTCTATTTTTTGGCTGATGTTTTTATATCCTCAAATGATCAAAGTATATAAATGATAAAAGAGCTGCAGACAGCATCATGGCACACACACAGTACATAAACAGCATTTTATATGGGACAACATTCTTAAAAAGTGCTAGTAAATGACTCGAGTTCTAGATTATAGTAGCACAGTGTCCTGGGATATCAGTGCTAGTCCTATATTCAGCTACCAGAAACATGGGTTCAAGTGCTCTTTACCAGACCTAAACCTGTAATGTTGAACCTTAAGAGGTAGCACACATACATATGAATTCATGGCAGCTGTAAATGAAGTCAACAGAGCCTTTCATAATCCATTAAAGCATTAACAGCGGAAGCTCTTTGCTCGCTAAATAAAACAAATGAGCTAAAACATATTTCTAAAGCCATACAGCTACATATTTACTGGTTGAAACTGCTTCAAATTGATTGCTTTCATCCCCAGGTTGCAGAAACTTAAGATGTGTCTGTCATCCACTTTAAGATGCACTTAAATTGGCTGTGGGTAACGCCTGATTAGTCAGCCTGCCAGAGCAGCTTCAGACAGCTTTATTCACTGCTAGAAGTGCTGACTGCAGGCCCCTGAACCAGGACCACCAATTACTGTATGAAAGGTTATGATCCGAGATCAGTATTTCTGTTTGAAGATGCTTTGGGACTCTGGATTATAACAGCTAAGGTCTCCTAGTCTACAGGTAAATTTAAAACCTTTGTTGAGCTGTGAGAAGAGTTAAACGCATGACTTGTACATTATGTGATCCAACCTTTTTTAATGGTCTAATAACTTTGAAGCTTGTAGTCAGTGAGCTGCCTGTGAGTTTTTTTTGTAATTACAGAGCTTTAGTGTGTGTAGACATTTGTGATATTTGAGAAAACCTGCATTAACATTGATCAAAACTTGATATCCTGACAGTATAACTTAAACCGCACTGCGGTGAACACTTATGATGACCTCTGACCTTAAACTAGTCCGAAGAGATCAGAACAGCGGAATACATCTAAAGCCGGGGTGCTGAAGTCGAATCCCTTTTGCTGAGCTATCGGAAGAATCTGCTTTCCTCTGCATACCAAGACGCGGCTTACGCTCCGCCAATAATCTGCACCTGGACAGTGTTGTTCTACTTGTGGGCTTATCTGAAAAGTCATACATTTTATCATTCACCAGGTGCAGTCAGGACATGGTTTAAGGCAGACAGTCTCTTTTATCAAAACAGTATATCTATGTGTCTGATGCCAGGGATTCAGGAGGGAAATGACGGTATACGGATCCGGTGCAATGTATACTGCACAGTCTGTCATAATCAACATAAAGAATACGAATAAAAAAATCAGTAATTAAGTTCAGAATTTTAGAAGCACTGTGTCAGTGAGGTTGAAGAAAATATGGAATTTGAAGGGTGCAATCTTGTTTTATTTTAACAAGCGATCAGTCTATTAAGGAATAAATTATGCAACGTTTGCTTAAAAATGCAGTCAAACGTCAGTGTTACCTTATTTTCCATGTTGATGGATTATCTGTCTGGATGACATTAACAGTGCACAGTTTATTCCCATAAAGACATATTCCTGCGAATCTAACAGTTGTCTCTTGGGCTGAGAAGGAGAAGGAGGGAAGACAGAAAAGCAGGACTCTATCAGGTGATGTATTACCCTGTAGGCATTGTAATTTGTTATATAAGCTTCATGTAAGCTCAGCAGCAAGATTAAAGACCTCCAGTTCGGTGTATCAGTCAACCGTCAACTGCTGGGTCAATTTCCCTTTAACCCTTGTTTTGTGGTTCATAACCCTCTTACAAATATGACACTGTCAATCAAAACGTTGTGGCTGAGCTGTCTCTGACTGCCCTGGATTTCCCTTTTACCTTCTCTTCCAACAATTCAGCCACAAGAAAAAACAAAATATCCTATAATCTTTGGCTCAAAGCTTTTGTGTTTCATTTTTGAAAGACATTTTTACTTTCCGCTCCACTGTAGGTTTAAATGTGATGAATTTTAATTCTAAATCTTGTTAATTAATACTGCTTTTGACATGCCGCGCATTCAGTGTGTTGGTGGTTTGCCTCCCAGTCAGTTTTTCTTCTTGGATTTGGGGAACAGGCATCTTGAGAGGCTTACTAGTCATTAGCAGGCAGCAGACAGTGGATGCATTACACACTGTGACATAAATGACTAAATGAATCAGCACATCTATTAAAGGGTGTGTTCCCTTCATGGTGCTGTGATACGATAAGCCCATATTTTGTTTTGAATCCTAATGACTGGCGTAGGTGTGCATTCATCATGGATTATTGGGGACTTAATTTAATTGAGCCGAAGCGATCGCCTGTAAATCACATTACACTGTCATTTCTCTTTACACCAAGGAGACAAAAGCCCCCGTTGGCTGTGACTTGACAAGACACCAAGGTGGGTGTTCCAGCAGGCAGTTATTTTCCACCAAAAGAAAGATGGAGTTACGAGGATTAGAGCTGTGTATTTATAATTCAAAATAACCTCTTTGAATATCAATAATGGAAATGACTGTGCACACAATGAGAGCTGTTATAATGTTTGATTGTTGTCACTGGATATCAGCTCAAGCTGCCGTTGTAGCTCTTTGTCTAAATCCAGTTAGCATGGTGATAAACTGGGGTCTGACGGTGTTTACTCTGGAGCTGCGGCAGTGTGGCTGGAGGAATGCTCTTATCACTTTTATTGCCAAAGCTTCACACACTCTTGGTTAACAAACTGCATGGGAAAATGAGAGCTGACAGCGCTCAGCCCCCTCGGGTGCCAGCAGCTTCATTCCCTCAGCTAATGTCCATCAGTATCCCTCATTATTCAAATGAGGAAAATGTGATTTTGTCAGACAGAAAAAGCCAAGTGTCGGTGTTATTTTGACCTCGTGTGATGTTTTAACTTTGCCCTTGCAGCTTTGCTTAGACTAAAGGAGATCTTCTTTTAAGATAAAAAAAATCCCCCCATGGGTATTTTTTTTCCCTTTTCTTTGTCCTCTTAAAAAGATGCTTTACTATTAATCAGCCCTGTACAGCCTTGGAATCACATGTAATAAGGGAAATTGATGCTTGGTTAATATACAAGGAGTTGTGAAAAATAAAAGTAATAAATATCTAATGTGCTGAGGCAAATATAGTGAATAATCCACTTCTTGTAAAGTAGCAAGGCCACTGCCCATGAAAACAGTTTCTTCATCATTGTTTCTATGCTAAATAATGACATTCTGAAAATTTTCATTTGAACTTACCCAAGAGGGAACGCTTTACAAGGCAAAGGACGTGTTGCGAGCCACAAACTGAGTCGACAAAGAAACTGCGGCGACGCAACTGTGAGCAGGCCTTCTGCATTGAGTGGAGGAGGCCAAGTGTATTGTATCCATAACCTGCTGTTATTGCCACACAACACAAGCGGCGGTGGCGGCCCCAGCCTCTATGATGGAGCACCCTTCTCCTCCTGAGAAAGAATGTTTGCTTACTATTTCATCATCCCCCGGGGCCACAGGAAAATAAGCCCATCAGTTGTCATTGTGACAGGATAAAAATGGAGCCGTCATATTTCAGTAACACAATGCCGGCTAAAAGAACGAGAGAGAGGGACAGTGAGAGAGTGCCATCCAGCACCATCACCCTATCCTGCAAATGAAATATGGACCAGCTTCTTTCTCACGCACAGACTATAAGTTAATATTATCTCCTCAGGATAATTATAGCAAAGTTCAATTACTGACACAGCATTACCGTGTGGCCCCGCACCGCAGGTTCTGACACACACCCCTTTTACACATTTATCTTTTCACTCCAACACAGTAAATCTGCATGGTGGCAGTGATTTATCTACCGGTGCCCGGTCCCTAACTCCGCCACTATTCTTCTTTGCGTACAATGATTGGCCTCGGTCCCTTGAGTCCCCTTGAGCTTAATGTAAGCTTTTCTTTTTACACTGTGTTTTCGGACCAATTTGTGTCCCCCCCTTTTGTCTTCAATGAATGGGGCAGAGGTCTGGGATTTTGAATTTACTACACAAGATGTATGACCTAGTGATTGCTATAAGAGGACGCCCATGAACTCTACTGCAAATCCTCTGGGTGCGCCATAAGAACTGCATTGTGTAGGACCTGAGCTCTTAACAATACAGCTCCGAAGCACCCGTCTTGGAAGTTTCTGGGCGAAAACGTTGACACTGACTACACCTGAGAGCAATGTGTTGTCCTGTCAGTGCAGGAGATATCTTTTTGGCTTGGCGTCGGGCTATATTGTTGCTTTTCAGAACAATGTGGAAGGTTAAAGAGCCCCAACTTAGCCGGGAGCTACCCCAGAGAAATGCTATCCAGTTCACAGGGATCCACGTGGGGTCAATTTAAAGTTCCCACCATAATACATAACAGCTGTGGTTTAAATATATAAATCTAATGCCAAAGTATTATAAAAATAAATGTCTACAAAAACATGTATTTTTCAGGGTTTGACCTTATTAAATGTATATGAACTTTTTTTTTTTAATGTTATTTTTATGCTTTCCCTTCCACACTAAATAAGAAATGGGCATCAAAATAAGCACTGGGCTCAGATCATAGATGGGAATGATACTAAATGCATACATCAATTTTATAGAGCGCTGACACGTTTCAACATAATCACTCTCATCAACCATTAACTGCTCAAAGATGTCACAAGCAACTCAGAGGATATCCTGTGTGTCACCAGCTCTCCTGTACAGCTGCACATTTGAAGGAATTACATCTAAAAGATAAAACAGGAATATCAAATTAGGAAGCATATATTACAGAACAATATGTAAGTCAGCCATTTTTATATCACACAGACTCTTTACTCCCAGTGTGACATTTGATCTACAGCATATTATACCCCATACTCAGTAGCAGGCTATTTGCATAAGAATTGACTGTCTGCCTACTAAGCAATGGCCTGCTTAAAGACTCTGCTGAAAATGTATGTGTCATGAATATGAACATCTAAATCAAGTCAGAGTCTAACCCCCATATTCTGCAACAATTATTTGGTAACACCGCGATAGTCACTTTCAAACAAATCAAATTTTATTCTTATGAGACACATGTTAAAGAGGTGTACACTTTCAGTAATTATTCTGTAAACTCGGCCCCATATTTTCATGCAAATGTATTAGATAGTGACAAGTCAAATTTGAAATCCAATTTGTTGGTTATGAAACACATGTAGGGAAGAAATGTGTACACTAATTATTTCGGGGGCATCCTCCTCCCTCCCCCCACCCATTTCATACACAAACTGAACTGGATATTACATTTGCTTAAAACTCAATCATGAAAAATGAAGACTCGATTTGAAAAATTTTAATAAAGATAAGTTGCTTCTATCATTGAATCAGGGAATGCTAATCGGCGCTTTCATTCGGGTGGCAGCAGATAATGTCACCCTAGCTTGAGGCTCTTAGTTTGCAATAAAGCATTTACATTCTAATGATTTTATTATAGCTTATACAGGCTGTCAGCGACAGACAGACCGAGCCGCAGCCCCCTTCCTCCCAGCCTTTTCCATTCAAATCGCCGGCAAATTGTATCAGCTATCAGCTCATAGTGCTTTTATCAAGCTGGCCCAGTGGCAAGCCTGGGCCCACCACAATGAGATGTCTATTGCTTGAAGAGTCTGTATTTAATCATTTCTGCTCGCTGGTATTGTTCTGCTTACAGTGCATAAATAAGTGCTTCAAATAACCCCCGAGTGCCACTGACAATGAAACAAAGTATCTGTCTTATTTATCTTCCCTGCATTCTTCACTGAGGCCCTTTTATGTTTATGTATATATATATATATATATATATATATATATATATATATATATATATATATATATATATATATATATATATATATGTATGTTGTTTTTTTTTCCCACCACCTTCTTTATTTGCTGCTGGCAATGTTTCCTATTCATTCCCCCATCATCTTGGAACAGTTTAAAATTATTCAATGATGAGTGGAAAGCTTTTGAGATTTAGATAACCAAAAACCACTTTCAAAGGGCAAAAATTCCCAGTCTCTTGACAACTCCATTAACAGTTTGGGAGGAAAGTGTGTGTCCAGTTTCAGTTTCCCCCATTTTTGTGTTTCTCTTTGCCTACACTCATTCTCTGCTATGTTTCTGATCAGTTTCGTATGGTGGTCCTGCAGTGTCACAACAAAACAAAAGCCAGAATACAACACAACTATCCACAACACAACACAATAAGCCACAAAACAATAAGCCACAATTAGCAGCAATAGTGCTGCTTTTTATTATTTTTTTCTCAAGATCACCGGTATTTACATCAAGTGAATTGAAATAAATAAATAAAAATGAATAAAATGATTATAAAATTTGATTAATTTTAGTATGCCATGTCATTATTGTGTCAACTGTGACATGCAGCATAAACCGTAATGTGGGCTGTGTCTGAATGTGCACACTATTCCCCGAAAATATTTATTTTCTCTCTTGCATTTCATTATATCTTTATTGCATATTTATTCAATTAAACAGGTATTAAAAAAAACAAAGTATCTATAGCTTCTTGCAGCCTCCACTGCAGCATTTTAAGCTTCTGTCTTCAAATCATTGTCGTGTAGCTTACCCTTCCTGTAACCATCAATGCCCATTAATTTTCAGAATGCATTGTAATCAACAGATACAGTATTTTGCTATCTGGACATTTATATATGGATGACATAGCGCAAAATTCCATATATTTTTACATTCCGGCCAAACTCATATTTAAGCTATCAAAATTAGGCCATGTCCAGGAAGAAGAGAATTTCTGGTCACCCTAAATTCAGTAAAGATTGGTTTTGTTTTCTTATTTCACATCCCCGTTTTTCCACAACCAAAGTTTTCCATTTCTGGGGACTTTATCACGGCAACAATGAGCTCATACAGTCCATTTGGTCTATGTAAATAGCCACATACCACGAACATGCAATAACTCTTTATTTACATATCACAGTTGAAACAATAATGATAGTGCATACTAAAATTATTTTGTTGTTTTTCACCATCAGTGGTTAATTTACTTCTCTGACTTTTTCAAAAAATCTCCTGTTTTTTATGTATAAATATATGTCAGTATTGCCATTAATATTAATATATTTCTCCATTTTCTGCAGGTCTTCCTGGATAAAAGCTGCAGTGCATGTTAATCTGTCCTTCCTGTCCTCTCCACCCCAACCAGTTGAGGCAGATGGCTGTCCACCCTGAGCCGGGTTCTGGAGGTTTTGTCTTCCTGTTAAAAGGGAGTTTTCCTTCCCACTGTCGCCTCATGCATGCTCAGGATGTGGGACTGGATCTAAATCAAGATTCAATGCAATCAATTGATTTCTATTAGCCAAGCTATTTATGAATTGGCTTGAATTGACAACATTGTTGTAAAGTGGCGCTACACAAATAAAGCTTAAAAAAACTGGATGTAAATTCCATTGCGGTGGTCCTGAGAAAAAAATAATAAAAAGCAGTGTTAATTCAGTTGTGGCTTATTGTGTTGTGTTGTGGTTTTTGTTTTGCTACGACACTTGTTTCCACCCTCAGTCTGCTAACTTGTCATTATATTTTTCCCATCCTTTTAGAGTTTTCTTGAAGATTGGCAACAAGTGTAAAGGAGCATTATCACCAGCTAGAGGGTTGGGGTGAGCTGAGAAACATACAGATGGCTCTATAGATGGATCAGGTGGAGGTGTCTTGCATATCATGCATACTGCAGATTTAACACAGTGTAATTTTTAGCTTAATTTCATCACCCAGCCCTAGACTGACTTGTAGCTTATCTAACTATACATCAAATGTTCAGACCAAAATGACTAAATATTGTAACTCTACATAGGCTTCCTTGTGGCATACAGAATGTGTCAAAAGTGGTTTGTGTTAAAGCAAAGACTGGGTTATGTTATTTCATACAAATCCCTCTTTTGAAAGCCAACATGAACATAAAATTGTACCAAAACATTAGGATGTTATATTGTATTTGCTACCTGTGTCAATTCTGGCCAATTTAAATAAGTTAAACAAGTGTTGTCAAAGTCTAGTGCTTGAAGGCTATTGTCCTGCAGCTTTTAGTTTGTTTTTTTTTCCCGCTTCACATACCTCATTTAAATCAAATGGTTCCAGCAGCTTGTTGTTTTTTTTTTTTTTGTTTTTTTTTTCACAACGTTTTTATTGAGCATTTTTCAACATATATTTTCAACAGAGATATGATAAGCTCAAGTATTTTGTATAAACAGGGATATACACAACAGAACAAAAGAAAATAAACAAATTAAACAGACAGTGAGCATAGTCAAATATAATATGCAGATAAGGAGAAAATAAAAAATACTAATATGGATACATTTACACAGACCTTGAATGCAAATAATTAATAAAAGGTTGCCAGACATTCTTGAACAATGATAGCTTATCCTTTAACAGGTACCTTATTTTTTCTAAATGTAAAGTGTTGGCCATTTCCCGTATCCACATTTTCGCACTAGGCACTTTTGGGCCTTTCCATAACATTAAGAGCATTTTCTTTGCAGTTATGAGTGCATAGGAAATAAACTGCCGTTGAGCAGTCGTAAAAGTCCTATATATTTGAGATGTACCGAGGATGATTAACAAAGGGTCTGGTGTTAATGTATTATTAAAAACTTGTGACATCATACTAAACACGTCAGACCAATAGGTAGTGACTTTGGGACAAGAAAAGAAGGCATGGAAAAGCGTTGCATCAGATGACTGGCACTTATCACATATTGAAGAGGTATTAGGGAAGATTTTATGAATTTTTACTTTTGAGTAGTGAATCCTATGTAAAATTTTGAATTGTATAAGAAAGTGTCTCGCATTATTTGAACAAAAATTTAGTTCCAAAGATTCTTCCCAAATATCTTCAGGGATTTGAATAGCCATGTCCGTCTCCCAATTTTCTTTATATTTATTGGAAGAGGGAGAAGAGGTAGACAATAATTTGTTATATATAACTGAGATAAACTTTTCTGTCTTCGTTGATACATTTAAACATTCATCAATTGTTGATTTTGGTTCAGTTTCAAAAGCCGGGAAGTGTTTCCGTACGTAATCCCGGATCTGTAAGTATCTAAAAAAATTATTGTTATGGAGTTTAAATTTTGACTGCAATTGTACAAAGTAGCAAATTTACCTTCAATATAAAGGTCACGGATACAGCGTAATCCTAATGTACTCCAATCGGAAAAAGTTACATCCAGAATAGATGGGGCAAAGGAGGGATTATTGGCTATTGGCGTGGAAAGGGGTATCCATTTATGAGAAAAATGTGATTTGATTTGTTTCCAAACACGAATCATGTTATATATAATTGGATTATGACTGTATGCTGATTTGACTAAAGGGATTGGTGAAAGTATTACAGCAGCAGGAGTGTACGGGTCACAATCTTCCTGTTCTATAGTTATCCAAGTAGGGGATTTATCAGGTATTATAGTGAACGAGTTGATGCTTTTAAAAGCACATGCCCAGTAATACATTATAAAATTTGGAAGAGATAGACCTCCATTCACCTTGGACTTAGTTAAATGCTTTTTGGCAATTTTTGGAACCTTGTAGTCCCAGAGGAAAGGTAAGATAATTGAGTCAATTTTCTTAAAAAAGGATTTTGTTAAAAATATAGGAATATTTTGAAATAAGTATAATATTTGCATATCATCTGCATATAATGAAATTTTATTAATCGTGGACTGTGTCTGGTAACCATGTATACGGGGATCTAATCGAATACTTTGTGCCAATGGTTCGATAGCGAGAGCAAAAATTAATGCCGACAAGGGGCAGCCCTGTCGTGTTCCTCTAAACAGTTGAAAGGGAGTAGATAGACTATGATTAGTACGGATTTGTGCACTAGGATTTTTGTACAAAAGTTTCACCCAATGTATGAACCTATCACCCAAATTAAACCGTTTCAATACCTCAAACAAATATCCCCATTCTATCTGATCAAATGCCTTTTCTGCATCAAGCGTCAGAATGACTAAGTCATTGTGTGTTTTCCTGTCTGTATAAAGAATATCAAACAGACGGCGTAAATTAGATGTTGAATTTCTATTTGCTATGAAGCCAGTTTGATCGCTATGCACTAACGTGTTCATTAGAGGATTTAATCTATTGGCAAGAATTTTTGCATAAAGTTTACCATCTATATTTAAAAGTGAAATTGGACGATATGAGCCTACGTTTAAGTCATCCTTACCCTTCTTATGGAGAACAGTAATAGTTGCCTGAGTTAGTGTTGGTGGGAGTCTGCCATCTAGTTGGGCTTGTTTAAACATTCTATGGAGAAATGGGGTAAGAATATCACTAAATTTTTTAAAGAGTTCAGCTGGTATGCCATCAGGGCCGGGTGTTTTTCCACTTTTAAAGGATGCGATAGCCTTTTGAATTTCTGTAGGATTGATATCGGCATTAAGTCTATCCAAATCTTCCGCCGTAATTACTGGTAAGTTGCATTCATCTAGAAACTTATTCATGACTGAAGGGTCAGCATTACATTTTGATGTGTATAGATCAGAATAATATTGCAAAAATCTAGTATTTATTTCTTTTGGTTTAGTCACTACATTTCTTTTGTCGTCTCTAATTTTGTGAATGATTCGATCTGCTTCCATTTTCCTAAGTTGCTGAGATAATAATTTATGTGGTTTTTCCCCGAATTCAAAATATTTTTGATTAGTAAATAAAAAAGTTGTTGTGATTTTCTTTGAAAGGATTTGATTGAGTTGGTATTTTAGGTTGGTTATTTTCCTATGTAACTGATGTGGGGCTTGATGCATTTTCTCGGTCAAGTTGCTGTATTTGTTCTTCAAGTTGATTACACTGAGCAGTTTCTTTTTTCCTTCTGGCTGCTTCGTATGAAATTACACATCCTCTAAAATAGGCTTTAAAGGCTTCCCATAAAGTACCAGAGGCAGTTTCTGGAGTATCATTTAGCTCAAAATACAACTTAGTTTGAACTTCTATAAATTCACAGAAGTCCTTCTCTGTTAATAATTGAGGATTTAGTTTCCAGACTCTGTTAGGTGGGTCCATGTCTTCCACTTGTAACTTAAACGTTAGCGGGCTGTGATCTGAAATTGATATTACATGGTATTTTACATCTGTTGTGAATGGTACTAATTGGGCATCAACAAGGAAGTAATCAATCCTACTGTAAGAATTATGAACTGGAGAAAAGAAGGAATAATCTCTACCTGATGGGTTGGCATGACGCCATAAGTCTATCAGGTTAGAATTTTTGAGATATGAGTTCAATAGAACACTTGAATTACTTTTGGAAATATTACGAGTTGAGGATCTATCAAGGTAAGGATCTAAAAGTGTATTAAAATCTCCCCCTATTATTAACTTAGTTTGTGAAAAATTTGGAATTGAACTAAAAACCTTTTTAAAAAATGCAGGATTATCTATATTAGGTGCGTATAAGTTGACAAGAGTTAACGATGTATTGTATAATTCCCCTGAAACAATAACATAGCGACCGTCTTTATCAGCTATTGTAGACTTATGGATAAAGGGTACCCCCTTCTTTATTAAGATGGCTGCACCCCTCGCTTTTGCAGAGGACGAGTGATATACATCTTTTATCCATCTTGCTTTCAGTCTAGTATGAGAATTATTTTTCAAATGCGTCTCTTGCAGGAAAATTATATCTGAGTGCAAAGATTTTAAATAATTCATAATTTTACCTCTTTTCACAGGAATGTTGCTGCCTTTTACGTTCCAACTAGTAAATGTCAGTCCTTTCTGAATACTCTGTTTATCTGTCATACCAAAAGAAAAACATTGGCAAATAAAGTACAACTGTGTAAACAATATAACTCTGCATTATTGATAATATGAACATGTTGCTCAACACATAAACAAACAACACAGATCCTAAACTTCTCAGGCTAATCTTAACGTAGCCTCAGAAAAACTGTCCGAGGGAAGAAAACATCAAGAAAAAAGGAGAAAGAAAAAAAAAAAAAGGAAAAGGAAAAAAAACAAGGAGGAGAGTAAATAATAAACTTCCCTGTCTGAGTAACCTAACTTGCTAAGACTGTTACTCTCTGTGGGGGTGGCCCCTCAAGCCTAACTTTAAAATATCGGCCATTTATAATAAGTAAATTAAGCATTTTAAATACTAGAGCTACTTTGAAAATATTAAGACAACATAAATACAAATGGTATCGATAATAACAGGAAGAGACAAAAAATAAATCACAAAATACAGTATACCATCGAGTGATAGTCCAATTAAGAAATCTTTCAGTCTCTATACTTTGAGTTTCGATAATGAATTCTTGCCAAAGCATTCACTCTATCTCACAGTCCCAACAATGACTCATATCAATGCAGGGTTTATGACACATAGCTATAGATAACTTATGTCCATTACTTAACTACTTCTACTTGCTTCTAGCGTCGTTGTTGTAATACGTACAGCATATTCCTCGGCCTTCTGCGGGTCCGTGAAGGATGTCTGAACACCGTCATAGGTCACCAGGAATTTAGCCGGGTAGATTAGCCCATATCTGATGCCAGGTTGGTTGCGTAGCAGCTGCCTTGTTTTGTTGAATAGTGCCCGTCGTTTAGCGATTGATGGAGCGTAATCAGGGAAGATCCGTATGGTTTCATCTCGGTATTGAAGATTTCTCACCTTGGTCGCTTTACGAAGAATCTCTTCCAGGGTATGAAGGTAATGCAGCCGAACAATGAATGGGCGTGGAGGGTCCGAAGGACCTGTTCGCAGTCGGAGAGACCTATGAGCTCGGTCAATGAGTGGCAATTCGTCCAGGGCGAGCACGTCTTTTAACAAAGCGGCAATAAAGTCTCTCGGTTTTGTCATTTCAAGCCCCTCACAAATGCCGGTGATCCTTATGTTGTTCCTTCTCGATCTTCCTTCCAGCTCCTCGTTCTTCTGTTTAAGCGCATCAACTTCAGAATTGAGGTTAGCCACCTGTTGCTCTAGGTGGCTAATACTATCTGAATGCGATGTCGCAGCCTCTTCTACATCGGTAACTTTAGCTTGTAGCATCTGGGATTTAGCTTCAAGATTAGCAATGGAAACTTGAACGATGGTGTTGGCTTTCATTATTTCTCCCCGTAACTCGTTATACACCTGCTCAATGCGTTTGTCCAGCTTCTCGCAAATATCTTCTTTTATCTTATTCATTTCACCTTTAAGCGCAGTAATGGCAGCCAGTACTGCTCTGTTGGAGGGGTCCTCGTCGTCACCGCTGTTGTCTTCGGGATTCGCTGATTCAAGCAAGTGCGGGGCTTGACCGAGGCCTAATTCAGCTATGGGTGTTTTCTTTGATTTTGTCTTCTTCATGTTGATATATCTCGTCAACGATAGAGTCTTGGTATCGTTGATATGAGTACGCTCCGGTAATGTGAGTATTATCCAGGTATTGGCCCTTAAAAATATATTTAAAAGGATTTGGCGACGGAGCTTGCGGATACGCGTCTTACTCCTTCATTGCTCAGTGGCGCCCCCCCGATCTGCTGCAGTTTTCCAGCAGCTTGTTGTTAAGCCCTGTACAATGACCTATTAATATGTCAGGTGGGTTGAAGTGGGGAAACATCTAAAACCTGCAGGACTTGGCTCTGGAGAACTAGAGTCTGACACCCCTAAATTGAATAATGAAACAAAAGTTTACATGTATCAATTTGAACTTTTATGTAAAGTTCCTAAGTCGGCAATCAAATTCAGTTTTTTTTACTAATTCTATAGTTAAAGTGCAAAATGTGTTTAAATATATTGCCTCTAATTTAATGCATGCAATAACATCCGACCACTTTAAATGACTTTCTTATTGAAATGCATGAAATTTAATGTTGTAATTATGAGGTCATCTTGGAAACAAGATCTTGTCACGTGTATTTTTGGTTTTACAGAGGTCCAAGTTATTTCAAATTTAGGTTAGGGACCTAGTGAAAAAGTAATTGAAAGTATATGTCTGTGGCTGGGTTTACATGGGCTTTGTAGAAATACATCACATCTCTCTGTTTCTACTGTGAATCATTTTGGTTTATTGCATCCTTTTTCTATGATGCAATAGTAGATGCCATAATTACTCTGATACTATGGTAACAAGCAGGTAAAAGTAGCTTAATAGTACTACCTTTTTGACATGTAATGGGAATCAAAAGGTTGAGATAAAAAAAAAATGTTTTCCATTCTTAATTTAGCTTGGAAATTACTTTGCATGTCATTAAGCATCTATAATTAAACACTGAAAGCCTTGATGAAACAATACGATTGACTATGTCCTTCCACAGTTTTCCAATGTTCTAATACAGTGTAATAAAGCTATTATTGCCTCTTCAGCTGAAGCTATACCCACAGCAGCACAGTATTGTGTTCCAAGTTTAACAAGAGTGCTTTGAACTCACTTTGGAGTTCTTTCACCTAACCTAGGGGCAGGTTTGTCACCGCTGCCTCATGTATCAACACAAGCTAGAGAATGCCTCAGAGGGACTTTGACTAATTGGGGGGGTTAAACCACTGTTCATGAATCTCTTGCCTCATCCCCTAAAAATAAAATGAATCCGGGCAGGTTTTCAAAAGCCAGGAAACATTTCTTGTGACCTTAGTTGTGAGGCGTTATTCCAGGAGACATGACCGTAAACCCATCCTTCTTCTCCTAGGGCAGTTAAATACCTGCCATTGTGCACTTTTGTTCCGTTATTGCTGTTGTCCCTTTTTCTTTCAAGCTCAATTCTTTATTTTGGTGTATATTGTTACTCCAAAGGAACTCTTTTTATCCTGAAGGCAAACATCAAACTAAGAGACAATATCAGCTCCACAAAAGACCTCCAAACACCATTATGGTGTTTTTTTTTATTTTTTTTCAGCTCATGCTCCTTTTTCTACCCTTGCCTCTTCCTTTCCTTCTTCTAGCCCAGGTTTGTGGAAAATAGCTGAATTCTGTCTTGACTTTACAAACCTTTTTTTCAGCATGTTGGACTCTGGTTTAATGATCCCCCTGAGATCATATTTATATATTTTTGATGCACTGATTAGAACAATAATTTTCATAGAAGGAAAGATGACATAAACCATATTATGTGCATATGTGCAATGAAGTCCCACAATATATAGTCGCACATTACCGGCTTTGCGGACAATCTTGCCTGTGTGTACATGTTTTAAATTCATATGCCAGCCAACTTAGGTATCAAGTAATAAATACAGGGGCAGCATGATAAGTCAACAGTTTGGAAGATGAGAGTTTTATTTATTTTTTTTTTTTTATCCCTTAAGGAAAAAAATCTGAGAGGAATTTACATTCGGCACATCAATAGTCCAATCCCTTCTCCTTTCAGTCATTGCATTATTCACTGTGTGTTCATTTCCTGTTGTTCAGATTGACTGTTTGATGTATTCCCCTAACTTGACACAATGATGCTGATAAAACAGTGGCAAATTTACTTATTCTGGTGACAGACAGCAATTTAGTGGGAAATGAAGTTGTCTTGACTACAATGCCATATTACACACACATCCTGGCAAATAACCTAGTTTGAATAATCACCGCCATTCTCTGTTTAAATGATTTTTATACCCATTTCGAAGGAAGCCTTTGATGTGATAATAATAATTCCCTGCCTGTGAGAGGGAGGTGGTGAGAAAGTGGAAATTATTTCAGTATTAGGATGTCAGTCAATCCTCTACCACACCTAGCCCCCTTATTAACTGGTAATGATACAGCTTCTACATCTACTACACTGCCTTCAATGCTTTAGTCTGCAATACATTTGATTTCAAAGAGGTTGTGGGATGCTTTAATCTTTTTATTATGAGGTGCAGAATATTTCGTGTTGTTTCTGTCTTTGCTGTATCCTGTTCTTTAGTAGCAGAATAGATTATGTAGCTCATAAATCATGTTCTATGCCATATAATCCAATAAGTCTGGAAATGCATGTGATTAATTAGAATAACAATCTGAATAAAGTAATAAAAGGCTTAAATTAAAATCCACTCAATTTCTCACCCATTCTTATGCACCCATTCCCGTTCTTATTCACTTAAATCATTCTGCAAACACTTCCCAGCTGTCTCTGTTTTTTGAAACCTTCATCCAAGTTTGAAGACAAGGTCCTTGTTGGCCCCCAATATAGTCTGATTCATGGTCTGTTTTACACAGCACAATGCCCTAATACATGATTTTTTAAAAAGCTTTCTCATACCATGCACATTAGGATAATGGAAGGGAATGATAAAACTTTAAGGAGCATTAACATGTGATGCATAAGATAATATAATATGAATTTTAAAATAAAAAAAGTCTTGGACAGAATTTTCATGTCACAAATGGATAAATAGGTTGCCCAATAATGTATTATTTATTTACTTATCAATAGTATTCAGATTTTCGGTTGATATGACATTAGGGTATAATTGTTTTCATTGGCTTTCTCAGAAAGTTGATGGAAACTCTTGTAACTTTTTGTTCAAATCATCTCTAAGTATTGTTATAGTAAAAAATACTAAGTTGTGAAAAATACATTAACTAACTAATTGTTAAACTGTAACCATAGGCTTCTGTTTCTGTGTTTTTGGCATTATTTGACATTATTAGTAGAGTTAAATTTCAAATCCAATCCAATATACCCAAATCAATGCCTAAAGATAGTTAGGATATAATATTATCTTCCCCCACAACTGAGAATCGATTAAGACAAAATAAGGATGGGTTTTTCTGCAGTTGGTGTTGGAGGTTTCTTGATTTTTATATGATAGTAAATGAGAATTTGATTCACATTTTTTATTCTGACTCTTCTCAGTTAAAACAAAACTTCTCAGTGTGTGAACTCATACGCTGTAATCCCTACAAGCATTAGTACTTCATTTAACGTAGTAGTAGTATCCTGATTATTGATCTGCTGTAGCTTCATTAGCTGGGAACTGACATGTCAGATTGATGTCTCTTTAAACCAGGTCCTGGTCAGGGATACCTGGGGAATCACGATATTGACTCAGGAGTGTTTGTGCTGCGATGCCTCTGGAGACTTTGTGTTAGCTTTAATGGGATCCATCAATTCAGCTTTCCACTTCATAATTATTGTTTTACCAATCACATGAGGTTACAGCGTCTCTCTTTATTTTTCATTTGTTTTTTGTTTGTTGCTTGTAAAACTATCTAGTTGCAGTTTCTTCCCATTGAATTTACAATTTTGGATTTTGTTTGTCCTTTTTAATCATTCTTCAATAAGTAATTACACAAGGGAACATAAAATGGAAAACATAATTTCATATAAATATTTTAGGAATCCCATTTTAACCTATGAAAATAGAAACACGTTCTCTCAAACATCTACACACAGATATTGAAAGCCTGTCTTTCTATGTGACACACAATTGATGTCCATACACTTGAAGCTGGAATCCTGCTGTTGTTGGTCTTAACGTTGTCTGTGATTTTTATTTGGTTCAACACACAATGACAACAGGAAGTTTGAGACACAAAAAAACACAACCTTGCAGACCTTCAAGTTCACCTTGTTAGGTGGGGGGAAGGGATCAGGGTTGCCTCAGATGATTCTGAAAAGCCATTTGGAAGGAAGGGAGAGAATGATAGAGTGATGGAAAAAGAAGAAGAGAGAAGGAATTAAGTGATCTTAGTACATGATGAAAAGGAATGCTAATGTTAAGTACATTGATCAGGTGCACTGCCACAGCCAACCCACCCTTTGCCCCTCGCCATATCAATACATTGAAAACATCATTTGTATCAGCAGCTGTTTCTTTAATTAAGATCTGGCTCAAATCTTTGGTATTGATCTGTGCCATTACCTTATCGACATTGTCTCGCCAAGCTGACTCAGTGACTTTCTCTCTATTGAAACGACCTGGCTCAGGGGTACAAAGTGCACTGCTGTATTATGTCATATAGGTGAACCCACGTCTTTGTCTGATGTCCACATAAGGTATTCAAGGTAAGTGGTACAGACCAGTATTGACATCCTTTTTGCGTCACTTAACGAAATTAAACATGTGGGAAAATGGCCTGCAAAGCTGGAGGTCTTGTGGGAATTGCACATTTAAATCTGGCAACCTTGTTTAGATGCCTTGTATTTTACAATGGTGACACAACCAGAAATATTAAAAAGCAGAGCATATGGATGCTTTTTGAAGTAGTGAATTCAACAAACAATAAAATGTCCACTACCTAATTTTTATTTTCTGTTTCTTTTGGTCTTTACTGCTAAGTCCTCTAACAAATTCCCCAGAGTTCAACAGTTATTCCTTTGAAAGAAGCCCCCATTGCTCTATTCAGTGTGTAGTATTTACTTCATCATCATTAAGAATCTATCCAACAGTCATTACAGTGATTGATACTGCCATTGAAACCTTGCAGACATATTTTCTATATGTAATATCCCTTTACTTGGATCTCTATGCAGTCTAATTGAATAATGACACACTTTCTTGGGATGTGTTATCTTTGAGAAAAACTCATCCCCACATCAGCCAGCTCTCTCTTTCCTTCAGGCCCCATTTCTTCACCCTCTCGTCTTTTCCGCCTTTCTTCGAGGCATCTGCAGAGCTGCCTGTTGTCTCCTCCCCAATCCAACACCGCACATGGCATGCATGGTACAGGAAACGTTCCTGAATCCACAATGCCTCGTATGTGCCTCAGGTAAGGTTTTTGAAGAGCCTACCGCCACAGCATCTGCCTTGCAGGCAGCCATCAGCACTCAAGCAGCTCGCATTTTGCTGAATACCACCAGTCAATCCCACTTGTCTCACTGCGTGAAGCAGTCCAGCATCCTCCCACCTGATAAAATACACAACTGCCTCCTCCTTCTCCAAGCCCCTGAAGTGTTAAATTTGTTTCTCCCATTTCAACCCCCACCTCCCCCTGCAGGAGCACCCCACATTACACTCCTGAAAAAACCCCCAAGAAGAGTATTTATTTTTTTTTTTTTAAGGGTGAAAGGATCGGTAGAGGCTTTGCATCTCCATGGGCATTTTGAACAACGCCTGCTTCTCTCCGATTGCAACCACCACAAACAAATCCAATAGCCACCGCTAATCTGATCATCTCATCCCTAGCACTTTTCATGCTGGGTTCCTCCCTCAGAACCCCTTGTACTAGTTCCAGTCTGGGAGTGTGTGATAAGACACTGGAAATTTAGTCATCATCTTCCGCGCAAAGGAGCTCAGAGGAGGGATTATGATATTCCTATAACCTTACATTGGATATGGACAGGGGCAACTCCTAGTGCGGATACAATCCTGTACATAGCTGTCTGTCCAGCCCTTTTTCGCACAGCCCCATCCACCGCCTGTTCCCTTTTAAAGGTTGACTTTACAAGATTAGTGCACACTGCCATCATCATGTTAGCAGAGATAGCAAGGAGAAAACATAGTGTTTACTGTTGTTGAATACATTTTGCCACTCTGATAAGAGGGTCGATAGAAATAACTATTAATTCAATTTTTTTTTTTTTGTGTGTGTGAATTGGTCCATGAATCTAAGAAGGTCCAAGTGAAAATGAATACGTTAGATATGTTTACTCTGAATAGTAGCTATAAAAGCATTGTGATTGGCCTGTTAAAACAGATGAGTACTTGACAATGACAATGAAATATAATAAGTCTTTGTACTGACAGATTTCTAGCAGATGATTGCAAATAGTTGCAGCACACAAAAATGATGGATGAGATTAAATTAATTCTCATTCCCTACAGATTAAATTTTGCTCAGTTTGGCACATTTAGATATCTCCACCACAAAGATAAGTAGGCTACTTAGATGACTTTGGCATTTGAGAGTGCCAAACATATCAAAACACCACATTCACATTTTGCAAGCATGTCTCATTGAGCTTGGCAGTAGCACATGTAAGCGTGTGTTTGCTGTGTAATTATTGTGAACATTATTCATGATAAATTTCGACAGGACAGCAATATCCAGTTTCAGTGGTCTTTGCTACATTTTCAATATTTTAAGATGTCTCAGTATCCTTTGGTTGAACTCACAGGAACTGCATCAGTCACTCCCAACTTAAAACTACTGACACACTCACTCTAATTTATCCAGCTCTTTAGACACAGCGGAATCACAAACCTGGAAAAAAAAACACACCACTGTTAAACTCAGAAGACCTGAAAACTGGCTTCTGTAGTTTAAAAGTTAGTTTTGAGGAGTAATAAGGAAATATTTTGAGTAGAGTTTAAATAAAAAAGACTTGGATGACCACTTTTTATCGAAAGAAATTGCTTCACGATTTCATTTGTAATGTTTCTTTCTTTATAGTTTGACATTATAAAGCAAAGCCAAATCAGGAAGAAAAAAATCTTGGATACGAGAATGTGTGTCATGATAGATACTGAAAGGCCTTTGGCTCAGGTTTTTACATTGAGATGGACGTACTGAGCTGTGTCAGAGGCAGGTAATTATGTAGCCGCTGCTCTGTAGAGCAGCTCGTTGCTGTCACACAGTTCACACTTTGCTGTCTTTTCCTAAAAACTACTAAGCTAAGACTAATCATGAAAAGGATCCCAAGATGCATCTCAGTCCATTAGCAGAATTGTGCTTGCAGTGAAGCATCAGTCAAACATTATAATAGCCAGAGCAGTGCTTCGGTTGTTTTGTCACATTTAAAAAGTCCGTGTTAGACTTCTTTGACAGGTGTTGTCAAATATTCATTATAATGTGTTTGAAATGTTTTGGCTGCACATTTCAACACCAGCATTTTTCTGTCTTATTCTATTTCACTCTTCTTCATTCTCTCTCTACTATTCTTCGCAGTGTAGTTAGTTAGCCTTTTTTTTGAGTTACTGTGATGCAGACCTAGTCGAAGTCAGATTAAATTAGGGCAGGGCTGTCTCGCTAAGATCCAGAGTGACAGAGATGTCCCAGGCTACAGGAAGCGGCAGTTACAGTTCCAACACCACCAACCCCCAGTCAATCCAGCCCCCGCACTTCCCACATCTCCCATCAATATTTCATTAGGTAACCTTAGAACCAAAGTGTAAGTGAACACACACATGCGTGAGTGCCCATGCTCACACGCAGGCCATTTTCTTCAATTTCTCGCACACACCCTATTCTTTTTCCCCTGTTGCAGCCGTACAGGTTTGCTGAGTTTCCGTCTAGCCAGACGTGCCCCTTTCTCCCCAGCCTCTCACGACTCCTCTTCCACTTCCTTCTCATAGAAGATTTAGCTTCTATTCATTTATCCTCATTCAGGATGACAAAAATCAATCATTTCATTCTCTCTGGATGGCTACCCATTAAGAATGGGGACAGCAACTGAAATGAAATACACATTTCCCTTAGCTGATCCCTTCCTATGATAGATTTGTGGGGCCACAAATGGGTGTAGGTGAGATTTCTGAAGTAAAAATGGAAGTATTTGTACTATATGTCTTCTAATCACCCTCATTGCACAGACACCACAGTGTTGATAACGCTCTTATCTCAAAGTAAATGCATGGTGCGTTGTCGACTGGTAAGTCAACCGTGTCATATAGAAACAGGCTACGAGTCTCTTTTTCAAACAGCGTTTAACACCTTGTCAAAGGCAGACTGAGACTTAGGGGGAAAACATGTGTGGCCAATAAAATAAGATCTATTTGGAAGGGAATTCAACTTTATTAGACATTCTGGGCAGATGGAATCAAAGTCCGGACGTATGACTTACAGATGCTGGGAAAGTAAGACTTTAGACAAAAATGCTGCTAATTTCACCTCCATAATGTCCCGAAACTGTTTTGTTTGGTCTGTCGATCTGGAAGTACTGCTTTTCGGTTTTTATGTTCTTTCTAACCTTTATATATATATATATATATATATATATATATATATATATATATATATATATATATATATATATATATATATATATATATATATATTACTGCTGCCAACAGACGACACATTAATAATAAACTATATATATATATATATATATATATATATATATATATATATATATATATATATATATATATATATATATATATATATATATAACTTGGCACCCCATCAATATATTTAATACTAAATTCTTTTCACTGTATCATTTAGGTGTGTGAAATATATCCTTCTGGAATAACCCTTTATTACCGAGGCAGACCTATCACGTAAACATTCCACCAAGGTGACAATATTTCAATTTGAATAAAAACAAGCCCTATACTTTGGATATAGCTTTGAAAAACATGCCTCATGTATACTCAACACTGTTTACAGGCTGGAACTAAAATAGGTTTGGGATGTATCACTGCAAATAATGTATAAAAGTGTTATTGCTGTCAGTAAGCTACATGAGAGATGTTCAAGTTACCATACTCTTTTTCATATTATTTTTCTGTCTTTATATATTCATAGATTCCTGATCTTCTGACTCACTGATGCATGAATTGTCAAAAGCTTGGATTAAATAAAAATGGCTATTGTTGAGATACATATTATATTGTGTTGCATTTTTGAATTAGAAATATTGTTTTATCCAACTTGTGCCTATAATTGATCGTAAAATAAGAGTATGTCCACACATACTTTTTTTTCTATCATTTTCCTTTATTACATTGAAACGACGACTAAATTCCACTGTAGAATGAAATACACCTGTACGGGGAGACTAAATGACAAAAGGGAGCAGAAAATTGGCTGGGACCCACACCTGCTTGGAATGATTAAGCTGTACTGATTCTTTTTTTCCCCGTCCAACAAATGACTGCAGTACTCGACAAAAGGTGTTGATTCAGAGGGCAAATTAAGCCTCGAACAGGCAAGATAATATGCCTGTGATCAATTAACACAGACACAAGGTGTACTGGTTTCACTTTGAAACTTTCAGGCCCAGCCAACGAGGCCCCTTGTGCCTTTCAGTTGAACAGCACTAATCATTTCCGTGGCTTGCGTCTAAAAGCTGCCTTGCACTCAGTGAATGGATTTTGCCTGGGGAGCCTCCCCAGGCAACAAACTGACTAGTAAAACATGCTCACAGTAGTCCTAATCTTACTCACGGATACTGACATGACATGAAAGGCATATGATTCTATCATTATACCATGCATTATTGGTTTATCTTTCAGGTTTCAGCATTTTAATTTTGCCATAAGAATAAAACAAACAAACAAAATTTCTTTCACAATTACATGAGGGATAAACTCTAGAAGATTTAGCAGGTCCTTTATTTAACCTTTGCATTACTGATCTGTTCAGCCTCGTGTAAACAGGATGAGACGTTGAGTTGAAGGAAAACAGCTCACTTTTCCCAATTAAATACCTTTTCAAAAGTGTGTGCCACGAGTCGGTGTTGGTATCAAGTCATTTCATTGTTATGCTCTTTACAAAGATGGAAGGAAATAAAATATTTAACATTTAAAAATAAAAAGCAACATTGCCACATAACATGTTTAAACCTGGCATTTTACTCATGAGCTGATTACGGACTGAGGTGCATAAGGGCATGAACTCCACAGGGTTATACATTAAACGGGATATTGAACTGAGAATAAGCTTTACATACAGTAGGTACTGTCAGCTTACTGTCACTATGTTTCCTTACACACCAAGTGTGTAAGAATTAATCTTGTTTGAGACAGAATACGTTGGCATAACAGCCAGGCTTAGGTGGGAGGCAGATGATGATATATCTATGAAAGTGTGAAGCTGAAGTAATATGATGTACCTTATAAAAGCTGGCTCCACAGTGAGGGAGTGTCTTAATCCCCCCTCTAAACCACCCTCTCCATCTCTGAGAGCAGCTGATTTTGCTCTGCTTTGAATCCCCCTCTCTCCTGTCTCCCTTTGGTTTGTCTTGAAGAGAGGGAGAAATCTGCTGCTACTATTTTCTTTTAGATTAACTGACTGATGGGCCTCTTCAAAGCACATCATCCTCACCATATGGATCATGGCAGATACAAATCACATATAGGTGTTGGGGCAGAAGATAGTTCTCATAAAACTCCATTGTCTGACAATGTGTCAGGGTGGAGCCATTTGTGTTATAAAGAACCTTCTAAGCTCAGGATTTAGCATTTGTTTTTATAATTTGGAAGTGCTTGACTTAAGAACGAAAAAACCCTCATGCATGCCTGGTGTGAGAATAGAGAAGAAATTTGATCCACTCTGTAACCATGGCAGTAAGACCAAGATCAGCATTTCATTGCATGACACGTGTTCCCACAAAGTAAAATGTGGTGTTACGTTTGGCTATAACAGCCTTTTCTCAAGAAGAAAGTAAACAAACACATGCTTCCCCGACAAATTCTTGTTAAATGCAAACCAATGATGTTATATGGAACCCATGGCTTTGGTAAAAGTATTATATATCTGGGCTTGAATGTATCATGCCATGGATTATGGTCCAGCCTCTGGAGGACCAAAAACCACGTTAACTCAAATTACCAAATTTGAACTTTATGCACAACCGCCCCACGCCCACCTAACAGGGTTTTAGCATTTTATATGTTATAATCCCCTATTCCCAACTTTCAAAACTCTCTTTCTAGCCCCTCCTGTGCCGAGTGACTATTAGGTTATTGAGAAATTCACCGCAGATGTCATCCTTAAGATGAATGTCTCCATTCTGATGTGTGAGGAAAGGAATCTGAGCATAGCCTGAAAGACGATAGTCAGGAAAAAAGAAGGGAATGGTCAGCTGTAAAAACACAGGCAACACAAGATAAGACGCTTGTGCTCTGTCCATTTCATACAGAGCTTAATCTGAAACCTGGAAGAAGTTGTAGGACCGAAAACAACTTAAGGTGCTAATTATTATCTACCTACTGCTTCAGACAGAAAATGAGGGGGGGCAACAATGAAAAACAGAAATTTGAACAATGTAATATTTATGTAACTGACCATGTAAATCCCTTCAATGCCCTACTGCACCCTTGTTTTGATATAGAGATCTAACACAAATTGTAAATTTGTAAATTTTCATTAATTAAAAATTTGTAATAGTGCAATGATGTGTTTTAATGAAAAAAATAAGTGTTATGACAATTGCCACAACAAATAGAAAAGAAAACTACTTAATAAACTTTTTTCCTTGACTGATTTTCTGTGTGCAGACTTGAAGCAGACTCAAATGGATATTGATGGAGTCTTATCTTTTGTGTTTGAACAGCCAAAGTTGCATGTTGTTGTTTTGTTTTTGGGTTTTTTTTGGTTGTTTTTCACATAATTAGAAAATATTATGGAGACAGGTCCTTCAATATTCCTTTTCTAATGACCACCGACCTGAAATATTATCAGTCGTTTAAATGTACATTATCACCTGTTAACAGTCCCATGGGTATGGCTATTAGATGTCCCTCTCCACTTCCTACTAGCCTTGGTGAGCTGTTAGTGTCTATTTTTATTAATGATGTGTGCTTACAGCTGTTTGGGTGTTAGGCAGTATAAGAGCATTAACTCAGGACACTAAGCTTTGTGTCCTGTCTTGAAAAAATATTTCTTACTTTCACAGCAGTCTCTCATGCAAGTTGGATGACTTTAGATTCTGACTTTTAATTTTTTGGTCACATTAATTGGGGTTTAGACATAAACAGTTATGTTCAGTTTAGTGAGCAAAACTGAACATTGTTTGGGTTATAATTGACCTGGAGTTACACAAACACAAATATCTTCTATCTGCCCCAAGTTTCTCTTCCATTTGCTCAAACTGCACATTTGCTTATTTACACAACCACAACCTCCCCTACATAATCTGAGTAACTCCTCCTGTAATCAGCATGGGAGGTAAGCACCCTCTTGTCTCTAAAAGGATAATTATTGAGTAATGGCAAAATGCTACTGATAAAAGCCATATAATAGAGTGAAATGTTGTGAGAAAGTGCACGTGTCAAAGCACCAATGGTTAATCAGTGGTTGTGCAGATTTCCTATTGACTGCCCAGTTCAGTGGTAGGCAAGTTTGGTCCTAGCAAGCTGCTGTCCTGCAGCTTCCGATTTTTCCCTGCTAAGAAACACTGGATTCACATTAAATAGATCAAGTTCTGCTCAGTGAGCCAATTATTGAATCTGCTGTGTTAAAACTTGAAGACTGCAGTTCTCTAAGACTGACCTTACCACTCCCTGTCCTGGTCTAAGTTTGTCATTTGCATTGCTGTGAACAACGTTGAGAGAATTTATTGTTGTTGTAACCTTACAACAAAATTTTGTTGATCACACTCATATTGCAGCAACAGCAATTAACAGATTTAAAAAAATTAAATGGAAATCAAACTACACTAACCAGGGCCATCTGCACTGAGGAGCTGTAGCAGAACCCAGCAGTGGTTTAACTGGTTTCAATACAGGTCACCCCGAAAAATGTTTTCTAATTAATGGTTTTTTATACAAGGAAAGTACATAGGTTTGTGAAAAAGTGATTGCTTATCTGTCTGTTAGTAACATAATATTAAAATAAAGACTTTAGGTTGTGAAGACAAGGGTGGCAGTGACTCAGGTGGTAGAGAGGCTTGTCTTGTGACCTGACAGTCTGCGATTTGAGTCCTGCTCCCCCATGCTGCTGTAGCCCCGACAAGGCCACGATTGTTCTCTTAGGGCCAGTCCCAAGCCCAGATAAATACAGAGGGTTGCGTCAGGAAGGGCGTCCAGCATACAGTGTGTGCAAATTCACCAGTGTGATGATTCGCGGTGATGACGGCAGCAGAGGGACAATCCAAAAGGGAAATGACAACAACTTTAGGTTGTGAAGACTTGACATTTTTTATGCCAATTGACATTCTGAAAAGAGTAAAATTGGAATATAGCTCATGACTTCTGAATACATTTTGAAGTTTTGGAAATAAAGTTAGAAATGTTTGTACCAGCAAACCAGAGGATCTTAGGAGCCAGGTACTGCGAGGTATAAAACCACATTAAACCTATGACCATGAACTAAAATATATGCACAGTTTACATGGTTTTATTTGTTAACTTTCATAACTCACCTACTAGAATGGATTCTTCATCATGAACAGCACACATTAAAAATATAGTGTTTTATGAAAGAAACAAATAAATTAGCAACATCCACAATACAACGATCTAGAATGGAAACATGCAAAATATAAATATTTAAATCTTCATTTTCATGCAGACTGCACAACACAAACTCAAAGACAGACCCAGGTCGCGAAGTGTAAACTTTATTTATGTCTTTAGCAAGGATTCACAGTAAGCAATAGTGAAAATAAATGCCTATCAACACACCAAATGTCAAGAATAATAGATATATAAATATGAATATTTCCTTATTTATCCAACCATCCATCCATCCAGCCAGCCGTTTTCTTTACCACTGGTTTCAGTTGAGGATCATTGGAGTCTATCCCAGCAATTAGAGGCCGGCTACATCTTGTGCAGGATCCACTCCGTCATAGGGGCAACACAAAGACACAAACAACCACTCATGCTAACATTTATTCCTAGGAACAATTTAGATTGACCATTTAACCTACCATGACACCATGCATGTCTTTCAACAATGGAAGGAAAGTAAAGTACCCACAAATTCATGGTGAGAAGCTGTAAACTGCACAGAAAGATTGGCAACCAACAAAGAAGAAAACTTGCTTATCTATTGGTTAATGCATGATGACCCTTGTCTCCACCATGTAAGAGCAAAACACGGAACTGCCTCAGATTGTAACCATCTTGGGTTGATGATCTTGCTGTATGAACTTTTATAACACTCTTCCACGTCTGAGTCATTTTTTTACATCTATCGTCCTATATGTGCACATCTGTTGTTGCATCTACCATCAATACCCTTAGTTGTGCCCACCATCTCTATTGGGTTGTAGTCTGTTTGCTGTATTTTGTTCACTTGAAGCTGACTGAGAACAAGATACATTAATAATCAGACCAGAGTTTGCATCTTTGATTTGCATCAGTTTTTTTGAAAGTTCATACATCCCCAGTCTTAGCGAACAAAGTAGGATTTGAATCAGAAGGACTGGTAAGGACAGATTTGATCACAACTTCAAAGTTTTTTTTTTGTTTTTTTTTTCTTACTTTGGTCATGACTTGCCCTTGTAGGAAAACTGCATTGTCTGTCACTATGAGAGAGCTGATTCTTGTAATTCTTGCAATGTATCAATTTAAGGGAAAGAGCTCATATTTGGGTTCATTATTTGTATAGATGTCTTTTCTTATTAATATTCCATTCTGTGTGAATGTTAATACAAACAAACTAACTAAAAAAAGAGGTACATGTCTGGGAATACATATACGGCTCATGCATACTGACCAGTAAAACCAGAATCATTACCCTTGCACTGAGGGCACGTTCACACTGCTGCTGTTTACTTCACTTTAAATGGACCATGGTCTGCTTCCATGGATAGTACATTTCATTTGGTGCCATATGATCACCAAGGGCAGACTGATGCGGACCAAAGAAGCAACTTCTGTTCCGCTTGAAACCAGGTGTTTTGGTCCATTTGCAAGCCGCCATCCACCGACCAAATAAGTGACTCTGCCAGCTGTAATAAAGCAATAAAGGAAATTATGGAGATTACTGTTTAGGCAAGTGGAAAGAAAAAGCAAACAGCATGTGTTCAGAAAATGTATGTTCTGCGTGCTGCAATAAAATAAGGAACACTACTGTCCTGCATGAATCCATTTTTTACCACCTGACTTCTAAACGATGACCAGACTCAACCCGTCAGTATCTGCTATTGAAATATGGACCAGACTCGTTCATGTTAACACATTGCCTGTTAACACATTAGTAAATGTAAATACACCCCCTTTCCCTCCTTCATTACATTACTTTTCTGGATTCTTTCTTATATCTAATGAGATTGATGGTGTTTTCTTATATTTTCCATTTGCAATGAAAAAAGGAAAATATATGCAGTAAATATATTTAAAGGTTTACTTTAGGGAAAACTTAATCTTAAAAATCATTTTAACTTGAAGATCACCTCCCTATTTTCTATTATTTTGCTACTTGGGGGCTTTATTTATTTGGAAAGAATAATGTTGCATAAACCAGATATTGTCCACCATCCCTGAGTTTAGCTCTGTTCTCCGATCCTAAATCACAAAACTAGGAGCAGAAAAAACTCTCACTGGCTACATAAGCCACATGCTTGCGAGAATTTCCCCCGCAATAAGTGCAAGCTTTGGAAATACTCCTGCAGGACTTCACACCCTGGCGCCTGCACACTCACCATGACCACAAAAATAAAAAAAATCCTGGAAGCAATCCAGACTAAATAAATATTTGCCTGCATGATATGATTCCTTTTAATTTTTACATGCAAAACTATGTTGTTTTCTTTTTTGTTTTTTGTTTTTTTTTGTGTGAGTATTATCCATAGGTCCACTCCAATTATGTGCAGTTTGAAGACAAACCAAATCAAGTCCCCAAGACTACACTGATATGAATACCCCCTCGTTTTTTGCCAGCATGTGGTCTTATTCATCTAATCAAAATCCCTTTAAACATCGTCATTACAGCTTTAACTGTTCATTCAGTTATCAGTTATGAAACTCAGCTGTCTATTTTCAATTTTAATATAACTCCACAAAATGTGATGCTGTTTGAAAAAAAAAAAAAAAAGAAAAAAAAGAAAAGAAAAAATGCAATGATTTGCATTACAGAACTTTTACAACATTTCAGATGTTTAACCTGAGGAGTAGTAGCATTTTATGGATATTTTAAATTTTCAGTTTTGAGGGCAACAAAACATCATGAAATAAGGTGCTGCCATGTAGTATCTTCTTTTCTTTTAAAGACACGCAACCAAACTTTTGCCATTTTCGCCATCACAGTCCCCTTATCGACGGCTAATTCGGCATCCTACCTGACCTGGTAGCTGTTTCCAGCCAGCAAAAGACTTTCTTATGATGACTCGTGTTTTATCCATTTCTCTCTTTTAATCTTCTTGCTTTCATTGCTGAATCAGCAACGTTGCACGTTCAAAACAGCTTGTGCGTTTTGTAGCTTGAAGTGAAACTCTGCTGCAACTTCATGCATCATCCCAAATGAAAAAGTTGCACAGTGTGGTTTCTCAGCCTCGGGATGCTGCTGGGCAGCAGCAGCTCCAGAAATCCACATGACAGATATCACTGTCATCAAACTTGTCCAGAACTCAGATTTTTAAGGTCAGAAAGTCACGTAATGCATCTTTAACAACTGTTTGGGAGGTGAGGAGACCCATTGCTCAAGTTGTGGGAGAGCAGTATTGTTCCATCCTTTTCTACTCAACAGTCCATGACTCTTTTTACCAGATATCGTGCTTCAAGATGTGTTAGATAGAGCCCTGCATTTGGTCTGCAATCCTGCAGTCCCGGTTTCCTGAATTTATTATCATTTAGTGTCTCTGGGAGCATGTTGGGCTCTTTCTCTGCAAGCCATGTGGTGACGGATGCAGTGTGTGGTTTAGCATTGTCTTGCAGATATAATATGCAAGGCCTTCCCAGGAAAATATGTTGGTTGGATAAAAGCAGATGTTGCTCTTAAACCTATTTTTATTTTTCTGAATTGACGATGTCCTTACAGATGTGTAAACTGCCCACGCCATAGGCACACATGCAACCCTGTATCATCTGAGATGCAGGCATTGGAACTGTTCACCAAAGAAAAGCTGAAGGGTCTTTCTCCTTTGTAATTCCCAAAGAAGAAATAAAGAAAAGAATGGTTTAAACTTTGACTCAGACTATTCTAAGTGAGATTTTTTTTTTAAATCAGATTTCTAGAGGTTCCTTCTGATTATCATTATCTTGTAATAAAACTATACACTGTAAAAGTCTTTACAATTTCCAGTTTAGGAACAATACTTCCGTCTTGTTCCACAATTTTCAGATACAGTTAGCCACACATTGGGGAATTTGGACTGTACTATAAAACCAACTGAGTGTGTTTTTCTGTTTATTTTTGTTTTTGTTTACAATATAGTAAAAAACAAAAAGTTTGGCATCGCAGGTTTTTCAAAGCATAGAAGCCATCGAAAGGGTTGCAGTATTTTATGTGTTTTGTAGGTTTGTATGCATGTCTGCACACATTCTGGCCATACAGTATCCATATGCATACATGCATGTGTGTTTGTGTGTGCCTTTTTCTGTACCTAGAAGAGGAGGTCAGTCCCTTTGGGCTGTTTAACAGACATCAGTTGTCCTTTCTTCTTCAGGAAATGGATGCAGCCGATTACTATCGGAGGATTCATAAATTCTTTATGGGGAAGTTGAAGTTAAAGCGGCTGATGAATTCAGTCTGTGAGGTGGCTCATGCCAAACACCCACCCCCCGCTTCCCCCACCCTGCCATCACCCACAACAGTCGAGATAAAAAGATAAAGGGGGAGTCTGCCGCTTTTTTTTTCTTTCTACCCATTCTCTCTCTTTCTTATTTCTCTTTGTCATACATTTATGTCCTTTTTTTTTTCTTCCCACTCACCTCTTTTTCTTATAATGCGAAAGATTTTATAGGAGGACCCAAAGGAGCCGGCAGGGACTTGTTTTCTGTGCTAGTATCCCATCTGACAGCACTGGTAGAATTTTTCCTACATAATGTACATACATAGTGAGATAGGCTCTTGTTTAATGTTACCAACCTTCGTGAAATGGACTTTGCAAGCAGATAGTAGTCTGCATGTGCCTGTAGGCTATTATCATTCCTTCAGTGGGTTCACTCTGCGTTTACATATGGGCTTATCTGCAAATTTGTGAACTTTTACAAAATGCAGTCTGTCCAACTGTTGACGTCCAACATCCTTTTCCACATCAATCACAGTTTTAGTTTCTCCTTTCAAAGCTGTCTGAGGCCTTGATGTTTTTCTTTTGCAAATGGATATCCAGAGGCAGCTTGGTGTACTGTCCCCTCTCTCTCCCCCTCTATATTTCCAAACACTTTTTCCTTGGGTTGTCTTGTGTGGGGTGTTCACTAACTAAGCCAATCTGGTTGCACCCAAGCATGCAGAGGAGTTATCCACCGGTCGGGGCTGTTTATATAAATGAGGACAGTGTGACACCCCGGGGTGTTTCACAGTGGGTACTATTGCTTCAAAAAAAGAAGAAAAAAATTTGAATCTGTCGCTTGCTCCTCAAAGTCGCTCGCCTTGTAAATAGATTTTAAAGGATGCGCTTTCCTCCTTGCCCTCACACTGGGGTACAAATAATTCTACCACATAATGCCCACTTCAGTGTAAGTGAGCACAACACACTGGCAGAAACCTAAAGAAAATACAGAATCAATGGAGGCCACCTACTAGAAAATGATCAAAACAAGAGTGGGAACACAAGTGAGTTAGAGAGAGCCCTGCATATGCATTCAAAGGAAGATGTATGGATTTTGAATTGCTGATTAAATGACCTTTAACTGAAAGAGTGGGAAGTAGGGGTCTTTGATGTAAGCTTCATGCTGGGCATAGGTTTGTGCCTATAAATAATCTGACTTGATCATTTGTAGGGGATTGTTCTATGCTCACTATAAGAACTATTTTTGAGCAATCATTCAAAGAACAAAATCAGTCAAACGCACATGCTGTGAAAGTTGTATCCGAAAACAAGCCCAGGTTACAGTTAGAGTCATAGTCTGTCTTCATAAATCTATTCTCATATTATTAGATTTGTCTCTATAGATACTACTAAGTTCAGTAGTAGAGTTTGGTGGATGATCATTTCTGAAGCCACAAACCACTCCAAGTGCCCCAACTGGGTCTTATCAAATAAAGAAAGCTGGTTTTGATCAGAGATTAAAAAAAGGTGATGATGTGGAAAACAGCATTTCTTTTAAAAGGAAAGGTGTTGAAATAACAGTCTACGCGACGACCTCTTTACACCCGCAGATCTAATGCCAAGCAAGAGAAAAGAACAACCCGGCTTGATCTGGCCATGTGTGATGACTGTTGGAGGTCAGACGGGTTAAATGGTATTTGATTAAAATCAGTAGATGGCCAACTCTCTCTCTCTTTCACACACGTACATGTACGGGCACACACATGCATGTACGTACGCACACACTCAAACAGAGCCTCCATAGCATGGTCTGTTGGGAATAAGGAGGAGAAAATAGCCTTCATTCGGCTCTCCTCTTCTTTCTAGTTGTGGTCACGAAGGGGGTTTGGAAGAGAAGTGGGCTGTGTGGGGGGGCTGAAGTGGGGGGGCCGAGTCAACCTGTGTGTTTGGCTGGCAAAAAAGGCTTGCCACTGTTTATCAAGCCACGGCAAATCCAATTAGCCTGTGGCCTGCCTTCCAACCCTATTAACCTGCTCAGCTGTGAGAGCACTCAACAGCTCCTGCCAATATCTCATTTCTCCCAGCCGTTGATAAGATCGGCTCAAGATATTCAGTGGGGTTCAGTGCAGCTCCATCTCTGATGCTACAGCTGCCACAGAGGCTTTAAAACCATCACGTCTATCCTGATCTCTCTCCCTCTGTCTCTCCTTCTTCTTCCTTTCATTCTCTCTGCTCTCTATCTATCAAGCTTCTCCACCATCTACCTGCCACCTGTCTCCTCCTGTTTTCTCTCCATTTTCCTCACTTTTAAAAAAAAAAAAACTACTCTTCTACCGTCCTACCGTCCACCTCTCTCTCCCGTTCAATCCTCCGTCATGTAGCTACACCGACACAACAAAACAACTAGGACAGTAACTTCCAGGCCTATGGCTTGTTTCCTCCCAGACAGCGATCAGTGCACAGGCCCCACTGTCTGACAGGAAGGGAAACTGATTTTCCTTATCATGGCCTGCCCACAAAGGGCCAGGCCAGGCCCGCGTGATTAGCATTCCTTGGTGGAGATGTGTCAGCCCTATTTCTATCACAGAGACAGATTGAGGCTTTCACTCAGACTGGCGACTGAGTGACACATGGCCCTGACCGGGGGGACAACATTGTTATTTGAGTTAAGAAATCAATTTGTATCAAATGTACACTGTAATTTATTTGTTGCCTTTGAAGGGAACCTGGCTAAGATAAATGGGAATGGACTCCCCTCCCCCCTCCCCCCTCGCTTACCTTGAGCCTGAACAGATAAAGTTCTTGTGAAGCCCATGATAGTTCTTCGCGTTAGAGTAAAAAGTGACAAACATGTTTAAAGTTGTGCAGTGATCTTTAAATCTCAAAAAGAACACCTTGTCGGACATGATAGAACATTTTTACCTCTTCCCTCCCGTCTGTCAGCTGGCTCTGCTGACATGCCGCTTTAGTATTTTTGCTGACATTTTGCTTTATCACATACATCTAGCGGGGAATGGAGAAGCGATATTTGTCCCTTTTTAATACCTTTCTTTTTTCACCAGATTCACAGTGAGCATCCGAGCTCTGAGATCAAGATGGTCTTTGGGGATTAGGAAGATTAATCTTTTATTTCATGTCATATTTTGAAGCTTCTGAAACAATATTCATATCCTGCAACGTGCATCCTTCACTCCAGAAGGAGCTCTGTAGTTCCACTGATAAAAACATGCTGAGGCCCTTTGTACATGTAACATTTTAAAATATTAGTATTTATCAGAAAATAGGAATCGTATTCTGAAGTTACTCTTCCCTTTAAATAGTTTGAAAGCAGATATCAATGTATTTTCATGAAGCAAAGATAAACATCTACAACAATAAATACTTTATTGTTTTTGTTTTTTTTTTATTATTATTATTTTTTCATGATCTTTTGGTGTAACTTTCTATTGTAATAAAGTCGAATCAGAAAGTTAAACTGCCAATATTTACAGCATGTGCAACATTGCAGTATAAAGCTTCCTTTCAGATATGGTGCATTGTTAGAGCTTACTTCGTAACCCAAGCAGCTGCACAAATATGAGGAGAAAATCTGGTTTCATTTATTCTTCTGCTTCCCTGCTGGCTAAATCTGAGGAACAAATGTCTTCTGCTTCATCGTGTCATGAGGACTTAACACTCAATTCATTGGGGACCACTTGAAATGGAAAACCTCTCAGCACTTGACAATTATTTTACAGATCAGCGCACATTAACTCTTGCAGGTAATTGCAGCTATAGCTCAGATCTGTGAGTAGGAGCCAGTCAGGGATACATAACAGCGATTAGGAACTATTTCATTTGCTATTTTTTTTTTTTTTTTCAATCAGATGGTTTAAATTCCTGACTATAATTAATAATTTCATATATTTGAAAAGAAAAAAAAGGTGTTCTACTTAAATGTACATACACGGTTTAGTTCTGATTTCACATGCTGTTGTAAATGTGCTACTGCATTTACTTGCATAGAAATAAATGAATAATAAACTCAGTTAAAGAATTCTATTTGAGATGATGAAAGAGGAAACAACTTATCAAGAAAAGTAGCCTCAATTATTAACATCAATAGAAGCTGAAAAGAGAGCAAAAAAACAGGTTGGTGCTTTTACCAATAAAACTTAAAATGAGCCTTCAGGTTGACCCAGAGCTGCTCCTCACTTTGAGTTTTGTTTTGGGGAGGGGTGCCTGCAAAGCAAAGCCTTTGCTGAATTTTGGTATAAAATTTAGATATGCAAATACACTCAAATGATGCACGATTGAAAAAGGATGCCGTTTTGCCTCAAAGCCACATACTCAAAAGCTAAACAAGATTAGGAAAATTGAATCATTTCAAAAGCTGTGGGCAGAATGTAAACTGGTTAGTATTCTAATCCACTGGGGCAGGTGACCAGCTCAGCATGTGTACAAACATACTGTATGAAGAACAAATGAGAAGAGGGCCTGCAACTGTACACTGGCTCATTTGAATTAAATAATACCTGAGTGGGTTCCTACCTGAGAAATGCATTTATTTACTAGCCTTGCCTCAGATGTCCTTGGCAGGCCTCTGGCCACAAATATTATTATAAGTCTGGCTTAATTTCCATCCTGGTGTTCTCTTGTCAAATGTTTGCCTCAGGAAGATTTGGCTTGCTTTTTGCAGTTTCTCAAAACAAAACAAGAAAAGCAGGAAGCCATTGTTTGTTTGTTTCCTAAACAGAATTTGTTTTATATAATTATGTATTTATTTAATTTGGCAAATAAGTTAACCATTAGTCTTAACAAGAAATGATTTTAAAGGAAATTTTGAGAAGGTTTAGTTACCCACCGACCTAAAATTAGGTGAAATTGATAGTGATGGCCATTATGGAAAAACACATAAACATTTCTAGATATAACGATCACATGGTGCTTTTGATAAGGTTTATGAATGGTGGCTTAAATTATTTATACCCAAACCTTACAATAATATGTTGTTGCAAAGAGGATGAGATTTGCCCAGATCATTTAAACAAGAACTGACCTACTGATCTGGGATTAAATTGATAAACAAATGACCTTCTAGTAAGTATAACTTATCATGTGTTTGTTTGTTTTTTTCAGAAGGTATCAGAAAGATAGCTTAGAATTAGCTTAACTGTATAAGCAACAGCTTTGGTCACATGTTACCATACATCGGACATCTTTAAAGCGTTTCCATGTATATAGTCTTATCATTTGTATTCTGGCTGACCTTTAAGCAGCGTTCTCAAGGCTCAACTCTATATTTGTCATATCAACAGCATAGTGATACTCTTTCCATGCTGCTCTCAAATGTCCTTGTGGGAAACAAATCTTGGATCAACAGTGGTGGAGTTAAGGTATATTTTGGACACAGAGTTGCAGACTTATGCACACATAGAGTTGCCATACCAGTTATTTTGAAGTCAGTTATCTTGTATATTAGTTGTTGTTATTTTGGTTCTTTTGAACAGGTTTACAATGAAATGCCCTTCATTCATTCCTTTATTTCTTGGTTGATTACTGCTTCAAAACTATAGAAATGGTTTGCACTAAGAGAAGCATAAACTATCTGAGGCTAGTCTACTGAGAAACACGCACTGACCATATCTAACAGGTGTATTTGCACCCTCTCTAGACAGATCTTGTCAGTTTACTGGGGTCAGCAAACTGCTTAATCCCTTCCATCACTGCTCCATTTACACAAACTGATAAAAATACCCAGCTTTGGAACTGAAAGCTCCTGCCCTCCTTCATATAATCATTATGGCAAAGGGTAACAGGGGCAACTTCAGAGAGGCGTTTATCCACCAGATGCTATTTTCTGTCAAAAACAGGAAATACTGCCTCATAATTAAAAACATCCTGAAAATGCCTACATCTTGAATAGATTCTACAGAGCAATCTAGGTCACCCAGCCAGAATGGATATTTTGAATGGGAACTAGTTACATTTTAAAACATTATCTTGGAAAACCAAAACAACATAATGAAAAAAGCTGACACAGAACAAAGTGCTTTACATTATATCAAAAAACAAAAAAAAAAAATCAATATATGCACACACCTTATCATTCCCACACACTTACAGGTTCATTCCCAATATTACGGTATATAGCACAACTTTAGAAGCATATTCTGCTCCCTTAACCAACAAGTAAATATATTAAGAAATAAATAAACGTCTGCCTTGGCACACCGGGAGGAACCGATATCCTGGACATTCTTTCACACCAGGGTCAAGCCAACCCATGAGAACAGAGGGCATCATCACTGGAACGGCCACGATCCAGTGACAAAATGTGGTAGGAATAAATAAGTGAATAAAAATAGAACAATAATAATTATAACAATAACACTGAAATAGACTAAACTACACTACTAAACTACAAAGGTGGGTTTTGAGCATCTTTTTAAAAACATCAGTAATCTCTGCTGCCCTTAGTTTTGCAGAAAAGGTCCATGGTGTTGGAGAAAGACCTGGCTGTAAGATTTGATTTTCACTGTAGGATCAAGTACAAGACCAGTACCAGACGACCTCAGGGTCTGGGAGGGCTTCATATCTGTAAAGGAGGTCAGATAAATAAGAAAATTCAAGACAATTAAAAAATGTATAAACGAATAAAAAATAAAAGCCCTGCAATGGACTGGCGAGCTGTCCAGGGTGTACCCTGCCTGTCGCCCAAAGCCAGCTGGGATAGGCTCAAGCTTCCCCGCGACCCTGAATTGGATTAAGCAGTTCAGAAAATGAATGAATAAAAAATTGAAAAAGACATTTTGGGAAGACCAGAGAGTAATTACGGCATTATAACAATCAATCTACTAGAAAAAGCCATATATCAGCATCTCCAAACTTGCAAAAGAGAGAAATACACAGAGTCTGACAATGTTTATAAGATGATAAATTCTTGTTTTTACACATTATCTTATGTGTGGAATGAAATCCACACATAAAATATATATATATATATATATATTTTATGTATATATATATATATATATATATATATATATATATATATATATATATATATATATATATATATATATATATATATATATATATATGTAATGAAATACCTTTTTGTAATAGGAAGAGGTCAAGACATAATTGAACTGATAATTCTGTAATAAAGCATTTTTTATTCTTTTACTGTTACTGTAAGGAAACAAAAACAACAATAGATGTCACACTGATGAAACACATAAAATGTTCCTGAGTAACTAGTTTGTCGTCATGCTTTCTTAGCTGCTGAATGCCTGCATATCAACACAGTCTGTAAATGGTTCAAAATGGTGTGTGTTGCAACACCATATGATAATATAGTCTGTGATATGTGAACTGTTGCAGAAGTGACAAGTTGTAAAAATCCCCATATAGCATTTATTAAATCACAATGAAATTTTAGATCTTTGAGACACTAAAGGTGGTAAATTTGTTTATGATTAAGTAATCATAAATACTACACACAAAACCAATGAACAGACTAATTTATTAGGGATTTAGGTGAATGAATTAATAACTATAACTTTAAAAATGCTGTTTGTTAAACATCTGACAGTGACGATTTCTGATGTAACAGTGTGTCTACACAAGTACTTCAAGGGCCTTTGCTGACCAGAAAACAGGCAGTAAGGAAATATTCACTTCCTGCCTTTAGGCTCCTTTTTCCCAGCACATAAGACCATATGGTCTCTTGAAGAAAAATATAAAGAAGGTAAATCCTTTTTTTTTATATTTAATTCTCTGCACTTCCACTACTATGTGGGCGCTTGGAGAGCACATCCTCCTCCGAGGCCAATGTTCTTTCACACAAGTTTAAAGAAAGTGATCCAGATAAGCATCACATTTTTTACGGATTCATCCTTTCCCTATGCTTTGCCTCCCCACCAGGTTTCATAAAATGTGGTCGGGTAGTATTTGTGCAGTCTTGCTTACCAACAAACATACAGAAAACCAAGTCACAACAATGAATATATAACACCTTGGAAGACAGCTTATTCCTCACTGCACTTTCTCTTTATTAAGACTTCTTTTCATGCAGCATCTATATATATATATATATATATATATATATATATATATATATATATATATATATATATATATATATATATATATATGTGTGTGTGTTTATGTCTATATTAGATTTAATGTTTTTTAATTTTTTTTTTTTTTTTTTTGGTCTTTTTTTAGGTTTGATATACGATGTCACAGCAGTTCTTTGAAAATATGCCTCCATAAAGCTATTGATGTTTAGTAAGTTGCCTTAAGTGAATGAATGGTTGGAAATTGTTTCATTCAAAATGTGAATTTTACAGATTTCCTGTAATATGCCATGGCTTTCAACACAGCTTAGCAGGCAAATACAGCTGCCATTCTTTTCTGCTTTCTATTGGTTTACATAGACCAGATGACACTTGTAAATGCCAAGTCTCAACAGGACACTGACAATATTCTAGCTGAAACAGCTAAAGCATGCAGCTATCATAGATCAAGGGAAACAGGGATGTGCAAATAACAAAATGAAAGGAAAAGGGTATTTGGAATGGAATCTATCCTCATTCTGGATCAACTCCCGCTTGAATACACAACATACAGTTCCAATGTGAGGCAAATTCCTGAACGCAGAAAGTCCATGTGTTCACAAGCTGTTTTTCAACTATGTGGGACCAACCTGTCGCACAACTGCCGCCTCAGATGTGAGCAATTCTGACACTGGTTTTTCAGTTTTTAACTCATTTTTTTTACTCTATAAAATAAAAATTTTGAGATGTTTTGTTGTTGTTTTGACATTTTATAGTCTATTTTTTGTTGTTTTATCTTGTAAGAATCTGCCTTTTCAGAATTTGCAGTTTCATTGGCTGCCGTGTAACGTGATTAGGTCATGAAAGTTTTCATGGGGTCATCCAAAAATAAATTGTAGAAGCTTTTATGTTGGAAATATAATTCTGCTTACACACATCTGTCAAATCATGTTTCCAGATACTGAGCTGTTCATTAAATCCTGTTAATACCACTGTATTATTAAAACCTCAACTGCTTATATTCAGTTTTTGTTTTTTTGTTTTTTTTATAAAGTGTTGCTTAGTTATGCTACGAGAGGTTTAAATGCCATGCTGTTTCATATTAATTTCAAAAGCAGATTTACTACTCATACATTATTCAAAAAAAAAAAAAAAAGTTTTGTGAAACAGGGAGAAGTTGATGACGAGGGGCAGAGGCGTCGCCGAATTGTTGGTTCAGAGCGTGAAGTGAAAGTTTGTCCGCAGCAAGGCATAATATATTAACTGTGGAGCCAAGAATGTGTGTGATAAATCTTGCGCAACTTGGAGCTGAGTGTCACATTGTGTTTATGGTGCACAGATTGCATACTGCTTGTTTTCTCCAAGACTTGGGCCGAGACAGTCTGCTCTGGCTGGCAGTCAAACTGGCTGACTGACTCCACAGACGCACTAGACTTGAGCTTTTTCAGGTTGAGGTTGTTGTCTCTGACAACCTGGCTATCTAGCTGGCTGCATGGCAGCCTGACTGGCTGATTGAATAACTGCCTTACAGCCTGATCCGTTGTTTTATTGCTGGTTGGATTGCCGCCCCGGTGGCTGACTGGTTGACTGATTGGTACGCTGGCTGGCTGTCTGAGTGAAGATACGTGATATATGGTGTGGTTCAGAGTGGTTGTGATTAACGTATTGGCAGAACAGTTGCATTCATTAATAACTCCACCCTATGGGGCTGAAGCAGATCCTGTCTGCTGCCTGTAATTGCCCTTACATCACTTTTTTTTTTTTTTAAAAAATAAATAAATAAATATAGCTAGTTTTATGATTTGTAGGCTGTCAATTTGAAATGTGTTTGTGCTCCCATTTGAGAGTAAATATCAGTTGAGTAGTGTTTGTGGTGAAAAATTCATCAGAGGTGTCATCATCACTGTGCCTGACTGTCAAAGCGCTTTCCTGCGCTGCATATAGATCTCCTTTGAATCTCACCCACTCATTGCTGCAGGGTTTGAAGAATTTAAGTTAATAAACTGGCTCATAAGGCAAGATTAAAGATGGCGTGTAATTTGATTAACTGAATGGGAATGAGTGAGGCCACAGATGGGAAAATAAGCTTTTCCAGGGCCTCATTAAAGGCAACAATCCTGTAAAAACCTTCTGGGTGAAATTCTACTGTGAAAAAGCACTCAAATATTTTTTTTTTTAAATCCATATTCAGCATACTGTTATAATGTGGTTGAAGAGGAACGTCTTGTTATAAATTACTCTTTCAATGAAGGATGTGTTTCCAGATGCAGTGGTTGTTCTGAAGAGAAACATCCTGTACCCGATCCTCTTTTATTACTTTTGACTCAGAAGTCTTTTGACTCCATTGTTCAAATGTGATAAATACGTTTCTTTATTCTTAGACATCCAAAAGCAAAACAAATATCCAGTGATAATCCAAAAGTGTGACTAATTCCATGATGAACACAAGCAATGTTTTGTGCTCTGTCATTTTATTTTAATGTTTCCCTTCAAATTCGGTCAGGTATGTAATCCCTCTGTATTGTTATTATTACAAATATATAGTTGTTTATCATCTAAAGATGAAGAAGAAGACAGGGTTTAGTTTTGCATTTAGTGCACTTGTGGTAAAAAAAAAAAAAAAAGTCCACTATACACATAGTAATACATAGTTTTCCATTTGTTTGGGAATGTTCATCTATGCAGTTTATGAAAAAAAAGCCAAGTTCATCCTAATTCTTTCTCAATATGGGCACATTTTCAAGGCTGTCTGACTTCATTCCCTCATCCACATGTGCAGGGAGATCAAGATTAGGTGTCTGCAGAATGAAAACCCAGGAAGCTCACCTGCTCGCCCTTGATATTACGCTGGAAATATAAAATCCATTCCCAGATTTAGACATCTCTCGCCACCAAAAAAATGTTCCTTTCTGTCTGGAGCCACAGACTGCCTGTCTGCAGTATCGTTCCTTATTGGCTCAAACTAGATGTCTTACTTATTGGGATGAAGAAATCCCTGTCAGTGGACATTCATGGAAGAATCCCCCCCTTTTCTTACTCTCAGCAAGGTGAGGTTAATTTATATTTCTCAGACCTGTTCCTTTCTCCTTAGAAATGGATTCAGTTGAAGTGTTGGCGCCGGATCGTTATCGCCGTGCTATCATTCTGCCGGGACAGCCCAGCCATCATCACAAATGGCCGTTTTTCACCGGAATAAAACATATGAATTAAACTTCATAAGCTTATCTAGTCTTTGATATGTAGAAAGCCTAAGGTTTATTTCCACATTAATCCCCCCACCCGTCTATTGCTTTGGCTCTTTGATGCATGAAGGTGGGTTTAGAAACTGGAATCTGCCAGGTATATATAACTGCATGTTTTACCCATCGCTTGAGCTTCAGGCCCTCTTTTCTCGCTGTCTCTTTTTCCTCTCCGTCTCCCTCACTGACACACACACAGGTTTTCCCTAAGAATTTCATTACAAAAGGCAGCCATATGCATTGAAATACTGCCGGCAAGCAGGGGTCATGTAGCCCGATACTGAATTTCCCTTGCCTTTGTGCAATCTTAATTGTCTGTCATTTCTGTCTGCAGCCCTGTCTATGCGTGCTCCAAATAAAACCTATGGAAACATGAAAGGTGGAGCACTGCCCTCACTTTCATCAAGAGATCGCTTACCTGGCCTTGCTGTGGCTACCCCAGGCTTGTGTTACGTACCTCATAAAAGTAGCTCTTGTTTCACCAATGCACTGCCCCATCTGAGCGCTGGGCTAATCTGTCAAGCCGAGCTCCCAGGCAAATTCTTCTGCAGCGTAATAGACACTGTTACAAACTCTGCTACCTTTCCCCACCACTCGTTTTACCCCCTCATTTTTGCAGTGGGCTCCCCTGATGCCCTCTGATGTTGCTGACAGTTGAGGCTGTGGATGCCATGGCGAATTTATATTGTGCTACTGCATCTGTCATTGTTTTCACCGAGGTGTTGACCTCCATGCGTCCTCATCAGAATGTTGCCTCAGTTCTGCAACTCCAAGCAAAACAGGAACCTACCACTCGGGTGATCGTAAAGGGTATTTGCGCCGCAGAAATCTCTTCCCATTTCGATAGTTGGTGCAAAACTTTGACAGGCACTTGGAAACCTCGGGGGAATTAGGTCATGGAGGGATGGGAGAGAGACAGAGGTCTCAGGGGAGTTGGGCAGTGTTTCTATAGCTCGTAGTGAACACTGCCAGCACAGCATACATTCACAGGACTGAGATATTCTGTCAAACTGTAACTTGTCTAGTGTCCTTCATGCTTCACCCCTGACATCCTTTTGATCCCCTCAACTTTGATCTCATTGGCAGTTTAAGCTCTTGTTGCCATTATTCAGAATTTCTCTTTTTTTTCTTTTGTATAAATATGTATGGAAAGTGTTCCATGAGGGACATTATCATTTTTGGAAGTAACATGGTTGCATGGCTCAAGAGATTCACTCAGCGTACTTATTGCGTACTCTTGCTTCTATAGCAGCTGATATAAAGCTTATTCTTCTTTACTCAATGTTGATGGCATCAATGCAGATATATGGGTTGTGCGGGACAGAAACAGTGACAGCTGCTCTGTTTTTTGATGGCTTGTGCCAGTCACTGGGCCACGAACAAAGCAAGACAGTCACCGTATTGAGTTTATTACTCTTAAACCAGCCTCCAGTGATCGCACGCTCCATAAGCCACATACAAGACAGTCATGGTATTTTAAGCAGATTTCCCCTTAAAGAGGAGGAGAGGCGGGTATTTCTCCTTTTAAGTGGTCTTATCACCGTGGCTGTCGACTCGCTGGAAAGCCTGACAGCTACAGCCTGCTGAGACACTGAGTGGCCGTGCTGTGTCTTCTGCTGTTTACGATAGACAGCCGGGACAGCCGTGCTTCTCTGCTATTCTTTGCCTCATAACACAGAATGACACGAATCTTTTCCCTACTTATATATATAGATTCTGTTTATTTAATTTTTTTTTATTTTTTTTATTGCATGTGTGTTAAACAGAGAATAAATTACATTTATTTTCATGAGCACGGTATTTGGGCAAATTTACAATACACAAACAGTTCTTTTTCTTGCTATAAGTAAAGCTTTGGTCTCCCCACAGCTTCGTCGTTTTTCATAGGATTGTTGAATGTACACAAATCTTCATCTCGTTATTGTGCTGCAATGTCTTATGTATGGCGGTTTTCAGAAAATCTGAAATGACTACCAAAGGTATCTTAAGAGAAATATTAAGAAATACATCCATAATAAAACAAAAACAACAACCAATTAACAAAAAATAAAGAAAAAAGAGACAATTAATCTTAGTGAATTCATTTCTCTGAAATTGTGGGTTTATTCATTAACATTACCCTCCTCACAAACACACACAACAAACACACACACACACACACTTTAAAACATTAAGCTGTCACCTTCATCATTATGCTGATTCAAGTCAGGTATTTATGCACAGGCAAATTCTCATGTCTCAACCAGGGGTCAATGTTCAGTTAAAGGTCTCGTCCATGTGAAGTAAAGTAAACTAAACCTTGGTATTGTATACAGAGGGGCCTGTAATATTCATTCTGCTCAACAATACTCTGAGCCAGGAGTTAAGCTTTCCACACATTCCAGACCAGTTATTAGTCAGCATCGCAGTTTATTTGTCCAGAGGTAAGATAAACCAGAATACCCTGAGCCCCCTGCTCTGGACCTGCAACACTGACTGGTTTGTTTGAACAAAGAGAAATATCCTCTTATAACAAATAGTCCAATAACACAAGATAATGCGCACAGCCTCACAACTAGATAATACCACTAGTTGGGACTGAAACTTAGCAGATCTTCATATTTTTGTTCTTTCTTCTTCTTTTAGGTGAACTTTAAAGTTGTAATCTTTGGCAGGTGCAACCAAGTATTTATGTTCATACTAAGCTAAAAAAAATTTAAAAAAAAACCAAAGGTCTTGACTTTAGAGTGAGTTTATTGTCTGAAAATATTTGACAGCATATGAAAACTATATGCTGTGTCCTGAAATTATTCCTGCACCTCAGATTTAATTCTTAAAAAATGGAGAACCATTGTGATAACATTGCACTAAGTTGTTACATTATATTTTTTTAAATTACTCTGAAAATGAAATAAAATTTGAAAAATGCATTATATTGACTGGAGCAGTGTTTTTCAGTCCTGGTCCTCGGCACCCACTGGCCAGCATGTTTTAGCAGTAACCATGCTTTAATACACATGAATAAAATTGCTGGGTCATTTATAGGCTTTCAAAGAACTTGATGAGGAAGTTCAGGTGAGTCAAGTGTGTTGGAGTAGGAACACATCCAAAACATGCCGGGCAGTGGGTCCTGAGGACCTGGATTCAGAAATGTGGGCTTAAGCATATAATACAAGAGATAAGTGTGGGGCAGCTTCTGTTAAATCTGCTCAGCAAAGTGGACAGAGGAGCAGCAGTGTTGTATTCTGCTGTCATAAACCACAACACAGCAGCAAAATACTGCAGTTTCAAAAGCAAACACGCATTTCATTCAAAATGAGGATGAAAGAAAAGAATTTAATCTGAGAAAAACCTTAGTAAAGTTTTATATCAGCAATGTCCTGCATCTACATACATATTGTGATGAGATGATGTGTGTGCGTGTGTTTGTCTGAGATATGGGTCTGCTGCAAAGTAGCACTGCAAGGGACTGAACTCTCACCATTTCTCTTTACACTTTACACCTCAGACTTAACAATTCTAAGTTTTATCATTTACAGAAAAACTCCCTTGACTCTGCAGTTGTGAAGTGTATCAGTGAGGGACAAGAAGCTGAGGACAGAGAACTGGCCAGTCAGTTTCTCAGATGGTGTGGAAACAATCAACTCGTCCTGAATACAAACAAAACAAAAGGGATGATTGTTGACTTCAGAAGGAAAAGGAAAAATACTGTTTACATCCTGGTAGAAGAGTTGGACGGGGTGGAGGACTATGAGTAGCTTAAAGTCCAGGTAGACAAAACACACACACAAAAAAAAGAGCAGACTTCCTCTTAAGGAAGCTGAGATCATTCAATGTCTGCATCAACGTGTTGCAAATCTTCTGTAAGTCTGCTGAGGAATATGCAATAAGCTTTGCAGCCATCTGTTTGGGCGGCAGCATCAGAGCCGGAGACTTACAGAGATTGGATAAACTGACCACAAGGCTGGTTGGAGTCTCTGGAGGTGATGTCCAGAGAAGAAAGCAGCACTTGCTGCTGAAAATGATCGACTATTCTTCACATCCACGACTCAACACAGTGAAAAAAACAACAGTTAAAAGATTATTTCTTCACTTTCATTATTTAATCTCACAATCACTTTCTGCATTGAACTAGTACTAAGATGCCTCAGATACTTACTGTATGATGTAGTTGGAAGGAATGGCAGTAAGCACAGATTCACCAGCCTTTATTAACTTCAAACTTTTTCATGCAACAAATCACCTCTTTAAAACTAACTTGTTAAAACTACAGTTTTAACACTTATTGTATTTATCTAATCCACTTCGTCTCACAATGTCTATGTTTTCAGACACAAATGACAAGAATCAAGCTTTTAAAGCACATTTCTTAAATTTGAAGTAATGGACAGGGTTAGTCTAAAGGTCACATAGTACCTGGTTAGACGTTTTCAGAAATGTGTATGCTTATAGCTAATTCCATCTGACGGTCATACATATGTACAATTTCTGTCATAACAGATGAGTGCTCCATGACAGTATGGGTTGCTGTTACCATTTTACAGATCACAACTATAGTTTGTGATAGGCTATGACTTGCTTTGACAAACTTGCATGATATCTGGTGAGTTTTGGGTGGTCTGGAAAAGTTTTTATCTGCATATTTTACAGCAACATCCTCCTTATTCTCATTTCATTTGACAAACACTTATTTCTGGCCCCTTGTCGAGAAACTGTAACCCATCTGCAGTCCCAGGCTGCATATGTCAATCAAAGCTAAGGAATGAAATTCCTACATTTTTTTTTAGCATTTCTTTATTTATTTGATTTTTGGCAAACCACCCCGATCTTACAAAAAGTCCCTTATTAGCGTGAACAAAACCAACAAGAATCATGTAACGTTTTCCGTAGTTAAGATGTTTTTACCTTTTAAAATCAACTGTTGCAAGTGTGTAAATTTTAATTACCAACATGTCAATTATTTCCTAACCTCACCTATTAGTACTGTAGATATAGATTCATAAACAAACCAAAACTCATTGAGTTACTCTGTAATAAAGGTGAGGGGCAGATATTGAGTGTTTCAGAAACAAGAAGATAAGAGATGCTGGAAAAATATACAAACTGTGGAAAACATTGTGTTTTCTTACATAGAGGGTTGTCACCCTTTTAAATTAGACCCATATTTAGCAGTTATGAGCTTGTAAATTAACATAATGTGGGCTAGTGTGACTGCGAGTTGATATTTTAGGTTTTCTATGCAAGTGATTGGCAAAAAGTTGGTGTCTGTGACTTCATTCTGAGCAATTTTTATACAAAGTCAGAGAATAATGAGAGTAAATGAATAAGTCAAATGGGAGGTGTGACACGCACATGCAAAAAGCCACATGCTTCATCAAACCGAACCACCCGTTTGCTCTTGAGTGTCTAAATGTTTTTAATTAGCTAGAAGCTGTGGTGTTCCCTCTGTGACTGCTTACTGCCTGCCCATCACATTCACTTCCTGATGTGTCCTGAAGATGAACTCTAAGAAAAAACATGGAAAGAAAAAAAAAATCAGCTTCTTTTTCTTCCTCTTAACCAGAACCAGCCTAGATTGAGGTTTCTCACAGGCTGCCTGCTGCTGCCACACAGAACATTCCCATCACAGTCATGTTCAATTGTCCCCTAATTGTCCTCTTCTCTCTCCTCAGAAGAAGTTGCTGACATGAGAAATTAGGCAATCAGGATGGCATTAGTGCATGAGCGGAGAACTGGGACATGGTTATACTATAATGTATAAGCCCCATTGGGGGTGCAAATAAGCAGGAAAATACTCACATCTTCCTTTGAAGTGATGGCTGCTCCCAAATTAAACTCTTAGTCACACTGCTATCAAAAGGAGATGGCTGTTAGCAGTGTCCTGCTCTGATCTGAACGCACTTATAGATTTTTTTTTAATCGTGTGACTTTTGATTAATGCCCTTTCGGGTGGCTCATTGGGAATAAACACACATATTGCAAAACATTTTAGTTTATCAGTCATAAACACTGTGGAATCATGGGTTAATACTGCAGAACAGATGTAAAAGCTCAACATGAGTAAGTTTTAACTTTGCAGATACTATCGGCCTTTTGAATGCATTTTGATGCTACTGTTTGTGTTTTTTAAATGAAAGCAGTAACTACCACAATGAATGGCCTTACACTTTTTTATTTTGATGTCATATAATTATTTTTAAAGGAGCTGTTAGCAACTTTGATAAATACTTCATCACTATTTTCTTCAGCAAGACACAAGCAAGAAAACTAAAATAACATTTACTAGAAATGTGCTAAAAAGAAGTTATTAGGATGTCATACAATGACCATGAAATCTTCCGAAATGATTCATAAATGATTTAATAATAATTGATTTGAGGTAAAAACATAAAATAACTAGTTTTAAAATGGGTTAGTTATATGTGGAGGAAAGAGAAAAGAGGGAAAAAAGAAAGGAGAAAAGTTCTTCCAAACCTCCTGGGGATTCAATGAGATTACCCCCAAAAAGATTGAATTAGTTTGGCCAACAGAGGGAAGAAATGCTAGAAACTAATGGCAAATAACAAGCTTGTGACAATTCATCAGGCAACTTCACAGAGGGGAGGGCTTCAGTGGAATGCCTGAGATGGGACCTTTCCCCTGTGCTATGTTATTCTAACAAACAATGTCAATGAGATGGCATCCTACCTCTCACCAATTTGCATGGTTGTCAGAGGAATGAAAGCCAGTTTAAAGGTACATCCTTTATGTGCTGGAGAAAGGATTAGGGCCAGCCCCACAAAGACGCTTTGATTTTCTTGCAAATATGTATAAGAAGTTTGGCTGAGAAAAGTGAGTTTTCAAAGCTGCAACTTTTCTAAAGCACATGATTTCCTCCCTTTTTTTGTTGTGTTTGTGTGTGTGCTTTTACATACATACACACACACACACACACACACACACACACACACACACACACATATATATATATATATATATATATATATATATATATATATATATATATATATATATATATATATATATATATATGTTTATATATATATATATATATATATATATATATATATATATATATATATTTATATATATATATATTTATATATATATATATTTATATATATATATATTTATATATGTATATATATATATATATATATATATATATATATATTATTTATATATTTATATATATATATATATATTATTATATATACATATACATATATATATATATATATATATATATATATATATATATATATATATATATATATATATATATATATATATATATTATTTATATATTTATATATATATATATATATATTATTTATATGTATTTATACATTTACATATATATATATATATATATATATATATATATATATATATATATATATATATATATATATATATATATATATATATATATATAATATGAATATATTATTGTTATAATTCTAGTAATTTATAACTTGACTCCAGTAAGTGGTAAATAATCATGATGTGATCAATTAAATGAAAACAAGTGAAAACGTATGGGACAATTTTTTTTGTTAATTCTCACATTTTATAACTCATAGTGGTAAATTAATTTATTGTCATTCATTATGTGAGTTTTGCCACATCCTTCGTAACGCTTTGTTAGGTTGTGTTTTTCAGGATCTCTGACTAAAATCTTCCTACCACTCAGTTCAGTGATCAACATTGTGATCCCACATAAACACAAGGAGCAAGCCTGTGCTCACCATATGCACTTCGCAGTGAGGTTAGAGTGCAGCCCTCATTAGCATGTATAAACTCCTTGTGTCAAGAGGTCGCCTTTGACCCTAACACACAAAATCTTGTGCACAACATTGCAAGCACAAAGTGGGTTGAGGGTATATGCTGTTGTTTAGCATATATCTGTCAAAGTAGGCTGGATATGTTCAATGCTTCAATAAAACACCACAGAAGCATTTTTAAAATTTGTTGGAATTATTCTAAAATCCCCAGGTGTTGTGTTAAATTTATAAATGTCATTAGTCTATATATGTTTTAACCTTATGGAGCAACACCAAGTAAGCAGTGTAGCAGAAGTCCCTTGTTTAGATGTTTTAAAGTGAATTCAGTGTTGCATTGAAATGGGTTTCAGTAAATACTTTGCAGTGGTTTACAGCAGACTTACAGAGATCCCTCACTGTCCAACAGCTGCTTCACAAGTTTAAGTCAGTAAATCGATGGATGGCATTTCCAAATACTCCGGTTGACATTATTAGGTTTAACACACACACACACACACTTATATATATCTGAGAAATAAGAAAAAAAACGTTCTTCATGCTTAAAAAAAGATCACCACAGAGCTGATGTCCCTTCGGTCGCAGTCCAGCACAATGTGTTCCAGTTCACTTTCATCATGTTGTACCAGCTGAACATGGTGTAGCTTTCAGCCCTGCCCTGTGGGAAACCAGCCTGTCTTTTCTCTCACTCTGTGTTTGTGTGTGTGCATGTGTGTGTGAGATGCTGTAGAGCTATGTTGTCCCGAGCTTTCAGCGGCACAGACTCCCTGTCCTAGGGCCTCCAGCGTGGATTGGCCACAGTGGCTCTGTGCGGCATGCTCGGATGAATGCTACCACGATTTGCTACCAGAATGTCTCCAATGCAACCCCTAAAGCCTGTCTGTTGGACAGCACCGGTCTGCCAAGAAAGCACCGCTTTCTCCGTTCTGCTTTCGCTGTCCGCCTGCCTTTTCTTGTCTTCTCCTTTTAAGTTTCATTCTTCCTCTTTAAAGGCAAACAAAGGAAGTGTCAACCCCATGCGTCTTTCCCTACCCCCCCATATACAGTTCTTTCACACACAAAAACAACACAAAATACAAATTTGCAACATGGCCTCACAGCCATGCTCTCCCGTGCTCAATAAGCCATCAGCTCATGGGAATCTTTCTCAATAGAATGATGTAGATCTTGTGAAAATGCTCCTCTGTTCATGTTTACAGGTCAAACCACGAAACTTGATCGTATCTGTTAATAATGGGGAATTGTTCTGAGAGTTTTTGCTTTGCACTTGCAGCTGACTGGGTGTAGCAGTAGTCAACCAGTAAATTACTCCCTCTGTAATTGTGTGATTGCAGCATACTGCCTGAGACACCGGATAATGTAATCATACTTCATTCAGGGTTTTACATGTTAATTTCTTTTTTTTTTTCTTTCTTTTCCGTCTTTCCCCGACGAGTTCATGTGGAAACAGCTGTCTGGCATATAATACGGTCCTCAATGACTAGTGTCAACAGGTTTACGAAAATAACAATGTTCTCATTGTTTAGATAGGCCGACCGTTCCAGACGGTCTGAATCCGGAGTTGTTGACATTTATGAATACTTTATGATATTAATTCTCTCCCTCAAGGTTACTTAACATGACCTAATAACAAGTGCCCTTATTTTTACAAATATAAGTGACAAATTCTACTGTTAAACTCGATCCCACTCGCAGTGAACATTTTGCCTAGTACAATAAATCACAGCCCTGCATAATATAAATGGGGACAAGAATAATACATGAGAGATTCTGTTCAGCGTCACACATAAAGGATGTAATCTAATTAGATGGTTGTTTAATTCAAGTATCTGTTCTTGTCTACAGAGGGAGGATTTTAATCACAATCTGAGTCAGAAGGTCATTTCTCGGCCTGATTGCTTTTCAAACCCTCACAGAGATCCTTAAAGACCTATAAGCAGTTCCTGTTGAAGCCTACACTCATGCAAAGCTTTCAAACGAGACCAGCCACAGTGTCCATTACATTTTATATTTACTTTTTGGCATTGTTACATTTCTTTGGAGACCTTAAGCAGCTGTGGATATTCTGCCGGTTCACCAATTAATACTCGGAGGCCAAATGTTCTCCATCTCAGGGGACTCAAAACTAAACAAACCCCAGGTTTCCATTTTCAAGCAACCTTAGAAAAGTGGATGTGAGAGTTTGAATTAAATATCTCCTCTCAGATGTCTGGTTTGTTTACATTTTGCTTCCTTTTGTATTCCTCTGGGGAAGCTTGGAAATGGTAATAATGTCAAGACGTGCAATGTCTTTAATGGCTCAGGCAAGGTGGAACTTGCCTCCAAATGTCCGTGTAAAACTAACACCGCGTGGTGGGTATATGTAGGAAAAGTCTAATCAATTCTGAAGCTGATATGTAGGTAAAATAAATGAGACTTCAAACAAGGTAAAATAGTCCTGGAGGGATAAAAACAAGGCACAAAGGGAGGTGCACTTTGTGTGACATGTGCAATGTTTCACCCATGAAACATGCCAGAGAGTCGTGGCCTGTTAAATGTAAACTCAGAGACTGGATGTGTTTGGTGTCAAATATATAGTAAATAATTAGCTTATTCAGAGCAATGTGGAATGCTTCAAAACCCAACCACAAACCCATAATGGTATAAAAGACATAAACATCCATGCGACTGAGAAAGAGTCCTGACTTTGGAAAGACAATGCTAAATGTGCTGCAGTGGCATTTTTCTATTTTTTATAATTGACATCTAAAATTCAGTCACATCGTCTTAGGTCATAAATCTTTTTTTATATCTGTTGTTCATGTTATTTATTCTTATTTCCATTTATTTAAAGAACAATAAAACTTAACATAAGTGGAACAAACTGCAAGTGGAGACTAAACTTTCACAAAATGTAGACACTATGAGGTTAAAAACATTTCTTTTCTTATGTGCCTATGCATTAAATCTGCACAGTAACCCCTGACATGTTACTTTTAAATAATTTTAATTTAATTGATTGTGATTTTTATTTTGTTCTTTATTATTTGTTGCTTACTTTTTAATACTTTCTTTGCACCACTTGTAATGCTTTTCATTTTCTTATTGTAAATTGATGATTTTATCATTATTTTCATTACAATTTTTACTATTTTTTGCTTCCTTTTACTACCTTCTAATCCTTTCTTTGCATCAATGCTTTTAATATTTTATGGAAAGCACTTTAATTGAAACTTGTCTTAAAAATAGTGTGTCAGATAAGGGTTGACCTGTTACTTGCCTGTTTCCGTTAGATTTTGTTTATAAAAAGAAAATCAATTCAAAACACTTTTGTTTGACAGGCATATAATATATCTTTAACATTGGACTTATAAGATTTATAAAAGCTAAAATGTTTATGTAGAAATGAAGCTAATTTAAATAGCGCTGTCTGAAAGAACTGGTATGTATAAATCACTTTGTGTTGTTAAAACGTACCCATGCTACAAAACATCAGAGCATGGCATTTTATTTTTTTTTCAAGCTAAGCAGATCTTTATCATTTAATTCTTATAAGGGCTGTGATGACTGACAAATATCTGACTCAGCTCCAGTGAAGCCAAAAGCACCGAAACCTGACTCAAATAGTTTCTAAGTTTGCAAAATCTAGAGTGATCTGCTGAAACACACTGCCTTTACAATCACAAGCAAAATCAGTTCCCAGAAATGTCTATGCAAACCAAACATTATCTGCCGGTGATTATGTAGCACTCCTGCCGTCGAAGTGTGATTCAGTGTACAGAGGTGGCCCTGGAGAACCCTCCCTTTTCTCGAAAACTAATGTTTACAATCATTTAGTGGCGTCTGTTGAAGGCATACAGGAGACACTGGCGTATGTTTGTCTCCGTTTTGAGGATTGTGGTTAAGCTGAAGCTCATCTGGCAACCTTATGGGCTGCTCATCCACTTTAAAGCTCCTGTTGTTCCTTCCTCTGCTTACTCACTTTTGTTTTTTCACTCTCCTACTATCTGGTTACATAACCCTCTTTTTACTATTTTACATCTTAGCAAAGTTTTTTTTAAATTAGTTTTTACTTATTTTGCTTGATTCTCTCGTTTTTTTTACTTTTTTTTTTTTTTTTCTATTTTTATGAAGCCACTCCTATCAGCTGTCTCAAGTCATACGTGTCATCTGCTGGTATGTGCTGATGGGTGACTTTTAGTAGATCTTTCATGTGTGCATCATGTGTTGCAATGGCTGGAATGGGACACAGCTCGAGTAAATCAATTTGTCATATGAGTAAAATCCGCTGAGTACACAGGGTCAGGAGCAGGTTCTGTGGTTCATCTTCTGTCTTTCCCTTATTACAGCCTCAGTTTGTGCCAAATGGGCCCTGAAAAACCCACCCCTGCAATTACAGAAAAGTTATTCCAAATGTTGAGGTTTTCAGCACTAGTGATATCCTTCTTTAAAAGCTGATCGTATTATTCTTTTTTTTTTTTTTTTCTTTTCAAGGCTGTCACATTACCTGGACTTTTTGTTGAGTTAATTTAATGCCACACTGATGTAATATATTTAATGCTCGACTGACGTAAATGCCTGACTCAGCGCTGATGTCACCTCGAGAAGAAATACATGAGTGGCATGATATTACAGTAAGACTCACTCCAAATTGAAACATTTCCCTTTTGGAAAAAAAAATTACACCAACTCATAGAGAATGACTGCTGCACTGTGTGTACTAAGCAGAAATTGATGTAAGATGGTTATCTCAAATGAGCTTTCAAGGAAGAAGGCTTCCTAACATTCTGTATTATTCTTTTGAAACTATCATTTATTTAGGACTAGTAAAATTACCTTAATCTGTAATATATGTGACAACAAAAAACAAACAAACAAACAATAAAGAATTAATATGTAGGAACATGGCGAAAGCAGAAGTAGAAATGCTTAGACAGTGAAAAATTAGCTGGAAAGTAAAGCTGCAGTGGTTGGGGTTTTGGGAAGGCATCTACATACATCTGGTTTCAACTTCATAGAACTGGGATTCAGACATAGCTTAAAGAAAGATGCTTTTTACAGTAAGTCATCATTTTGTGCAAAAGTTTTTGTTTCTTATTTTGCCATAACAAAAAACTTTGGGTTATGGTTAACCAGAATGATTTCTGCTAAGATTGTAACTCCAAACTGAACTCTTCACAAGTTTTTTTTTCTTTCTTTTTTTTTTGTTTTTTGTTTTTTTGTCTATCCTACTCCTTTTGCATTCAGCTGAACTTTTGTGAAAAAAAAAAGATATATATATATATATATATATATATATATATATATATATATATATATATATATATATATATATATATATATATATATATATATATATAGTAAAAATGGTTTGGAGACAGAGTTCTGAATGTGACATATTTATCTTTTAATTTAGTTCTTCCCATCACTGCTGGACTGAAACTTTTGTTTTGTCTTCATATTTTCATGCAAGTCTGCCAACTCAATATTGCAGAATTGAACCATTTAATTTTTCACAAAATCACCAACATCTTTCATCAAATTTTTCTGTTTGATGGTTGATAAGATGTTTTTTTTTTTTTCGTGGAGGATATATGCGTTGCAGTTCATGCTAAATGCATCCTGATAGACAGATTAATAATAATTCTATAATAATAATAGCAATTAATCATTTTTCCATTTCCATTTTTCTGATTCATCAAAATCACTCAAGCAGTATGCACAAGTCTTAAAAACTAAGAAATGACCATTTCTTTACTACCAGTTTACCTCATCAGAGGCCTGACTTCAACTCAAATATAAGACAACTCTTGTTTCACCTTTCATGGGCCGTAAACAATTTCATTGTGATAATAGCTTGGTGTTGAGTTTATGTAACAACTTGCTTGACTTTAGTTACCAAAGCGTCTTTGTTTGGAGTTGGGAAAAAATGCCTTTCCACATAAAACACATCTTTGCACATTCCTTACACTATTACTGTGTTACATACGGTGTGTAACACAGTAACAGTGTATGTGGTATGTAACATACCCTTTTTCTTGGGTGTCCACAAATGCAGAAATGACAATCCTTTTATAAAGTGACAAGCTGATTGTCTTGCTGAACTAATGAGTGAAAGAATGATGCCATGGTTAAAGTTTTACACCCAAGTTGTATTCTGGAAAAAAGAAAAATGGGAATGCTAATCACTGAGGCATTATCACTATTTGATCTCACTGCAGGACTTGCTAAACACCACTACCACCCGCACCAACAACACTACTTCAACATACACACATGAGAAAACACAGCTGAGGAGGAAATGGCATCCTGGGGTCCCGAGCTGAGTCACTGTGTTTATTTTTCTCCTATGGTGCACCAGATTGAAGCTGCTTAATATGAGACTGTGGATCCTACAGGGCTCTGTATGCTGTAATGTGTGTGTGTGTGTGTGTGTGTGTGTGTGTGTGTGTGTGTGTGTGTGTGTGTGTGTGTGTGCGTGTGTGTGTGTGTGTGTGTGTGTAACTTTTAGCACATATACGTGCTGCATTGTTGAGAAATGCACAACAAGAGAAGTTTTTCAGTGAGAGCTTTTTTTTTTCTGCAGCCGGGGATCGGACCGCCAGGGTCCCCGCCCCTTGCTGCCGCCCAGCTCACATTGCACCCGACCCCTACGGCTCCTCCCGCAGATGGTGAGCCCACGGGAGGCGGGGCCCATGTAACCCTTTCGGGCTGAGCCCGACCGGGCCCCATGGGCGAAGGCCCGGCCACCAGACGCTCGCTCTCGTACCCCACCTCTAGGCCTGGCTCCAGAGGGGGGTCCCGGTAACCCGCGTCCGGGCAAGGGAACATTCATGCCCAGGTTGGTCGTCATCATAGGGGTCTATGAGCCGTGCTTGGTCTGGTCCCTCCCCTAGACACCTGTTTGCCATGGGTGACCCTACCAGGGGCATAAAGCCCCCGACAACATAGCTGCTAGGATCTTCGGGACGCACAAACCCCTCCACCACGATAAGGTGACGGCTCGTATACAGGCGGCTGAAATGAGTTTCCTCCGCAGGGTGGCCGGGCTCTCCCTTAGAGAAAGGGTGAGGAGCTCAGTCATCCGGGAGGGGCTCAGAGTAGAGCCGCTGCTCCTTCGCATCGAGAGGAACCAGTTGAGGTGGCTCGGGCATCTGGTCAGGATGCCTCCTGGACGCCTCCCTGGTGAGGTGTTCCAGGCACGTCCCTCGGGGAGGAGACTCCGGGGAAGACCCAGGACACGCTGGAGGGATTACATCTCTTGGCTGGCCTGGGAACGCCTCGGGATCCCCCCCGCAGAGTTGGCAAATGTGGCTGGGGAGAGGGAAGTCTGGGCTTCCCTGCTTAGGCTGCTGCCCCCGCGACCCGACCCCGGATAAGCGGCAGAAAATGGATGGATGGATGGATGGCTTTTTTTTTTTTTTTTTTTTTTTTTTTTTTTACCATAACTATAAATGTTAAAAAATACCAATCGATCGGTACTTTCTTCATTTTTGCAAATTCAGTAAAGTCGTGTTCTTCTTCTGTAGGAATAAGAAGAGGAAAAGTGAACAGGGAATGAGCCTGGGGCCCCAAGTGTTGGATAAACGTTTGGTTTTCCCTGCTGTCTCCGCCTGTGTCTGGATTATGAAGGGCAGATATACAGCACTTCAGAGTGTGCCAATTAACAGCCCCAGCAGCAGCCACCACACAGGAGGGCCCTTCATAAAGACTAACCCTATGGTGTAAGTCCTGCCACTTCCAAGTGCTTTATCCAGGGCCGAGCCCATACACACAGCTGCTAAACTAGAAGGTTTTTAAGCAGCTTCACCTACGCCGACAGGCCCACAAGTTCATAAAGATTTTCTCAGTGAGTGCTTTCCTGAGGAAAGAGCAAAAGATGAGAGGAGGGAAAAAGGAGGCAGCTGGGCAATCAAATGGCAGAATGAGCCATGATGATTCACCTCTCCATCCCTATCTATCTATCTATCTATCTATCTATCTATCTATCTATCTATCTATCTATCTATCTATCTATCTTTCTATCTATCTATCTATCTATCTATCTATCTATCTATCTATCTATCTATCTATCTATCTATCTATCTATCTATCTATCTATCTATCTATCTATTTTCCCCTCTGTGTTTTTTTTCTTTTTTCATGTGAAGAACTGATTGCAAGGGTGGGCAAGCCAACAACAGGCAGGAGGTGGCCTGCTGAGGATTTGCAAGTTGGAATAACTCCAATCGTCCAAGTCTCTGCCACCCCTGCCTTCCACGTACCTACTGCTGGCATTTCAACAGCTTTGATACATATTTTAAAAGCTGCGGTGCATCAGAACTGTACTAATCTTGGTTAAAAGGCAAGGAACCATACTCCTTTTTTTTCTTTTCTAGCTGCTTATGCTGCAAGTGACTGGAATGAAAGGACACAGAAGCTGTGCATTCATCAATGAATCTGTGAAAAGAAAATGAATAAATGATGGGCAAAACTATAGTGTACGTTTTTATTTGAGTTTTGACAGTGGAGAGATGCAGTATAGACCTGAAAGGGGTAGACTGATATGCATCCGTGTGCTTTTTTAGCTAGTTTGTAGCCTAGAGCCCACTGCCATTGTTCCAGTGGACTGAAGCAGAGATAAAGCAGTGGAAAGTGAGCTGACCACATGCTAAACAGTATTGGCCACAGATGTGCCCAGACAGATCACAGAGAAAACGTGATGGCATTTCCTCAAGATGTGCATGTGTATTTTTAAACTTTGATGTGAACATGATTTGCCATGAAAAGAAAAAAAAAAGGTTCTTTGTTCGTGTGCTTCACATGGTCTCAATAACAAGACTCATACATATTGTATGCCTTGGCAGAAGTTTTTTTTTTTTTTTTTTTTTTTTAAGTCTTAGTAGTGGCACAGGTTGATCTCAGGGCATTTAGTAGCATGCAGAAAGACATTTCTGGTGAACAGAAACTCACAGTTAAACTTTACTTTGACGACGAGGATAAAATACACAGCATGCTGATAGCTTAGGCAGCTGGTGCTACAGTTACAACATTATAGGTTAGTTTACATTTCGACGTCACGAACAGCAACAAGAACATTGTGCTGGCGCGAAGATTAGCCAAGATATTAGTGTGATTTAATAAAATGTGATCAGATAAATGCTGACATGTGAAGGCTGTCATGCATATGCAGCATCTTAAGATTGTGGAGATGGATATTTTTGACATGAGCCAGCCAACTTTAAACTGCATTATTTTCCTTTATTGAAGCCAATTTCATTATCTATGCTGACTTCATTCAAGCTGTCACTCCAACCATATGATCAGACTGAGCGGCTTTTTATTCATAAGCAAGCGTGCTTTATTTTGGCCTATTTATTGAATTATTTTCAGAAATTACTTTCTTTTTTCTGAAGTTTCAAGAAACAGTTCAAATCATGAGTTTGTATGATTTTTTACTCATGCTTGGGCTTTGATGGGGATCCTTGCGTTTTGTCATGTTCTGCTTCTAAAAATGAATAAAAGAATAATTAAATGGGTGGACTTTAACCAGACACACCACCTAAGTGTTTAGTTTAATCTCATGTTGCATCGTTATGTTATTAATATTTCACAGAGCGAGCATCGGCTCCAACTCCTGCTATTTCTCTGTCCTTGCTTTCATTTTCTAAGTAACACAGAGAGGAGCTGCAGGTGTGAAGAAAGCGCGTCCAGTTCAAGCAGAGGGGAAAGGTATCACTGCGAGGTAGTCTGCCTGTTGACCGGCCTGCTCCTGTTTAGTTCAGGTTTGCGTGTGTGTGAAGTGATAGTTCCAACACATTGTGTTCTTGTTCTGCTCTTCTTCTGTTTCAGCTTTGGCAGGTGACCCGGCATTGGATGTACTGGCTACTGTACTCCAGGTGACAGCTTCTGACATTGTAATTGTCTGCTCTGGGCAAGAGGACTGAGGGTGTAATACATCTTATGTTTCCTTACTGTAGAAATTATTGATAACTGGTGGTGAGAGATGCTGTTGGTATCACTAACCTGTGTGAACAACTTCTGAGGATGGTCATTTGGATTCACAACTACATTCTGCATGTTGTCAAATATATATGAAATGAATTTTGTGTTTCTGCACATTCTCTGTTCTGAAATATTACAATAAAATAGTCATTTAGGTTTCACTTGTCTTTGCTTATATTATATTGGATTGGATATTTCTTTCCCTATTTAAATAAATGTAACAAATTCTGAAATAATTAAGAAGTATCTGCAAAATAAAGTCTTATTTAGCCTAAATGGAAAACTGCTTTCACCACAGTGCAGAAGACAAAACAAAGACAGGCAAGGCAGAGAGGGACAGCTGGACAAAGAGAGTTAATATTTTACATTACGTGAAGAAACCGGCGGGTTGCAGTTGATATCACCTTCTGCACTGCACATGTGCTGGGAGTGTTCTGAGAGCATGAGAGAGAGAGAAGCATCCTCTACTAAATGGAAATTCCTCTGCATCAGCCACAGCTGCAGTGTGACACTTCATATGGCTGTGCTTCCCTTTGTACAGCCCCCTGGAATTAGCCCAAACCACAATGGCATCACATCAGAAAAGAAGACAGGAAAATCCGACTTTATTATCTGTCACTGTGGAAATATTTGTGTAAAGGCCCTGGGCTCTCTGGCCATGTCAACCTGAATTTTATTATCATAATTACCAAAAAAAAAAAAAAAAAAAAAGAAAAGAAAGAAAAGAAAAGAAAATCAATTGTCTTCAAGTAAGTGTGAGCTATTATAATTATTGTGCAGAGTTCAACTGACCCTTTGTTGTAATGTGAACAACTATCTTTACTCTTTTTTTTTTTTTTTTTTTTTTTTTTTTTTTTAGTGTTCATGAAAATATTCCCAGTAATTTAGTTGAATTCTATCATACACAAATATGTAGCATCAATTAAAGCAGCATTGTAATTTCCCTCCAAACTGAGAGTGAAGAAACATAGTTGAACTTCTGCTGGGACTCCAAGCCTGTGCTAACGAACCGAAGCGATGTTGCAGAAAGTAGAAAAAAGTTTCCATCAAATTGTGTTTGGAGAAGGGATTCACTTCAAAGGGATTTTAACAACAGTGCTGTCTGTCTAATTTATGTTTTCAAGCACATGCCAAATGTAAAAAAAAAAAACCAAAAAAAACAAAAAAGAAACAATTTTGAGGAGTGTATAATTACAGAGAGAGAATAAATGACTATAAATAACCCCATCATTACTAGTCCCTCCTGAAGAACATGATCCATACTGAAGGATAATTAAGGCAAAATATTTCTCATCCTCCAACAGTCTGTATGAGGAATGTGCAGTGTATGGGTACACGCTTATGTGTGTGTGTGTGTGTGCGAAATACAGAAAGAGTGTGGGGGACGTGTGTGAGAAGGAGGGGGAATTGTAGGCATTCTTCCCTAAATATAGTACTGTTGTGGTAGAACTGTTATGCACCAGGACTTTAGGAGAACTCAAGACAGACTCAGCTTTAATTGGTTTGTGGAGTCATTAATGGAACAGAAGCACAAACTCGAGTACAAGTGTGTGCATCTGAACAAGAGCACTTATATGTGTGTGTGTGTGTATTGGACCCCGTCAATGCCCTTTAAACAACAACAGACACATTGAAATAACTTTGATCAACAAACATGTAGCAAACAAGAAGATAATAATGAACCTCTATGTTCAGAAGTACTCTCCGAAAATAGATCATTTCAACTAGGATATATCAGATTTGAGGGTAAAATTTCTAGATTAGGCCAGCTAATTAGTGCCCCAATATTGGCATGGTGCTTTGAGTAAGATCCAAATAAGCATATTGTCCTCATAGCAAAGGAGTGAAGGAGTTTTTTTTTTCTTTTTCTCTTTTTTTCCCCCTGTTCCTCACTCAGAGTCACACAACATTCAAGTGAAACACGGAAAACTTTACTTAACTGCTCTCCCTGCCTCACTTTGTTATCTCTTTCTCTCTTTCTTGCCCGATCAAAACATCAGAATGTCGCTTTGAGTGGCCAAATGAAAGGGAACCAGGCAAACATGAGCGAGAGTCCGTGTTTATTTCTAGTACATCTAGAAGCCAGGCCAGGTTTCTTTTTTTTTTTTTTTTTTTTTTTTTAAAGTGTGTGTCAGCAGGGGTCTGCATGGGGTTGTTGAGATGTCGTGAGTTGCTGCTTAACCGGCACTTGCAGTCAGTCAGCCAGCCAGTTGTCAGGCAACTACTAGTTCCTTGTTGCTATTTGTGTTTGAGTGTAGCCGTGCAGACAGCCTCCCTCCCTTCATTCTCTCTTTCCCAACCGAATCCTCCAACCTCTTCCTGTGGCAGGATTCGTGTCTTTTACAGCAGCCTATCGCTTCAGGAATGAAATGCCCCTGACCAAGCATCCGCTCCTTTTTCTGCCATTGTGTTGCTGAAACAAGAAGCAGCACCAAAACAGTCTGCTATACATGCAGGGTTGCAAGGTGGCCCCGCTGCGGCTCCTGCTTCTGTGGGCTCCAAAAGACTTGTTGTTGCTTGTTGTTGTGTGGTTCCCCCTCTCCCCTCCCCTCCTTCTCTATTTCTCTCCATCTGAAAGTGAGGTAGTTGGGGGGGAGAAGAGGGGCAAGCCAGGGATGGCTTTTGTGTCACTGCTCGACCAGTGCTGCACTCATGAAGCCAGATAAATGGATTAGAGAGCCACTGATATGGGCGGGCATCTTGGAGGAAAGACAACGGAGATGTTGAAGGGAAGCGGAGCATTGAGAGAGGAGACGAGGCTGTCGGACAACAAGGGGTCGAGTCTGCTGGAAGAATACCCTTCTGCCAAAAGAGACAAGACAGTAATAAACTTTCCTCCCCATGCAGTCAAACCTCAACCCCATCCCGTACAAACACACACACACACACACACACACACATACAGTTTTCCTGGTGCGCATGCACACACACAAAGTGTCACAATGCGCGATTCAGCGCGAAAATGAATGGATTGCCACAGCGTGACACGTCTCAGTTGCAGGGGGAGATGGTCCTTGTTAGCCGACAAAAGAGTGTTGGGGGGCTTTATGGGGAGCAGGGCCTGTGACAGAATGCTAAATTGTTTTAGGGTCAACAACTTATTGTCTTTGCATAAGCCACGATTCACATATCCCGGAGTGGAGCTTTCAGCAGTCAGTTTTAAAGACGAATACGGTAAAACTCCTCTAGTCTTAAAAAAAAATGGTTTAAAAAGTTACAAAAATAATTTGTGGGCTGTTTAAAAAACGGTACTTTTTTTTTTTTAAGCAGTGTCTAATTAATGAATTTTAACTATAATTTATTGTTACTTTAAATAGTAAATGCACAGTTGTTACAACTATTACAGCGCAATTATATTAAAATGAGCAAAGTAGGAAACACTGAGCTTTTAATATCAAACTATATTGTATGTTTTTTGTTTTTTGTTTTTTTTTTCCTGTGGAGATTTATTTATTAGCTCTGAGTTTACATTTAATTTATTCATTTGTGCTTTTTTTTTTATTTTTTTTTATTTTTTTTATTTCGTGGTATTTTCTTCCTTCTTCCCTCCCCTCCCCTTCCCTCCCCATCGTGGCCCAGAGTTTCCAGGGAAGCGATGGCTGCAAGTGCCAGCCTAATTATCAGCTTCAACTCCGCTCATTACCCATTAGACAATCCACTGTACATCCACTTACTAAATGAATAATTTTGTATATATTATGGAAACACAATATTATGGCCTGCAGCGAACGCCTTTGCGCAAACCTCACGCTGTTTTAGTACAAAAGGAATAAATGGGACACCGAGAGGTTATTTAATTTTAGCCCAAAAGCCAGTTCGTGAGAGGATGTCATGTGTAGAATGGGTGCAAAAAAGGGAGGGAGGGACGGATGGGGGGGGAGGCAATATGAAATTTACACACCTGCCTTTTTCTGTCGCAATATTAGAATCATTATTGTTAAACACATGCTGCAGAGCAGGTGGAATTGTCTGCAATCGGCTCTGCTTTAACATGAATTAGTGTTATTCTAATATCGTCACACAGATCAGGCGCAGCAGGCTGGAGCAATTTACACACTTTCATTTCCACACGCGTAAAGAGAGGGGGATAAATGTGACGCAAATGTGAACTGTGTTGCAAATCTTAGTTTGTTTCTCTTGCGACCAAAGTTTTGTCGCTGTGCTTTAAAAAAAGCGATCTGACCCCACTCAAGTTAACAAAAACTTTAATGACCTTTGTTAATGTTTCAACATGGTCCTGCTCTGTGAAGAATGGCCATTAAAGTGGCAGATTTATGCGCGTTGCCGCCATGCTCCAGTCAACCTTTTACCAAGCTTTAAAAACAACGAGTTTGCCGTTGGCGTGAATGCAAATACTTTTAATGATTGTATTTGGAGGCAATGAATGGGGTATTTTAAGAGCTAATGATACTTACTCTTACAAACAACAGGCTTATATAGAACAAGTTAAATATGTTTTTCGGTGAATCACATGGATTCAGTGTCATTATTTCCTGACAAGGTTATTGCATTTCCTATAACAAGTATTATAAATAAGAATATCCCAAACTAAAGCTATTTCTTTTTTTTTTTTTTTTTATCTGCGATACTGAACTTTCCTGTGAGAAGCTTGACATCAGCTTCAGGTTTGACCAGTCTCTGCCTCGCCTATAGAGGTCGCTGTGATATTGCAAAACCGATGAGCTTCCACTCCACAGGTTCAGGACGCTCCAGTCCACCCTCTGGAAGAGATCACTTTGGAGCTTACTGTCATTTACAAAACTGTTCAAACTCAATCAGCTAAAATATTTTTTTAAGTTCCCTCTCACGCTTATTTGGAGACTCAAGCCTGAAAATACATTTGTGTGTGTGGTAGTTTTAACCTTCACGTGACGCAATAAGACATTAAATAAAGCTGCAACATCACAGGAGGGGGAAAAAAAGTCATGACAGTATGAAAATAAAAACTGAAGTCACTGTTTTCTGGTCGCATTCGTGGTTGCTGCTGTCACGAATCAAACGAAATTTGGAAACTACAACGACTACTTCATCCTCCAATCACAACTAATCACCCCCCCCCCCCCCCCCCCCCCCCCCCCCCCCCCCCCTTATTATGTTTGAACCCCATTAGACCGTTGTGTTAAATCAATATTTGCTTTTGGTCACAGATTGAGAGGCAAAAAAGAAGAAGCTGCTTTTATAGGCTTAATGATCACTATCAGCTTCAGAACAGACATGCCACCCCCCACCCCCAACTAACCCCCTCCCAAAAAGGACAGCATCCGTGCTTCACGAGGCCCCACAGCCTCCCCTTCCCCCATCACCTTTAAAAAAAAGGAGGAAAAAAAAAAGAGAAAATATTAATAATTTATCTTCGAATCGACTTCTCCCACTGACAGATTAGATTTTAACCATTTGATTTTGTTTGGACTGGGCGTTCCCATATTATTACTTAATGACCTTCCCAGCTGCTCCTGTCCATTTTCTGTCACCAGCAACCATCTGGACACTTATTAGCACCTCAATGCATCGACGCTGCTTTCCTCCCAAACTTGAATAAAATTAAGCCTGTTTGCCTGCAGACTGCCAATTTTATTTCTCCCGTCCCCACCCTGTTTTAGATTAAATGTAGTAATAATAATAATAATAATAATAATAATAATAATAATAATAATAATACATGTAGGCTGAAGATCAAAAGTTTTCTCTATAATTTCATTTAGTTTATTAGGCAAAATATACGATCTGGACAAATTCCTTCAATGTTTCCTATTTACAAATTTAAATCACTTGGTATTTACATGAAAGAAATGACACCAAAAACACATGATATAGACAAATAATAATAATAATAATTATAATAATAATAATATAATAATATTAAAGTAAAAAGCCTACCAAAATGTCCCAGCCTGCCTGGGCAGAGTGGAAGAGAGAGTAACATTATAGGCGCGATTATAGGCTGCACAACAATAGAGGAAGTAATCCATCCATCCACAGGATATTACCAAATTACGCCATTTGTTCTGTACCGACTGAATGCTACACTGCATTATTATTTCTCATTGTCCTTTTTAGGAAGCGTAAAGTCTTTTTTTTTTCTTCTTAATCTGTTTTTTTTTTTTTTTTTTCTTCCATTTTTCTTTTTTTTTTTCACGGAAAAAAGTCTTGATCAAGCAGAGGAGAGAGCAGTGAGGACCCGTGTGGCGTCTTGTGGACTCCTGGCGCTGGAAGGCAGAGAGGATCTGGATAAAGAATAATACAGAAAGGTAGATAAATACCCCCGCCGTGTTTGGACAGCGGCTTTCAATATGCATCTCAAGTGTATCGCTGAACAGTTTTTTATTAGAAACAGGCAGCAATCCGTAGATTCCTATTCCTCAATGTTTTTTTTTTCTTTTCTTTTTTGTTTTCTATTTTTACGTGTCTTTTTACATCAACAGCAATGGTAATATTACAAAATGAAAATAAGTCACTGATTGGGGGGTTAAATAATTATTTTCGTTTTATTTTTTATGTCCTGTATATAAATAAAATGTTTTCGCTAAGAAAATAAGCATCTTAAATGAAAAAAAAACAAAAACAAAAACATAGACAAAACGAATTTATTCAACTTTCTCCCCTTTAACTTCCTTTCTCTAAAAAAAATGGAAAAGAAAAAAAAGTGGGGGCACGAGGGGGGTTGAGAGCGCTCCCCTGGGCTTCGGGTCTCCCATGGGTCTTTAGGGAAAGCACACAGCCCAGACAGAGCCCGTTTTACTCGGTGGCTTGATAAGTAGCCACACTCTCCCCAGAGGGGAGGAATTAAAGGGGGTGTGGGATGAGAGTCAAGACCCCTGTCACCCGTAAAGCAAACTGTATTTTTTTTTCTTATCAGTACTTATTGTCTTTTGTTGTGCTATCATCGTTTTTCCTTATATATACATATATATATATATATATATATATATATATATATATATATATATATATATATATATATATATATATATATATATATTTATATATATATATATATATATATATATATATATACATCAAATAAATAGAAATATATATATATATATATATATATATATATATATATATATAAGATTTAGATTTCTCATAATTAGCTAACTCAGTTTTTCACTATCTAATCGTTTATTTTTAATGATAACTCAAACTTATGACTACAGAATTCTTATGTCAAGACAAAAGGCTTTAAATCTGGTCTCACCTGTCATGAATGGGTCGAAAGGAAGACTTCATTGTCTGCGTAGGAGGTGAATCAGATCTTACTCCGTTTTCATGATCTAAAAAAAAAAGATAGAAAATGAATACAAGTCAGTACTAGGATAATACACAAATAGCAGGCCAAAACATTTCCCCCCCAACATTTTAGTGACTGAAATAAAACTTGAGTTGTTTAAGCCAATCTAGCCTGTGAACTTTGTGCAGTGTGTGTGTGTGTGTGTGTGTGTGTGTGTATGTGTGTGTGTGTGTGTGTGTGTGTGTGTGTGGACTATGGTGTGTGTGTGTGTATGCGTGGCTACAAGGCTTTGATATTATAATTGTGGTTCTCTTTGAAAAATAAACAGACGCGGGTGCGAGCTGCAGCATCAAGATAATGCACGCAAGTAAACACACTTAATGTCAAATTCTTAGCGCTTTATATCACATTAGTGCCTGTGCACGCGCCCACGTCGTTAACCTACCTATATGCTTGGGACTGTGGGTGTCTGGTGGGGCCTTGCTGTCATTGCTGAGCGCTGCTGAGGCTGCTACCGGCGACACCACTACTGATGTTGGCTGCTGCTGCTGCTGAGTCGGCAAGTGGTTGTGATGGTGCTGATTTACTCCCAAAAACGATCTGACATTCAGCAGGGAGTTCTGGCCCAGGAAAGCCCCATTTGTCCAATTGTGGAACTTTCCAATCTGGCAAGTGTACAGTCCATGACTGGGGAGGAAAGCAGGGTGGGTCTGGATCTGATGGTGGGGTGCTGATGGGTGAGTGGTGGCCCCTGGGCCACATGGAGAAGTGGGTTTCTGAGAGGAACTATCGGGACTTGTAGCAGTTTCTGCTAAAGACCATATTTTGGGTTTATTGTTAGACGGGAGAGGAAAACTCCCAGGTCTGTCCGGGGACAAAACTCTTGTGGTGTTGTTGCCATCCGAGTTCTCCTTACCCCCTGTGTGAACTGAAATGGTACTCTTAGATTTTTCAAAGGCCTCGTGGGCCTGCAGAGCGAAGGCCCGTCTTTTCTCCAAGCTGTCTAACTCTCCAGGAGCCCCGACGCCCCCCCTGTGGTCCCTGCTCCCCTCTGTTGATTTATCGTCGTCCTCCTCATTGCTCTGATCCCCGTCGTTGTCGTCGATTTTGTCTATGTCTATGCTTTCCAAATCAATTTCCTCCTCGTCTTCGTTTTTCTCCGCCTCATCTCCACTGCCAAACAAATTGCCGTCCTCTCCGTCCTCTTTGCTCCTGCTGCCCCAAGTCACCTTGTTCTCCTTCTTGAGCCGCCTCCTGGCGTTAGCGAACCATGTGGAGACCTGCGTCAGTGTCATTTTGGTGATGATTGCCAGCATGATCTTCTCCCCTTTGGTCGGGTACGGATTCTTCCTGTGCTCGTTGAGCCAAGCTTTTAGGGTGCTGGTACTCTCCCGGGTGGCGTTCTTGGGTCTGGCGGGGTCTCCATACTGAAACTGACCGTATGGATAGAAGGCAGGAGATGTGTGCGCTGCAAAGCTGGCCGGGTGAACACCAGGGCTGTCTTTCAGCTCATACTGGGACCCCTTCAAAAAGGGGGAAAAAAAGAGATAAAAAATGAAAGTGTTACTTTAGTGGCGTCATAAACATGCAGAATTAGTTTGTGCTTCGCTGTAAAATCACTAGTTTGCGCCTTAGAACAGCGTGCCTCAATTTTGTTTCTAAGTCTGAATTTTAAATGCGACATTACACTGTTGAGAAAAAATAAATAAAATAATAATGGAAAAAATCCTAAACTTCCAGTTGCACCTGACTCAGTTTTCCACAAACAAGCTTCTAAACTTGCAACATGCCACATGCCAGGCCTGCATGCAGCGCTTGCGACTGTGCAGCTTCTTCCCCAATGATCTTTTTTAGCTTCACATATTTTTCAACGAGATTTGCAATGCGAGCAATCTGTAATAAAGTTAACAGACCGAGAGGGAGTTTATTTTCAAAACAGATGGTATGCAAATCAACATCTTTTATCTGAAACAAACTTATTTTCACACTTCAACAAAGCAGTTTGAAGGCCCGAGTTAGTTTTTTTTTTTCTTTCTTTCTTTCTGCGCGTCACAGTCACGTTTTTAAGACGAATTCTATCCTCTGAACCGTTTCTTGCTTTTGCTGGAAGCATCTTGATCAGTTCAGGCAAAGTTAGCTTTTTATTTTTGTGCCTCGACGCTTTAAAGCAGCGCTCAGTGCGTCAGGCCCCAATATAAACAGTATGTAAGCCAACACATTAACACACTGCAAATGACTTATCATCACCAGGTGTCTTTTGACTGCAAATGTCTGACAATTTTCAGACAAAGTTGACGTCGCATCCAGTAAATGAACGTCCGCTTAATAAGCTCACTGCATATTTATTTCCTTATGACAGAAGAATTGTGGGACAATTCCAGGAATCTGGATCAGATAACTTATTTTTCCATGCAGACCAGAATGTAGCTTATTGCAGGTTTTCTATAAACAAATAAAACATTCTTTGGCTGTATAATTTGTTTTCCTTTTTTAGTTGAACTATTTTTACTCTCAGTGTGGAAATAACCTTTACAGGTTAATTTGATTAATGCATTTATTTCTATTTATTTGATTAAACTCCAACCTCAGGCAATTGAAGAATCTGGCTTTATGAGCAGAAACTTAACAGAAAAAGAAAGCTGAGGAGCTAAAAACAAGCACACACACACACACACACACACACACACACACACACACACACACACACACACACACACATTTGCTTGAGGTGTTGCTTTGAAGTTAAACAGCTCTGATAGAAAGGCAAGCATCTGGTTACTTTTCTTAGAATAAACCACAAAATAATGTCTTCTTACCATTTGTGAGAAAAGAGCCAAGTCGGCGCTGGTGTAAGGTAAGAACGCGCTGTAGTTGTGCGCGTACGGGTTGGCGTACATGCCCAGCACCGACGTGACTGCAGCTGCGGTGGCGGACGGACTTCCTCCGATTTCCGTGCTCCCTCCCCGGGACGACGGCGTAAGCACTCCCGGTCTCTCGCTTCCATACACCGCCTGGGAGGCACTTAGGTACTGCGGATAGCCTAACTGCGGGAAAGACATCTCCACCCCTCGACTGCCGCACAGCTCGATCGTCCAACAAACTGTGCGTAAAAAAGTGTGCGAGGAAGGAGGAGAAAAAAGGGGGAAAAGAACCCAGAGGAGTAAAAGGGAAAGTGTTTAAGCCAAAGTGGCAGCTACCACAGACATACAGAGGTGTGCAGTCTGAACAAAACCTCTGCTAAATCTCGGCTTCCTCTCTCTTTTTTTTTTTTTTTTTTCTCTCGCGCAAAGTCCGCTGGATGTGATCTGATCAACAATTGCGCTCCGACTGACGCGCCTGGCCCTGAGGTCTCCAGGCTGATCTCTCAGATACAATTTGAAGTTGATGCTTTGATTGGCATTCCCTACTTGAGCCTGCAAGCTCCTCCTCGTTTGGAGCAATGTGGATAATGTGAATATAGAGTGAGCACATTGGCTGCGGCCTCCCCCCCCCCCTACTCACCCACCCCCTCTCTCTCTCTCTCTCTCTCTCCCTCTCTCTCTTTCTCTCTCTCCGTGTTTGGACTTATTGTATGTTAAATGTTCAAGCATTAGAGTCCATTCACCGAAGGCTTTGATTGTTGTATGACAACCTGTCTACACGATTTTACAGCTGTCCGACACAGGGGGAAGTAAACCCGTCAGAAGAGGGAACTTACTTTGAATAATTTTAAATTGTAATTAAATAGAGGAAAGCTTCTCCGCAGAGGAATTAGTATTTGCTAATATGGGCTTCTGGTGCCTTTATCTAATTCACAGTGACTCATTTTCTCTAAAGTCTCGTTCGATTTAGTTACTGAAGAGTTTTCAGTCTGTCAAACTTTTTAGTATGATATTGCTTTAAAAAAAAAAAATATCAGGAAATACATTAAAAACTCACAACAAAAACAGAAAAAATATAATAATAATAATAATAATAATAATAATAATAATAATAATAATAATAATAATAATAATAATAATAATAATAACAGAACATCCGGGACACAATTGATAAAAATACGTGTTTTCATCAAATACCAAACATTAAAGACCATCTATGCAAATTTCTTAATATCATTATCAATAATGTATGTTTTCATTGACTTCTGTTTTGGTCTCCTTTGATTTGTTCATAAAGGTTTAATCACCCCCCCCACCCCCCCACCCCCCCCACCCTCCTCCGTTTTCACACACTTTCCCTGTTCCACTGTGTGTGTGTGTGTGTGTGTGTTTTGATTTAAAGCCAGATTGTTGCTGTCCTTTGTAACAAACAGAACCACTTCACGTCTTCTTGCTTAGAGTAAAAAAAAAAAAAAAGGGAATGTGGACAAGCCAGAGACAAGCCAAAGAGGAGCGCGACGCATTCCGCAGGTCCCAGTACGCATGACAAAATGTTTCCAAGTCTCTAATTTAATAACACTAACGCACCGACTCGTTTTGACAAATGAAAATGAAAGAAAATATATGTTGTTTGATGTAGTTTTGCTCTTTGTATTTGTGAAATTTAAAGAAAGAAAGAGGGAAAATCTGGAGTTTTCTGTTCCTGAATAAAACGAGATTTCATGAAATATAATCTCACAGAGATTAAGTAAAACAAAATCGAATGCTTCAATTTAGTCACCTTTTCTGGAACTGTCTGTCTAAGTTTTAGCTTTCAAAAAGAAAAAGGCTCGGACTCAAACCTGCGACTTAACTGTCCACAGCCAGAGATGTGGCGACCGGGAGAGAAGGAGTGTTCATATTTTAACTCTTGTATTTCTGTTTGATTTTATTCTCCTATCACCCACCTCCCGAGTCAAAGGGGATGTTCTGTAGATCTAGATTTAATGCCTTAACGACTGAAGCCCAAGAAGTCAGTAGATTTTGATCTGCACCAGATGGCTCCGAGTGGATATTGCCGAGCGCCGAGGATCTGTTAAAAATATCTGAGGGGCACTGATGGTAATCTGGGTAACACATCAGAAAGGAGGGGAGGAATGGCAATTGTGATAACCCGCTGGAGATGTGTGCAGGGGGCTAAATATGATGACTGTGCTGGGCTAAGGAAGAGGTGGCAGACATAAATAAAATAAAATAAATTCAAACAAAACAAACAAAAAATAAATAAATAAAAAAACATAAATAGGAATGGAATATACTAGAGCAAAAAAAAAAAAAAAAAGAAAGATCTATTTATTTATTTATTCATTTATCCAATACAAAATTTCAAGTTGAGTTACGTAAATAATGGCACGTGTTGTTCAAACATCCACCCTTCACGGATTTATAAAGTCATGTTAAACTGTTCCTTCTCGCCCATGAAAGAGACTCTGCGCGTGCATGACTTCTCTCAGTCCACTCTTTTCTCCAAACTCATCCGCATCACGTTTTCTCCCAGTGCAGCGCCTCGAACCAGATGGGCTGAAACCGTGTGCAAGCCTCTCCGTCGTTGTGTCCCGTGCGCGCGCTTTCACGCACGCACGTGCATTACGTACAAGCCGTTGTAACGATTTTCGAGCGCCCTGCTCTTCTTGTTTAAAAGAAAGGGGGGGGGGGGGGGGGGGGGGGGGACGAAACTCTCCAGGCATCTCCTATCAGATAGTTTTATCATGTAAATCTCCAGGAGGCTCTTCATAAGCTGCTATGCCTTCATGGTCACATTCTAATAAGTCACCCAGTTTGTCGATGTGGTTTTATATAACAGCCTGTTTCACACGCTCTCATCAATTTAGTCCTAATATTTTATTTTTAAGATTCCAACATTGTGTTGAAAGAATACTATGTTGTTGTTGTTTTTTTTATGTTAAGTTACATTTGAATAATAATAATGATAATAATTAATATATTTGTCCCTCTAAGCTCAGAACCTCCATCTGACAAGACATTTTCTTAATTACTCTGGTAGAGGGAATTTCAGTACCAGAAAGAACCTGAATGGTGAAACCACTTTATATTTTGAGGGTACAGGTTATCCAGCTATCAAATGGCAAAAAAGAAAGAAAAAAAAAACCTTGGAAAAGAAAAGCAGCACAGCATTAAGTTGCTATTTTCTTACATTTAACTTTGAGCAGATGTGTGAACAGAACAGAAAATATCTGCAATGCTCGTGTTTTAATATTATAGTATTTTTTTTTAAATAAAAATTGTCTACAAAGTTATAAATATGTAATAATAACAATGATAAGAACTATTTTTGACAACTGACATCAGCGTTTTATCTTGTTTTTTTTTTTTTTGTTTTTTTTTTAAGCATCTCTTTTATGAACAATAATATTTTGTTAAAATATCAGCTTCAACATGTTTAAACATATACATGTAGATCATGTACTGTAGGTCATATTTAGCCTTTATACAGTGGAAGTGTATTTGGCCATGTGAGTATAGTTTTTAAATGGCGTCAAATGCATTTTAATGAAAATCTGCATCATAAGTCTGTGAACGCCGGTATGCATCCTGACCAACTGGTAAGTCTGAATGACTTCGGTAGAAGTTAGAGAGTGAACCTGCATTATCATAACACCAGTTATGTTGACAGTTGGCTACCACCGCAGAGGTCAAGGGTGTCTCTGTGAACTAATAACTGCGGTGAAAGATACTCCTTTCCTGCCTCTGGGAGTGCCAAAGTTGAGGAAAGGTTAAGAATCTGCAGAATGTTCCTTTTGTGCTTTTCTCGCGGATTATCAAATTAAGTGTTGAGACCAAAACTCCCTTACCCCTCCTCACCCTGCCCCCCCACCCCCCAGGGAAGAACAGATTAATATCAATAATATTAATGGATCATCACAACTGTTAAGTGTTTTCCCTGTGTTATTGCTCTGGAGGATATATTTTCACTCACACACTGGTCGTGGTACATTCCCCGAACTGCGTCAGAGCAACTGAGCTATCCAGCTGCGGGTTTGGGTTAGAGGACCACTGGTGTTACTTTGAGATATCTGATACATAGACAACTGTGCCACACCTATAAGTAAGGAAACTAGGAATTTCCTGGATAATAAGAGGTCTATTCTGAGTCTTAGCAGGTCAAGATGTTATACACTTGACAGCTAAACAGTTGGGTGGTGTTCTCCAGTTCTGACAAGACAATAAGCTCCTGGGGTTCAATTCTTGCCAATTTTACAGGGACTTTGCTGAAAGCTTACTTGTATGTTCATTACAGCCTTGCTACAAATAGGCACCACAGGGCCATTAATACTTGCATTACAGTTGCACTAATTAGACACGCATTCATCTTGTAATTGTAATGAATCATTTTATGAAGATTTATCATATCTTGTTAGAGCAGGCCTCTACCTGACTTATGATGCCCAATATGAAGGATTTCTTGCAATTTTGTTCAACAAAAAGCACAACATGACTTTGTCTGCTTCAAACTAACATAATTGAGTCCAGCTGAAATAATCGTTGCTTTACTTGTCTTGTTGATTAGTCAAAAGTATAAAACATGTTTATACACTAACTAAAGACACACCCATACAACACATAATGCCGTGTGTTTTAGAACTGGGATGAAATCATTTGTTTTGTGGAATGTATTTTAACAGGAATCAAGTGAAAACAGATTAAGTCCCACAAGTGTACTCTGAGGATGAATTTAGTCTAAATATCTGGTGTAATTCTTCAAGTAACTATAAAATAACTTTCAACACTGTTATAGAAGAAATTACAAAAAACAAAACAAACAAACAAAAATCCTATTCAAAAGGGAATTAAATTTCTAATTTTTTTTTTGTGTATTTGTGATGTTTTGTATTGTAACTCAACACCTCACCTGACTTTGTGAGAGGGTCTGTTTAAAGTAACAGATGGTGTTTTCCAAAACCTAACCAAGTATTGTCAACCATTTAGACTCCAGAGTTTTTAAAGTTTTTAAGGAACAATGTAAGTAAGAAAAAATGTTACATGTGAACCAGAGTTTATAATTTTAGTAAAATTACTCACCTAATTTAATTTTGCTTGGCAGCCATATTAGATTCCTTAACTTCCACTACGAACTATGACATACCATTGACTGCCAAGCAGGCTGACCAGTGACAAACAGGGCCGATTCCAGTTTGTCAGGGATGCCTGATTGCTGATGAGCATGACCAATTTTTTTTATGGACTATTCACATGTCTGCAATCTAGTGGTGGAAAGTGGTATCAGGTTTAAGAGAAGCAAGTTTGAGTCTTTGGTGCTTAAAGAGTTAAACGGTATGTGTGCTATGTATGTCTCTGCAAACTGAACGTATTAAAGTTGCCTAAAAATTGCTCAATGTCATGAAATGTTGTCAAAAAGGTTATCGAGACTGTTTTACTTTGTAGCTAGTGTTTTGTTGTTATTTAATAGTTAGGCATTGTGACACCATTATTTATTTTATTTATCAAGAGCAAATATATTTCTATGAATTTGGAAATTAATTTAAATATTTTCCTCTGTAAAATGTTTTGACGCATGGCCCACATAAGTGCTCACTTTCAGCAGCTTATAATCTTATATTGCTGCTACTGATTAAACCCCACAGCAACCTTACTGCTGCTAATATTGTATACAAACAATACTAAACCCTTAGAAGCAAGAAATTTACCTGATTATTAAACACTGTTGTGACAGAGTTTCTCAAAAAAAAAAAAAATTACCGTCACACTGATGTGAAGTTGTAAGGAAAGTGCAATAGTTCATTATTGTTGACAAGCTTCTTTTAACTCATTCTGGCTTCTAACTACATACCTTAGAAAAGACAACAGCCAAGGATCTGACTTCTTTCCTCCCAGGGGCATTCTCAGGGGTGGGTAATGAACGGGTGGGCCCAGATTCTGATGTGGTTAGGGGCTAAGGGGAAAGAAATGTGAGAAGGGGTGTTAATTGTTTTGGCTCTTTGCTGGGGAAACATATCAACATTAGATCTAATGGAGGTTAAAGACTCTCATTGCCATAGGGGCTGAAGCTAATGAATAGCCATAGCTAGCCAAGAAGACAGCAAGTAGGAGGGATCCAGTGAAAGGGAGAAGTGGATGTAGCATTTATTGGTCTTTAAACAATTTGAACTGCTGCAAGCTGAATGTTTTATTGCTACACTCACTAAAAAGGATTAACATTTGTATAATCATGAAAGCATTTTAATGGGACAAATAGAATTATAAGCACATTCTTGCAGCGCTATTGTATATCATTAATTTACCTTTCTGAAACATTTTCTACTTTAAAACCTGTTGCACAGCACACACACACAATTTACAAGTCAACGTGCATTTTCATCACAACATAGGCTGCATGAGCTAATTAACTATTTTTTGGCAATTCACAAACTGATTCCATTATTGAGTGTTTAACTTCTCCATGAATAATAAATTAAATTCTAGTCAGCCAGCAGGCGGTACGTTGCAGACTCTAAGTCTAGACTCTACTCTATATACACATATTTGCAAAATTCAGTTGCAGATGGATGCAAAGTACAGTAAGATGTAGTAAATAACAAAAAAAAAAGGAACAAAAAGAGACACTTTGGACAAAAAGAGTAGCGATATCAAAGTCCTTCCTTTGTCCCGCATTTAATTTTATGCTAAATCTGAATGAGGGAGACTCAGAGATTGGTTTGAAAGCTCAGAAATATTCATAAGAGTTGCTTTCCCCTTTTAGATGTTTATTTGCTGCTTCAGAAAAGCTGAAAAAAAATGGAAGCATGCAAAATCTGCTTTCAGATGATACAATTCCCACATTTATTTGTGAAGAGAGTTAATTGAATTTTAAGGAACGGCCTTCTTGGGGAAAATATTTTTCACATTGAAGCATTCTTTTGAAATTAAATCCTTTGGTAGTGGTGTAAAGGATAGACTTATAGATAAAATGATCAACAGACAGCATGACAAATGGAATTTTAATGAGGTTGTTCCTTTCATCTGTTATCATGTTGTGCTGCTTTTTGCTTTGGTGTGTCTTTGTTCTAACTTTTGAAACCTGCTGTTTTTTGTTGTTGCTGGACATGCGCCACAGGATACCTCGGCCTCTCACTCTCAACAAAACTTCTGCCACCCTGATCACTGATCAGACTGACTCTGTCTCAGTTCTGTTGGGGTTTAACTTCCTGGAGTGTTTGATTGGTTGTAAACACTGAATACTAAAAGTGCAGGAGAGAGGGGGGGGGGTTAGATTTTGCTGTTTGCTGTGGTTGCTGACCTGAAAGTAGAATATTTGGGTTGCAGACTGTTGGAGGAGATGTAGCTCCAATGCTTTTACATTTCATGAAATATATACGCCATTATGGTTTATGGAGATGCTTATGAAGGACTTTCAAATAGAATATTTGGCACATTATGTTAAAAAACAACATCATGTCGGAAATAAATGTCCCAGGAAATGTATGAAATTAAAGACTGCAATTTGTATTGAAATTATTGATGTTATTATGTCTCCTGAAGATATTCAATTTCTGGAGTGATCTTCTGTGAAGATGTAAACAGCTGTCCGTCAAACTCCTTTATGCAGTAAGAGGTGGGGAAAATATATTTTTTTTAAAAATTTGAGTTCCAAGGCAGAATTTCAAGTTATTGATGTTTAATATTAGTCTTTGTGTCACAGATTACATCTTCTTGTGAGGCAGAGCATGGACAAACTACATGAAATCGTCTTTGTTTTGTTTAGACAACCGTGACAAACACAAGCATGAGCTGAAAAAGGAATCAGCCCTTGTGTCCCAGAATGCACAACCTGAGCTGAGTTTTTTTTTTTTTTTTTTTTTTTTTTTTTATGTGTTTGTGAAAGGTCAGATGAATTCATCAATGTAATAAATAAATAAATAAATAAATAATCACAACCTGAAAATTCAGATGCATCACTTTATATGAAAGCCCTTTAGTTTAGCATCTAATGAAGAACAAATAGCTAAATTCTGATTAAACAATATTTATTGCCTAACACCTACAAACATGTTAGGTATGCCTTTGTCAGTGATCAGTTAACTACAAACTGACAATAATTAACTAATCATTAGTTCAAGATTCAATTATGGATATTTGAAAATCAGTAGCACTGATGTAATTTCACATGTGTGGTTCTCAACTGGAAACTTGCAAAACAAGGGTTTCCATAGTGCTCATCACTTACTAAATGAATATGTTCATCAACCTTACAAAACCCATTAGGATAGCTACTCTCAGCAGATTTTAAGTCATCATACATGTGGACATATGACAATCTGTTGGGTACTGTGTGGTGACCTCGTTACTATTGGACAATCAAAGTAGCCTTAAAGGGCCATTCCACAATTATGACTGCAACAAGTTGCCTCTCAGTGTGTAAATAAATCATATGACTGTGTCTTGATAGAAAAAAAACCCTTTGTGCCATGTTAATTTTTCTATATGGTATTTTACAAATTTCCAAAAGTGTGAAATTTAAATTTTGAATGTAAACAACCTCTTTTCTATTTCAAGTCTTATTCAACACAGAAAACAGTGACATAGAGTTAGCCTTTTTACAATCCCAGATTAACATGTTGTGGCAGATTCCATACAAAACAAAATATATGCATTTCTCTGCAACAGGTGGAAATTTTATCAGTTATATTGCTTTGTCAGGACACTTTTGGTGCCAAACTAAATGTTTTGAAAGATTATATTTGAAAGAAAATCCCAAATGTTATGCCAAACTCAACCGAGTTGTATTCTGCATCAAAAGCAGTGGGTTTAAATCTAAACCATTCACACACTCACTCCTTGGGACAGTTGTGGAGTAACCAATTCGCCTAACATGCATGCCTTTGGATGCATGTTAGGCAAACCACTACATCACCATTCAGCCCCAATATTGATATTAAAGTGCAATATTGTAAATTATCAGTTCCTTTTTTTACTTTATATTTTGATATTTATATATATTTTTTACTTGCATATTTTTCTAGATATCTTTGTTTGTTTGGCTCATAGGTTGCTATCAGTTGATATTGGTATTGGTATTAGAAATTAAGAGATGGACAAAATTGGTGTATTGCATATTAGTAAGAAAGCTAATATTGAACATCCCTATGTGATACATACAGTTTCTAAGACCTTTTGCATCAATTTATGGTAAAAAATTAGTTCAAAACCAACTTTTACACAGTCTGAAACTTGTCTCCTCGACCTGTGCTGGGTATAATAATAATAATAAAAATAATGTAGTAGAATAATTTTGACATAACACAGGGTAATAATCAATCAATTTGCAAACAAATTTTGTTCATTACCTTTTTTACTTGTTGTGAAAGACTTTTCTCCATATTTTTTCTGGGGGTGGTCTTTAAAGTGTTAAGACCAAAATCTTATGATGCTAGCATGAAAACAAAGGTTTCTCCCTGTGAGTTTACATATATTCTTTTAACATTATAGGTCATTTCTCTCAGTACGCACTTACCTTACTGCTCATTGTAACATCTTAAAGAGGACAGTGTGAATGAACAATATCGTATAAACAGTTTGGAATGTCGTATAATAATTATGAATATGTCTGTGTTGTCGGGATGAAAGTTTATGTACATGTTAAATGAAAATATGCTTAGATCCGATTTGAAAAAGCGGAGGTGTCTCATGAAGGTAAAACAAATTACAAACTCCAAAACATCCTGGGACTTGAGCTGGTGTTAAGTGGACCATTAATCTAGTTATGTCTGTGGAACAATGATGAGCTGTGTATCTGGTGCAAAGTGTGTTATTTGAAACACAGCTAATGATGTTGAAAAGCATGATAGTGATACCAATACGGTACATGACTGAAGACTAGATTTGCTGTAAAAAGGCTGAACTACGTGATGTAACTCAACAAACCTTTAAAAAGAAGAAGGGTTCACTCTTCTGTTTCCAGTTCGGCGATGGTGTTACATGGAATGGGTGGCAGGTTGCAGCATGGCTTTTTACATCACACACAGGTTGAAGCATCATTGATCCCAGCTGAAAAAGAAACCAGTCTGAACAATGAAGTTCAATCACAACTGACTCCCATCTCAAAAGGGGACAGCTGATCTGGCGGAGTCTGATGTTTTAGCATTAGTGGCACTCAGCTGTTTCTGCCAAACATTGGTCCACACCATGAAATCTCTTGTTAAGAAGAGAGAAATAGTGTTCGCCTTGTAATTGAACCATTTTATACCCCCTCCCCCCCCATCCAATCTGTTTACCCCTTTTCCCACCTCTTTCCCTCTGTCTCATATTGCTCTTCACCATTTATTTTCAGCTCACCCATTCTTAATGCATACACACATATATCCACACACACGCCTTTTGTATTAGGAGCAGCACCCATCAAACTCCAGATCGATCCCCCGGTGTCATTGTGTGAGGAGGTTATTTATGTGGGCATCCAATCTGCACCTGCCGTGGTGTTCGAGCACGAGAGGAACACGGCCAGAGTTTGTTAAAAGTGAAAGGGGAAACACCAAAGTGGCAAGAGACAGCAGCAGAGGAAGGGAGAGGTAGGAAAGAGGGAGAGAGCAGCCACCTCAGAGCCCCATGAGTCCCCCGCCAGCTCGCTGCCTCGTCTCTCGTGAAATGAGCACTTTCACAGTCAGTTAGTCTTTAAGTAATAGATATATTGAGTTCATCCCTTGTAACGTTAGACAACTAATTTATTATTATTTTTCTTCTTTCTCCTCATCCTTTGTAGTCCCCATTCCATTTCTCCCTCTGTGTCTCTTTTCCCCCCAACATAGGATTATGAAGGTTAAATAAACTCTGTCAAAATGAATGAATATTGCCAACAACCTCCTCCCCTCCTTCCCCGACTGCAATCAAAACCCGCACCACCACCTCAGTCTTTCTCTCTACCCTCATTGCTTAAAGAAGGGGAAAAAAAGAACTCAAGCCCAGGGTATCTGGCGGCAGAATGAATGATCCTATTTATGTTAATGCATACATGAACGTTACACAGGTTTTTCCCCTGATAAGGCGATAGGTTAATGAAATGCTCATTTCATTTTACCAGTTGTTTTCTCTGTGAAGTTCCGATAAGTAGCAAACCAATGAAGCTTGTAATTACAATCTTACAGAAACCCGGCCAATCTGTGTATAAATCTCACCATCCAATTACAAGATGTAATAATTTTGCAGTCAAGCTGGTAATGAGGTCTAATACTCATGCATGTGATAATCCCCCCTGGATGCTGACTCTATCAGATGTTAGCTTTGTAATTATGAGCTTGAGAAAAAAAAAAAAATCATTATTTCATGTTCAAGTAGAAAATGAGGTTGGTGGGAAGTTAATTTTCTCTATGCTCTGTGAAGCGTAGACAAGAATTTAATGATTTAATTACAGTTGTTAGCCCTTTTTTGCGAGAGGCTTAAATTGAGCTAAGCATTTTTCATAGCGCCCGACATCAAGAGTCGGAGAACATCAAAGATTTTGACAGCATACAAAGTGATGAGCAGGCCCAGTGGCCCTTAGATTTCTCCCCCTTATTTTTCCTTTTTTGTTAGCCAGAAAATAAAGATGTTTCCTTTCCTTTCCTTCACTCTCCATTCCTTTCCTTTCCTTTCCTCTCCTCTCCTCTCCTCCCCCTCCCCTCATCAGGGTAACCACAGCTCTGGGACACCGGACCTCCTGGATAAAAGCAACATCAACAAATATTAACCGCTCTGGCTTTCTCCACCGGCAGCTAATCCACTGTATGTGAATTTGTCATATCAGATTACTATGACAGTCATGGTGCTGTGCAGAATGGAAAGCATCCTTCTGCATCCTCAAAAGGACAATATAGTTTTACTCCCCACCTTCTTTGAATTTCAAAACAGGCCGTGAGTGGTGTCTGTAGTCCTCTGATTTCCATACAGCCTTTATATGAGAGAAAGAAACTGTAAATACATTCCTCAGAGTAATCCCTAGAAAAGGAATGGCTGCTTTTGGCACTTAAAAAAAGTGCTTTGAGCAGTGTAATTCAGCTTCATAGTAACAGTAGCTACTTGGTTATGCTGGATGGAATGGTGTGAGTGTGTCTGTGCTGCTGTCATCTATTTCTATCAGGATTTTAGAAGCTGACATCTGGAGAGTTACTGATTCAGATTTTAACGACTTATTTTCGTTCTGAAACTTGACATGAATGAAAATAAGTTGTGGACTTCCAAGTTTATCTCTCAAATTAGGATTGCTAAAATGTTTTAAAATCACGATTTAGGAAATGGCATCTTAATGTATCGATACAGTTAATAAGGGAATTAAAAAATATATATACAGAGTTGTAGTTATTTATACCTTTAAATGCCAGTTTATTTTTTAGTGTTCCATAACTTTACAGAGTGTAATATTTTACACAGAAAAGACCTGTTGATGGTTATGTCCTTGTGTAATCTGGTAAATAATAATACTAATAAAATATACACACTTGTGAAGCACTTTAAGTTGATGTTGTGTTTATAAGGTGCTCTAGAAATAAAAAGATTACTTACTTTCTTACCTTCTTACATCATTAAATAAAACATACTTGTGCAATTTGATGAAAGTCCCAAAATATTTCCTTTTTTCTCTAATCTGACAGAAATGAACTATAGCCACTAAACATACCAATTTAATGAAAAGATGGATTTAACTTTAAATCATATTGAAATTGTTATTGACTAATCCATTCACTGATGAATTGTTTCAGGTATTATTTTGATTAAATGTGTTAGCTAATATGAAACAGCTACTATTTCAGTTCTTGCCAATTTAGGATAATTGTCATACACATGGTACCTCGTAGAAAATCTCTTATCAATAATAAAATAAATAGTTAAAAGTGTCCCTGATTGGACACTCTGCCATCTTCTCTCCCCCCTCTTCCACAATCAGTGGCTTCAACCTCCTCTGACCTTTGTTAATCCCCTCCTCAGCCCTCTCAGGCTTTTCTCTGTGCTTGGTCGTGTCCTGTTAAACAAGGAACGTGTTGCGGTGTTGTGACCCACAATTGCGGGCAGCTTCACGGCAGGTTTTGCAGGCCTTTTTTCTGCTCTGGTGTCCAGTCTGCCTCCATCTGCCACTGCCTCACCACAGTCCCACTGGGGGAGAAGGGGCTAATTCTGCAGTCAATTAGCAGAAGGGCCGCTTTTGTTCTCTCGCTGGCTCCCATGGGCCCTATCTGCTTCACTGCTCCTTCACTCTCGCTCCAGTTCGATAGTTCTCACTTTCTGTCTCATTTATTTGTTCATGGTGCTCTATCTCTCTTTGGTTGGATAACTTCTTTTGTTTAATTCCTCTTTTCTCATTTTTTGTGTCTGTATTTTGTCCATAATATTCTTTTCCTTTCCTTTTCTTTCCTGGTTTTTCTCTCCAACATAGATTTTTGAGGTACTGGGTATCTGGTTGCCATTTTTTCCCCCCCACTTCTCAGTGACCTCTGTGACATTGTTGGCCTATCGGTGTCTCTGGCAATCATGAGTCATAAAAGAGATGGAAATGAAGGTGCATATTTTCAAACTAATTTTGATGCATTATATATTTAGAGATTAGTCTACAAGGCAGCTGCACATCACAGTAATATTAAAGTGTGTGTGTGATTACATCAATTCTTTTCATTTTACAATTTATAGAGCGCTAAAAATCGATATTATTTTTGTCAATGTGGCCTGTGGATCATAAATTCATTTTCTTATTAAGTCTTATTGTGAACATATGTTTAAATGATCCTACATATATTTAAAACAAGGGACCAAAAACAAACAAACAAACAAAAAAACATAAACTTTGTAAATGTTTCACATTTAAATCTAAATGTTTATTTTCCCATCCATATGCTTCCACTAGAAAAAGAAGGAAATTAAAAAAAAAAAAAAAAAAGAATATCCTGTTTAGGTATGAATCAGTCTTTTTCCTGTGCCTTTTGATCAGTGTGGCACCCTGTGGGTCTTACCCCGCTGTTGTCCCTGTGGCTCTACGTGGCCCTACTGAGCTGTACCTGTCTCAAGTTAATAAATCATTTTGGCATTATAAAATATTCAAAGGAGGAAGGGATTGCAAAAGGGCAGGTTAAAGAATTTCTTAAATTTTCATGGCATGACAGCCTGTTCCACATACACCCTCAGCTGCTTTGTGTTCTGAGTTGTGTGTGTGTGTGTGTGTGTGTGTGTGTGTGTGTGTGTGTGTGTGTGTGGGTAGGGGTTCGAAGAATCTCCAGTGTCACTCTAATAGTCTAGAATTACACTTGTATCAGTGTCACTAGCATATGGGGTCTATGTATACCCTTAGGCCCATCACACTCCCTTCCACCTTCCACTGTCATGGCATTTAAAATGATACCATTTGGGCAAAGCTAGTTTTGACAGAAAAAGCGAAAAGCTGTTTCCATCCTTAGCCCGACGACAGAGCCATGCAGCCATCAGGGGCCCCTGCCACTGAGCAGCCAATCAAATGATATTTTACAGGATAATGATGGAAAGAGGGATTTCATTCTTACTGAGAGCTGGCTCCCTCTTTCTCCTCTTTCCTTTCTTCAACCTCCTTTTTTTTTTTACTCTGTGCCCCTATGTTTTCCTTCACCCCACTCTCTACACCACCCTCTCTGTCTTCTCTGCTCTATAACAAGCAAATGGAGGGGATGATTTCTTGAAAGCACATTTGGTCCGTAAACTACTCAACTAGAATGGAGTATAACTTTTCATTCTCATTTTTATTTAATTTTCTTCTGAAAAAGTCAATTGGTATTATTTGTAGTTTACAAGTGAAAACACTATTGACTCATTTCCTTTTAATAATTGCATTTATAAATATGTTCATGAATATCAGCAGACAGATAAAGCTTAGCTAGAATTAAATTAACTGAATTACACATTATTGAACACATGAAAGGGGATACTATTTAAAAAAAGCGTGTGCGAATTAAGTGACATTCATTTGTTAAACTTTGTTTCATTAAGATTTTTAACTTATTCAGCTATAACTGAAAACATACCGGATAGTTCCAGCTTTTTAGTTTCGAGTTTTTTTAAGTGTGTGTGATTTGTGTAGCTAAATTTAAATGTAACAATGTTCATCCCAATCCCAATCTTTTCTTAGGAAGTTAAATTTTTAACCGATTGCATGCATGTGTTTACTTCTATGTCATTTTGAGAAGTAAATTTATTAAAATATTATTATATGATTAGACTTTATGCTATAGATGAATGAAATAACATATGGTTTTAATACTGGGCATGTTTGACATTTATTGGTTGACACCATTGTCTCATGCAAAGAAAGCTGTGGTTCGAAGAGGGGATCACTTCCAGTGTATGTTCATTTATTTAATTTTTACAAATCACATTAAAATACAGTGACACACCAATAAATGCATTGTACTTGTAAAACTTGGAATCCCTAGAAACTATCTTTAGCTTATAAACGGGAGCCCAGACCTAACAGCTAACATGTAAAAGTGTGGAGTTTGGATGCGATCCTTCAGTCTGCACCACCCATTTCCTCCAGGCGTAAAGCTCCCACCCCAAGTTCCAAGTCACACGTCTTTGGTTTTTTTCATTTACTAAATGTAAAATAACTTTGAATATGAACCCAATTCTGTCAAGTGTTTGACCCCGGAATGGCAAGGTGTATCCCACCTATCAACCAATGTCAGCTGGAATAAATGTGGGAAAAAGCAGATTTTGAAGCATACTTTGTGTAGCATTTTCTTCACGCAGAAGTTACAGGTCACTGTGATTAAATCAAACTTTATTTGCAGTGGTGAATTTAGCCTTGTTTGTGTTGGGAGCTCTGTCTTTTGTGGGCAGAGATGAGATCAACAAAATGAGAGTACTATGTAAATGAATCACCGTCTCCTTTGCTGTATGAAACTACTCTACAGCCCTGAGGTATCGCCTCACAAAGGTTAAACAGCATATGAAATAGTGATGAATTCACGGAAAGGTGGACCAATTAAAGCTTCTTCTATTGCTTTTAAATTGCTACCTATCTTCTCTCAACCCACCTCACCGTCTTGTTTTTACTCATGCTCGTTAGTGTCATCCTCTGTTGTCATACCTTTTATCATCGTCTGATCTACTCTTCCACCACAGTAAGGCCTGCTAATCAACTTTTTCCTCTCAACCTCCTCCTTCATTTCCTTCACACACTGACATCCTATCAAAGACAGACAATCCTTTTGGTGGCTATCTTGTTCTGTGTGACTCACTCCCTGGCTGAAGACTGCACAGGTTGTAATGTGGAAACTTGGGCACAGGTAACAGATTTCTTGAAGAGAATGTATATGATTTCACCAGAGATGTTATGCCACCTGGGCTATACTCCTAAAAACATAAAAAAAAAAAAAAAACAAACAAAACAAAAAACGTTAAAAAAAAAAACAAACTCTTGACTTAATAACTTAAGACTGTTTGACCAGGAAAAACGCAGAAAACGTGTGTCAATATCTTTTTGGGCAAGAATAGAATATCAATCTAAAAACTTTGATGAAATAAAAATAAAAGCCAATTTGTAAAAAAACAAATTGAAACAAAGCTTTTAAAGTGGATTTGGATCAAACATTTTGTCTGGTATAATATGTGTTTAGGATTTAGGATAACATTTCATCGTCAGCTTACCTGCTATTTTTGTATCATACTAGTTTTTTGTTCCTAATGTTTTAAGTTCTACACTATAAATGGCTGCAAAATGTTAGTAAGGGCAACCTTTGAGCAACATTCGCAACTGTAAATGCAATGTGTGCATAAAGAGTTTTCATGTGGCTCAATATAAAGTCATTTATTGGAGGGAATAAAAGTCGCTGAAACACAGCTGTGAGGCTTGTCTGGCCTAATGTGCGATGTTCTCACATTACAATTAAACTTTTTTATTTTTCTTTTTACAACAAAATCATTCCATTTTCATGTAATAAGGTTTATTGTTTTCCCTTGGGTCACACCTTGGAACTTTTCTAGGTGACATGACCCGGATCAGCATCCATGTTGCATGCCTGTATGAGCTCTTTCCAGCCAGTTTATTGTTAACACTTATTTCATCTCTTGCCCTGTCCCTTTCCCTCTCTCTTTTCTTCTCTTCCTCCAATAATGCCATCTTGTGTTTTTTTTGCTAAATTAGCTGCCTTGCGTGTTCAAAACAGCCAGTGGGTTAATATCTGCTTACTAGTGTGTGACATGGGATGTAAAGCAAAAGTCAACTGCAATGTCACAGGCCCCCTCAGCTTTACGATGCCGCTGGGCAGCTACAGCTCTAGACTAACCAGATGTCTTTGTGCCATCAAATGAGTCAGTAAAGTTTTAAGGTTAGAAAGTTACATTGTGTGTCTTTGAGTGTATGAACAGACAATCTATAAGGTCATTTCCATTAGAGGGCTCGCTGTTTCGCAATATCTAAACTAAAATTTAAGATTTAAAAAAGTGTTTCATCGGTAGGATAAAAAAAGAAAAAAAGGATACGTCATCTTGGTATCACAGTGATGACGTGGGAATGATGTGATAAATTGTTAGTGGGAGCTAGTTTAGATAAGCAAATGTCCCCTAGCATTGAGATAGGAAGGAGAAAATAAAACACCTTTTGGACCAGATTCTTTAAACCCAGAAAAAAAAAAAAAGTCACATTTACGTAGCAAGGCAGAAAAATCACTATTCTGTTTTTAGCTTCAACATTGTTTTTTTCTTAAAATAAATACCTGCACGCCTTTAAAAAAAAAAACCTTGTCTGTATTGTTCAAAGATCCAGCTTTTCGTACATCTTCAACATTTGCATCATACCAGACAATTCTGCTTTACTGATGTTGACACACACACAAACTCACACACATGCCTACATGCAATATTGATATGGTTTTCCCTTTTTATCTCATGGTACGTTGTCACCTTTTCTGCCTTGTTAGTCTGACCTCTGTGAAATTCCTAATGCAGAAAAGTAATTGCGCATCAAAACTCAATGCATTATTTCAAAAGCAAATTTTCCAACAGCAACGGCACTACACACTTATATCAACACAAATACACGTTCAAACCCAGTAGCCTATCACCTGCAAACACACATATATGAATTTGTAATAACTTAGGAATATACAAATAAGCTTGCATATATTGTAAAGTGAACTTGCATGTGATATTTTTGTGTATGAACACACAAACACACCCGGAAACATGGCTTGTTGGCCTGCTGATGGTGTAGAATGTATTTTGATGATATGAAAGTTGACCACATTTACATGCAAATCGAAGTCCCAGATTAATAGGGTCCACGTGTGAGGGTGAGAGAAGACTCCATGGTAATATGCTATTATGGCTTTTAAATACATTTACCAATGTTTTTATGCAGAATTAGTATAGTCCTAGCACAAGGAAATCATGTTGGCCTGATAGCAATTTGGTTTTCAATAGGAAATACAATTTCATCAGGTTCAGCTGTCATTTCCAATAATCACTCAGGTTGTGCTTACTAAATTGAAGAATCTTTCTCTAACTTTTTTTTTATCCCAACCTTGGTGGATGAAAGAACAAGCCCTGTGTTAACAGAGGTACTTTCAGTTCAGTAATAGCTGCACATAATGCCATTTACAGCAGCCTCACTGGGGATATATTGCCAAAACTAATACAAGTGTGTCTGTGTTCATGCATGTGTATGGGAATTCTCACCCTCTGAAAATTATAAAGTTGAAAGTGAAAAGTTTATTCTTTCAGCTTAGGAAAACATTATGGGCCATTATTGGGCTTCATAATAAAGGAGGAAGGGATTCTTTGAAACCACCAATTCCCAGCAAAAGAGTACATTTGCATGTTCCACATGTTGTATAATTTGATATATACTCTCCCAAGCGATGAAGTAAACATGACTTGTCATATCGCTGCTTGTCAACCAGAGCAAAATGTCAATCATCCTTGAGTGAAAATGGTCCGGACAGCTAAATACAGATCTCAATTTTCCAAATTCATTACTTCAGAATAATAAATGATAAAATAAATTGCTTTAAGCTTTGCATTTTCTTGCTTCATATTTTGTCTTCAAAGGGATGAATTTCAATGTCAAAGCTGTTGACAAAAATAAAAGCTCCCTTTGCTTGAAAAAATGATCAAACCATTGAACGGAAAGAGCAAACCGAATGTTTTCTACTTTTATGAGCTTGTTTTCTTTTTCTTTTTCTTTTTACATTTTCTTTAAATTAGTGTAATCAACTGTACCATGGTTTGATATTTTTTGAGCACATATTGATATAAGAGGGCACAAGGAAACGGGAAGATAAGAGACGATAGAAAGAAGAGGGAAAGAGCAGTCATATTTCCTGGGTGTTGAACTTGTGATGTATTTCTTTAAATTTCAACACTCAAGAAAAACAAATAATTAACAGCCTCATGGGACATAACACATAAATAGAATAATGTATTTGTGTCAGTCAAATGCCTTTCCATAGCCAACCAACGAAAACATAGTAAATGAATATAAAATATGTAAACAGAGTCTGGATACCATCCAATTAATTAATACCATTTTTATCATGACTTCTGGGAGCCAAAACAGTTTTCAGAAATGGCAGCGTAGCTTTTTTGGTATCCTTGTCAGTTTATGTAAACAGCCTGGAACCATTCTCGAGGCGAGCAGCACAAGGAGATCATAGATTATTAATGACGTTTCAAAATAACAAAGCCTGTGTCAGCTGCATCCTGTGCCCTGGTATCAATGGCACTAGGTCGCTAAATGACACAAAACGACTCATTGCTGCAAAGCACAAGTTCCATATGAAGGATACACTGGAGTTAGTTGTAACACTTGAGAAGCTGCTGAATAGGTGGTCTGAACATAAAATAACAGCAGCTCAAGAAAAAGTCTCCGAAGCATTTGTTTTGCTCAGGTGCTGATGAGTTGATGGCTCGCTAATTTGGCTCTTCTTAGAGGCTGGGTCGGGTGGTGCTTGTGGGAGTCTGGACTGAGTGGCCCAGAAATATTAGGCCTTTGACATCAAGGATCAATTGCACTCTGAGTGGGCTGAGTGCAAAAGGGAGAAAAGAGGATTGTAGCAATGCATGCTCCCTCTCATTAGCTGACCGTGGGGGAGCAAAGGCGTTAACTGGGCTTCTCCTTTGGGACTCTAAATGGCTGTATGGCTGCAACTGATGGAGAGGAGGGGGCAGGGGGTTTTAAAACCACAAAACCGGATTCTGTATTGAGTTAAACTTTGTTTTTTTTTCCCCAGCAGACTGGATGGACTGCTAGCAGGAAGAAGCAAGATGCAAGGTACAGAAAGCGGTGATATATTAAATAAACGTTCAGCAGATTCTAGCACCCATATAGGTATACATGCATGCATCTTTAAAAAAAAATAACAGTTTAAAACATTACAGCAGTTCAGTAAACAAGATGAGCCTCTTTAGTTAATTAAGCTCATAGACCCTACCAGGTAGCAAGAAAATGTTAGCAGACAAATGGGCTGCTTTGGCAAGCAAGTTTAAGATAAAGGGTTCGGTTAATGAGGGGACTAATCATCTGCATTAGGTAAGTCCATTGGGCCTAACCCCCCAAAAAAAAAAAATGTGCACACAGAGCTAATCTCCTCCTTTATTTATTAATTTCCCATCCAGAGGTTCAACACTGCACTAATAGGCTTCCTCACCACAATGTAATAATGCAGTTGAAGCCCCTCCTTCCACATACATGCAGATTAAAAGGTGTTGAGCTGTGGACTACAGAACAAAAAAGCAGGAGCTTGAAACTAGATAAAACATTTACTCATAGGGAGACTCTGCTCTTCATATAATGAGGTAGTTTAGGCTTTAATGAAGGAGAATCTCCACATAACTCACACTTTTATTTCACCTTTCTTCTTTTATTTCACAACAACCACACGCACACACACACACACACACACACACACACACACACACACACACACACACACACACACACACACACACACACACACACACACACACACACACACACACACACACATATTTCCAGTAGTGTTTCATGTACAAATAAGGAAAGCAAAACCCATATATAATGTCTGCACCCACATCAGCACATACATAAGTGTGAATGAGGTAGATCTCTTTGGTTTATTGTAAATGACAAACACAAAAAGCGTTGTTGTGTTTTAATTATACATCAACTCCTGTAGACTCAACAGATAACTGAAAAACTTAGATATACAGCTGCAGATTAAATTTAACAAAAAACAGTTAAAAAAATGAGAACCATTATTTTACATGCTTTCAAACTTTCTCTGATAAAACCATTTATTTTCAGCAGCTGGAGCATGACTCCTAACTGAACTACGACAGACATTTGCCTTTCTCAAGTGTTCTAATTGGCTCAACCTGTCTTTTTCAGAAGGGTCTGCTCTATCTTTGCGATACTTACTTATTTGAAAAGGAGACAGCCAGAGAAAGCAAGCTGGAGACAGAGCAACAGCCAATGGAACAAGATGTCAACAATCTAGCACATCTCATTTTTTTTAAACTTTCATGGCCTCCTGCTTGGCCTCTTTACCAAATATGTCTCAAGGTACTCTACCTTAGTGTAAGGGCACACTTAAGGTTGTGTCCGTCTTAAATTAATGATGTGACATTAATTAATTAAGACTAATCCCTCCCTAAACATAGTTTACATCTGAGGGGAAAAGGAAGCAAGAAGATGAACACAGGTTTGTGCAATTACTGGCATGCATCATGAGATGGAATGAATGTTTTTCTCCTCTTTTTGTACAACTCACTTCATACATCAAATATGTCTCACAATCTCTTATTAAAAAGTATGCATAGTGCAGGTTAAAGATGAGAAAATCTTTCTCTTACTCAAAACAGATGTTAAGCATTACAGAATATCATGGTGTTCTTAGTTTTTAAAAAAGAGAAAATGGGGATATTTAGAAACCAGAGTCTCTGTGATATGGCTGCACGGTGTAATGAAAGAAAGAAAATATACAACAAGGGAAAGGAAAAAATGGATAAAAAGGGGGGGGGGGGGGGGGGGGGGGGGGGGGGGGGGACTAGCTGCATGGACCACCAAAGGCCCAGAGAGCACAGCTAATATGAGACTCCAAGGCCTAATCTTCTTAGTGGGGTGGGATAAAATGAGTATCCATTACAGAATCAACCTTCATCCCAACCCTCTTTCCTCAATATTACAGCTCGTACCACTTCTTCCTGCCTTCCTTTACTCGCCTCAATACATCCACCCTCCCCACAGAGTCAATGCTAGCACTGATAGGCAGTATTGAGACAATTGGCTGACTCTGGGCCCTAATCAGGTATTAGCCACTAAAGCCACAAGGAAAGGCTGCTAATCTCCATACTCACATCATCTGTAAAAGCAAGGCCTCTTCTGGTTGCTTCATCTGGCCCAGGCCTGGATCAAAGATGTCTGCTAGAAATCAGATTAGAGAAGAGAAGGGAGCAGAGGTTTAAAAGGAGCAGGGTGCGAAGGCCACATATCTGTCAAACCTCCCTCTAACTTTGCGCTTGAAAAGCTTTTTTGCATAATCAGGTAGGGCTGTGGTCCAGCAGGTTTTCAGTGTTTCACTGCTTCAACATACCTGATTACATTTACTGACTCATTGTGCAGAACTTCTCGGGCTGTTCATTCATTCATTTTCCTAACCACTTGGTCCAATTAAAGCTTGTTACGTACTCCACGAGAAGCAAGAACTTTTTTCTTGTTCTGAGGCTCCGAGAAGAAAATGACATTATTTTGTTCTCACGGACGCGCTTAAAGACATTTCTCGACACATTGGGCTGGCAAAACTTATTTCTTGTGGGGCTCCGAGAAGTATGATTGGTCGGTCATTTGAGGTGGGCGTGGTTAACACGGAGAAAGCATGAAGCGGAGTTGCTGCTTCTGCGTTTTTGCTGTTGCGAGTAAAACGGATTGTTTTAATAAAACAGCCGATCGAGGTGGTGAGAAAGTACGAACATTTTTACATGTGGAATTAAAACACTCTGACCCATCCGCGTGCACAACCCGCCCTGCCACGGACGAAGTTGCTCGTTAAATATGAAACTAGAAAAGCACTCGGAGAGCAGAAACCTCCGCCAAGCACAATGTTAAAGATTCCTTTAAACAAATTTCTGGATCCAAACGGTGATCCGGATCACCACCAAAATTTAATCAGTTCTTTATTTTTACATTTCCAATAACTCTTGAAATTTTCATAAAAATCCGTCCGTAAGCTTTTGAGTAATCTTGAGCACAAAGACGCCAGGAAAAACATAACCTCCTTGGCGAAGGTAACAACCGGGTTCATTGCACATGAAAGCAGACATCGCCCCCCACAGTGATCCCTCCCCGCTGCAGACATGCTTCTCTTAGAGTATGTATGGACCTGAGAAAAATACGTTTTTTCTTGTTCTTGCAGCCTCGAGAGCAAGAACTCAGTTCTTGCTTCTCGTGGTGTGTGTAACAAGCTTAAGGGTTGCAGGGAGTGGGATTATATCTCAGTTGTAATAACAGTTGCAAAACTAGAATTTAGTAAATGCATATAAACTGTATATAAATATAGTGTCATGGTTGTAAGTTTGCAACAGAGAGCAGCAAGGGCTATGGGTTAGCTTTTGGTATTTTCACAGATTCACCTGTGTCAGATGTGTCAGATGTGTGTGTCTTTTGGAACATGTGACAAATCAGTACAGTGAAAAGGGGCATAATTATTGTCATAATACATTTTTTTTAAAATTGATTTTTACTGTTTTTGTGATTGTTTGGAGCTGTAAATAAATTGTGATATGTTGCACGTTTCCACTCAAATCTGCTTTGCTCTGCTGTTTTTCCTTGTTTACTTGCTCATCAGCACTTGTCTGTGTCGCATGGCTGAGGTCCACATAAATGATGTCATCACGCTCCAAATGTGTAATATGTTACACTTTTCATCAATGTCAAAAACTCCACTGGTATTATTGTGCATTATACAACATGACCCGCCCCACTTTTTTTTTTTAGAAGAAATATTTATTTTCTGTCATGTAACTGGTGGCAACTGAAAAATCAAGAAAAACCTGCATCTAGCTGCTAATATTAGATACTTAATAGAATAAAACTACAGCTGCTTTGCATTTTTTATAGTGCCTTCACCATAAAACCTACAGTAGCCTAATGACTGGCATGATAGATTCTCACCTTAACTTCCAAATCTGGTGAGAATCCAACTACCTTGCGAAGCAACACCTTTTTGTTTTAACAAATTTTAAAGCTGTTGGATTACACTCGCACAAATACACACAACACTGGGCTGTAAAACGGATGGTTCTTGTTATTGACTGGAACATACACTATATCACACTTTTCCATGATAGATTTTGAGGTGGAGGTGGTTCTTTAATTGTCAAGCCAGCTGCTTGAGTGGAGCAGAGAGGTGTCAAGAGACTTCCGCTGTGTCACCTGCCCACTTGATGGTGGTCAAGGGCAGGCAGCACTGGAAACTGTCATATACACAAACATAGCAATATTATACGACATTTTAACTGTTTTTATTTTGTTGGGTGTCACTTTTGGCCAGTTTTATTTCATTGTGGTCAAATGAGACTTTTCCAGCTGTAAATCCTGAAATGCCAGGTACGCTTGTATCTTTTCTATCAGTCTATTTCCATTTTTAACGTTCAGGATTTTGACAAAGCCTTTTAAGTTTTAGCACCTCGGTCTCTACCTACATATACTATAGTTTTCTGTTGGGATGAAATTGAAAACACACTGATGCTAATTGCTCTGGACAAAATGCTGCTGCATGACCCTTAACTACACATTGAAAATGCACACATTTCCTGCATTCTCCAAGGGGGACAGCCTGTCCTTAGCGAAGCAGACAAATGTTAATTCCCTTCAGTGAGCACAGGTCTGACCTCCAGACTTCTTGAGAAGAGCACACACACACACGTACACATGCAGTCTTCTCAGAAGGTCACAGAGCAGATGACACCAGCCTGTTCCCTGTTTCACTTCGATTGGCCCATCTTTTCTCCTTCATTACCACACACAGCTGTGAATAAGCGAGTTTGTGTGAGTGTGTGTGTGTAGGTGTGTTTGTGTGTCTGTTCCCCTAGTTTCTGAAATGGCTAAGTGCTGTTAGTGCAGTTTTTATCTGTGAGGCCGCTGGCGAGACTCAAGGGAACAGACCAGGGCTATCTCTCTCTGCCGGCCCTGAAAATTGATATTGAACATGGAGGAGGAGTAGGGGAGAAATCTCGCATGCTGGTAGCAATTAGCTAAAAAGGGATTTGCAACTCTGTGATTCATCACACTTGAGATCGAAGTCATTTAAAGACAATGCTTTTTTTTTTTTTTTTTCCCCCATTTCCTTGCTCCTTATTTGCTCACCTCCTTCCAGGCTGTGTGTCCTTTAGCCCACTTACAAGATAGTGTGAGATTTCCAATATCAGGTTTTATTTCTCCTCACTGAAAACCTGCAGTGTGCTGAAGCACAAACAAGGTCTTTGATTTGACTTTCAGTGTGTACATACCTAGCACCAGGGTGCTAAACTGATGCAATTGGCTGCTCTCGGTTTGCTTTGAGAGCTTGCAATGCAATGTGGCGCACCGTCAACAACATACAGAGGAGAATACACAGCATTGGTGAAGGGAGGGCAAATTATACAGATTGAACAAACTTTCTACAGCACACTTGAGTCTTCCTATTTACAACATTCAGAGCCGGTTAAGCTTTGTTTACTCTGTGTGCTTTACAAATACTTTGACAAACCTGCCAACTTCAGGATATGAGGTTGAAGTAGTAAAGCACACTTTTGCCACTAGACTTCAAAAGTTCACGTTACACTGTGAAAGAAGAGAAACATTCACCTAATTTTGTTATCTTAACATGCACAATGTTTTGAGTGGAAAAAGTCTCTTTTGCCTATACAAACATTAACTTAATGAAATTCAAACAACTTGAACTGAGAGTATTTGTGCAATGCAGACATGTTTGGTCTCTGTGTTTATGCAATGGTCAGGTCAAAAAGATATAAGGGTGAAGGAACTGGATATTTTTTACAGTTTTTACATCAGCACAAAGAAAAAAATCATAAAGGAAAATGCAACATATCTCATGACTGGTGCTCGCAACTAACAACTTTGGATTGTTTTTAAGTAATTCAGTAAACGCTTAAGTTGAAATAGAATTAAAAGAAAGAATAAGTAATAAATAATAAAAAATCTATTTCACAAGTGCCAGACACCACTTTCAGCACAATATTGTATAATATCTTATAAAGATCATGGTACACATTGGCTTGCTTTATAAGACTCATCTTTAGGTTGAGAAATGTATGTATTGAAAAAACAGAATACATGTGGTCCGATTGTTTGAATGGGACTGTGAAACGCTGTAATTTTGTGAAGCACTAGCTTCAAGGAACATATATATATCTTGGCATGATCAATAACATGTAATGGTCAATAACATTTGTTAAAAGTCATATTTTAAAAAAAAAAAAAAAAAAGATTTGCAATCTTAAAATGCTGTATTATTTAATGTCATCGCTTATTTGACTGCACTGGGTGGTAGTGGTAAAGGTAGAGCAGGTTGTATAATGACAGAAGGTTAATGGTTTGAATCCCCCAGTCTCCATAGTAAGGGTGGGGAACCTTGGCCCTCATCCTAAAGGGTTTTGATGTCTCTCTGTTCCAATACACCAAATTCAAATGGATGAATCGCTGTGAAGATCTTGATAAGCTGTTGGATCAATTTGATTTGAATCAGGTGTGCTGGACCAGGGATACTTGGAAAAGCTGAAGGATTCCAGTTCTCAAGGACCAGGGATCCCCACCCCTGCTCTTTAGTCGTATAAACTTTCCCAGATTGTTTGACACCAGCATTTGCTTCTCTGAGATGGTTGATATCTCTGCTCCTAGGAAAGATATACCATTTTCATTATTATCATTATGTCCATCACATTATAATCTATTATATCCATGATATTGTATTATATTCATCACATTAGGACTGTCTGAGGGTACATTTATCAAATTTCAGTATATACATTTATTTTGTGTTATTTTCAATATCATATAGTGTTTAAATGATTTTCAAACCATTATCTTCTGCACCTTTTTCTTTCCTTTTAAAGCAGCATCTCCAGTTTTTTGGAAATAGGGTTGTAAACATCAAATATACAAAATGACATGTTCTTCATAAACCATATGGCAACAGGGGTGTACAGTCCCAGCCACTAAATCTCTACAGTTTAAAACCTGAGCTGCAGCCGTTAATGGAGCCAGAGATGACGGATGAGTTCATATGCCATGCAAGCGGCCCTAGACAATTGCTTTAGCCTGATGACAGATTGCCTGACCGTAACCCGGTTTATGTTAAACTCATTCTTGCTGTTCAATTTCACAAGTGTAATTTTGTTGGGCTGTGCGGCATTGTCTTTGACTGTGGGTGAAGTGTTGGGGTGTGCTCTTGAGCTTGCGATCCCTGCCTCTGGTAATGATTCCCCTGCTCTTTTCTATTGTATTCTTTTCTGCATAATAAGGTTGGTAGTCAAGGGTTTGGGTGACACAGCCATCTGTCAAGTTCATTTGCTCTGTGAAATGCAAAGGAATAATGGCTGATCCTACGGGAGCCTATCTGTTATCAAATAGGCGAGGTGCCCCCTGTTTATGGCCCTGCTGCACTGTACAGCAGAATAGGATTGAATGAATGGATACCAAGTACGCACTATATGTGCGCACACTTTTCCTACACAAGCTTGTGCAGGCATCCTGAGTGCATGCAGTGTGTGCCTGTCACATCCTGACACATAGTGCAGTTGTGCAAGTATGGCTTGATCATCACATCTCATTCTGGTAGAGTTGCATCATGTGTTATAAATATAATTCAGTTAACGCTGTTGTCCAACTGGAGCTCTTGTGCCTGTATATAAGCATTTTTGGATAAACTGTGTGTGGTGGAAGAGTGGCACATGATTGTTGGCATCTGGTATGTTATTTGCAGTGTGTGAGTCCTTGTGTTTGTTTATGTCAAATTTGCCTACATACTTTTAGAGCACCCTTCTGTTTTCAGCAATGATGATACCCGTTGTATCTCCAACTCTGCACCACTGTCACACACAATTTACCTATCACAAACTCCATATGAAACAGACAGAATGGAAAATTCATTGTTGGTAAACAGAGTGGACAGGAAAAGTGTGATGTCAAAAAAAAAAAAAAGTTGAATAAGCAAACCTTTAGGTTAAATAAAAGTAGATTAAATGCACTCACACAACCAGCTTCTTGCACAAGAATGCATTCTGACACCTCTGTTAAGAGGAATTTACAGTTTTAACAACTTAAGTACATGTTGGAACAAGAAAACCTCAACCATTCCTCAGAATTCAGAAGTTGAAGCCATGCCAAAGTTAAAGTGCAGAAGTTATGGAGAAAGATGTGTGGCTTGCTGCTGGGAACAACAAGAAGCTGTTGAACTCAAACCGAAAACTTATGTAGATAAATGTTAGCAAAAGCCATTATGTGGGTAAACTTTTTAAAGACAAGAGACATGGGTCGAAATGTAAGTATAAAAAAAAATAAAAATAAATAAAAATAAAACAAACACAAAACAAAAGTAACAGGCAAAATGATTTTGGATGTATTTTAAATGAAAGATACAGAGGAAGATGAAAGAAAAGTTTTTATGTCTCATCGCCTGAGTGATCTCAGCTGAGCAAGCAAACCTGGAAAAGTAAAGAATCTAAAAGAAGCTTAAAAAAAACTGCACAGTATTGCAATCTCACCTGCAACTTTATTCTGTTTGCTTTTTGGCAAACTATTGATTCAACTTTACTCTGCGAATTCAAGGACTACATGCTGGCTGTTGGAATTTCACTGGTCATCAGGCACCTGTGGTAGAGAAAGTGATGTTTAAGACAGCTGTGAGGTGAAATACGAATAGTGCAGATAGATATACTTCCATGTTAGTCTGAATGTTACAAAACAATCTTTCAGTGCTGGTTGCTCTGATAATTCTTCTGCATGACAGTGAACTAAGGTGTGCACAGTCATGTTACAGTGATTTTCTAATACTTTACATATTTTTGTAATGACAATCTGTCCAAAGAAACAATTTAAGATTTGAAAAGTCTTATGCAATCTATTACTAGGACCACTCCTTCTACTGCCACAACGTCTACTACTTGTATTATTGTATTAGGAATAATAACAAAAATGACTGTCATCTACTGTTTGTTCACTCACTACCTCAATTAGTTCTCTACATACAGGTAATTTATATTTCATGGTAACTTACAAAAATATGGTATAATTCCCTTAAATATAAGTTCTTAGTTGTAAACGATAAAGTGAGGTATTTAACAACTATTTACATGAATCTGACATACACAAAAGTAGTCTCTTTAAGCATTGTACTACAATAACCTTTCATATGTAGAATATGTCAGTTAATATTATGAATCTGTATGACTGTAATACAGCAGAACACTTCAGATTTACAGCTTTAGGGTTCACTTTATTGTTGGCAAAAAAGAACCCTGTGACTAAGGAGGAGGAAAAAAGGTTTGACAGGATTTCAAACAATAATGTATAAATCAAAATGACTCCCCTTTTCATATCAGGCCCTGTCTCTCTGTCTTTTTGTCTCTCTATTCTACTATCCCTCCACCCTCTACCACCTCCCACTTCTCTCCGCTCTCTCACCTAACCCATTATTCCATAGCTTGTGTGAAAAGGGTAATCGCTCAAATCATTCAAAGGCAACTATCTGTGTTTGACACTAGGGAGCATAACCATCATCACAAGCAGCCGCTAATGGCTCTCTCTGGATCCAGCAAAAACGCTCCGCAGCTCAGCCTAGCGCAGCACAGCGCAGCAGGGCCAAATGCTGTGGGCACTACAGTGCTGTAGCCAGGGCCAAATTTTACCCTAATGAATTTGGACCTTGCCAGGTTATTGCAAAAGGCAGCCATGGCCATCCAATACCCTCCTAGATGATCTGAAGCAACTCCCGTGGCCACCGTTTATGCCAGGGAGCCCACTGCCATGTGGAAATGGAGAGACAGTGGCGGGGGGGCTGTGGCTGTTTTTGTATTTGGCAACTGTCTGCTTAGCTCGACCGTTCATTCCTGCACAGATATACACGCAGAGGGGCATACAACTGAATGTAGGCATGGAAGCACGTCCATATTCATCGACACACCCGTGCATCTGACTAACAAAAAAAACAAAAAAAACAAATTCAGGTGCACAGACCCTCATGTGCATTTATGCACACTGCAAAACATTTTCTGTAATGAAGCCTGAAGAAAATGGCCCAGTATTCTATTATTTTCCGTGTTCACATTTTGGGGAAAATGTGTTTTTCCTCTCGATGCACGCAATAATCATGTTGATTTTTTTCCCCCTCTAAATTGCCCAAAAGCTTTTGCATATTGTATATTAAGCTCCTGTCCAGTCGGCATGGAAATGCATTGTTTTTATAGGTTTTGGGAATGATTTGAAAGGTGATGAGATGGGATGGAAATCAGTTTGTTTGCACTAATTTTTTCATGCCCCCCCCCCCCCCCCCCCCTTCCCCAGAAATTGATTTTTAACAGATGCATGTTTGCAGTCACCAATATGTTGAACAAACTATCCAAATGCTTAAAGAACACTCATAGCCTTTGCATAAAAGAATAGTGGTTGTTGGTTATTATTATTATTCCAATGTCTTAACCGTGTTCTATTGCTAGCATTAGCAATGCTAGCACATAGTTCTCTGTGCCACTTATCAACTCTTTACTGTTTCCAGTCATTGCTACTTCTTTATCCACTTCCCCTTCATTCCTTTGCTTCATACATCTTCCTCCTTCGCTCCACCATCCTGAGTAACACACTCCCTGTTCTTTTCTCGCTGCCTGTTTTCATGTGTCCAATATGCTCAAGGCCCCCCAGCTGTGTTACAGGTAGCGAAAGTCTCCTTCAATTAGACATAATCATCACTCACGGTCAATGATTGCGCTAAAGGCTAACTTCTAGTCTATGAGGGGGCCTTCGCATCTAATGCACTGATTCAGCTTGTCTCAGCCAACTTTTCTGCCTGCCGAAACCAAAGCAATTTATTCATCGCCCAAGGCTCTTTTGGCAACAGCCAGTTGAGCAAGCTAACTGAGAGACAGATAGAGAGACATGAGGGGGAGCATAAAGGAGGGGGAGGGCTGTAAGGAGGACTCTCTCCTTTTCTCTCTCAGAGATACAATTTAATCAGAGACATCTGTGCACAGGCAGGCAGCTTTTCCTTGGAGGAGACTTAAGCAGAGTCTTAGTTAGGGGGCTATGTTTGAAGTGCAGGGGAATTATCACTTTCTTCCAATAACAGTGCCAGGGATGGAGAGAGAAAGAGAGAGCGTAGAGAAATAGAAAATCTAGTTAATCTGCTCCATCCCGGCGTGCAGGGGTGTGCTTCGGACACATGAGAACCAAATCCAATCATCAGACAGGAAAGGCACACAGCTGACCAATCAAGTAGCCACCTTGTCAGCCAAATGGAAAACACCATAGGAAATTAAGTATTGTGGGTCTTACGGTGGGAGGACGAGCAGGAAATGAACATGTTTCAATGTGTTCGTTTTAAGTAATACTTGAAAAATGCATCAGACCACGTTTGAGCATTACAGCTCAACATGTACTATATCCCAGGCAAGTGGAATAAGGTTCAAAATGTTTAGTGTGTTATAGGACTATTAAATTACTAAAATCATGTGACCTTTTTATCTCAACACACTACTAAAGTCAAGGATCCTAATTGCTGTGAGTCACATGTCATAAATACAAAATGACCTACCCTGTTGATTCATTTTGTTCCATTCCTTCAGCTCCTCAGAGTGGCTGAGCTGTGAAGAGACTTAATCTGGGTGAAGTCTGAGAGGGAAGCGATAACTGCAAGAGAGCGGGGCAAGAGGGTTAAAAGGAAAGACAGTTCTTGTCATCAGATACTTTTCAAAAGGTCAAGAGATATTTGGTCTGTGTGCATAAGTGTGTTTGTGCATTTCAGGAGCAAGATGAGGTCATGTGAATGCTAGTAATCGTCTTGTGTATGTATAGAAGAGAGCATGTCCTCTGTGACTTAAAATAGTCAAGTTACAGATCTGTATCAGAGAAAGAGACCTTGAGGAGCTCAGAGTCACAGTTCAATTGGGCTGAGTGTTGTCAGACATTCGCATCATCATGGTTACATCAAAGGGCTGCCGTTTTTCCTTTTTTATTATTGTAATTTAAAGCAGTTACTGATTATTTTTGTATGATCACCCTCATTTGACGCAAAAAACATTATCAATTTAAATTGAACATATATTCTAGTTGGAGTACATATTCAGAGTAATCTCTTTTTTCCATAAGTGTATCTTTAACTGATGAAGCTAAACTTTATATTGGTTTCCATCTAGATGACAAGCAGATTTAAATCAAGAAATGTTTCGTCATACAGATGAATATTTACATCTGGCTTATTTACATGAGTTTGTGTGAAAGTGTACTTGACTGCATAGTTTTATCAACAGGTGGCGATTTGGGCAACGTTGGACATGTATTAAACATAGTCGTAAATTGGAATCAAAACTTGATGATATACAATGAAAGTATGGAGACGGGTGTTCAGGAATACTTTTCAACTGGGTTTGTTGTGTTCATTTATGCAGATTTTGCAATCAGTATCTTATTCATTAGGTCAAAACTGATTCAAATTGGGGTTTTCCATCCCTATCGTTGCTCTGTTTTTTTTGTTTTTTTTTTAGAGCAAAAGCCAAATCAAATGAGTGCACGATCTGAATAGATACCCCTGGGCATCATTCAGATTGAGCATTATCTTATGAATAAAATCCTCTGATTTAATTGCAATAAATATTTTAAATAAAGAGTCAAAGGAATTACTAAAAAAATATATTCCAATTTTACTGCAAGCCAGCAAACACACTTTATGACCTGCAAGAAATGAACGTTATCATATGAAAATAAAAGCTGTGTGGGGATGTAGATGAGTTACAAAGTGATGGATAAATCAATCAAGCAGCTTGTTACATTCACTTGAATCTTAACAGACACATGCCAAACAATGATTAAGTTCTTGGTCTACCTCTCACAAAGAGGCTCACACATGCATACTCTCTCACACACACAGAGACACACACGGCCTGTGATTACGGCTTGGGAAAGTAGTAATTTAGTCCGTGATTACAATCTATCAGGCTGCCTGGGGCCAGACTCTGAGAAGTGTCTGTCTAAATGACACTTTAATAAGACGCCGTCAAACACACAAAAGGTACAGGCACACACGCAGGCACACGCTCATGCAAGATCACTGCTTGCCATTTCAGGGACACTTTTATTCACACACACAGTAATGTAAAGAATGAAATGCAGATTTAAGCATGCACATAACACTGCATACTCACACACACATACACACACACACACAGGTGACTAAAACTGCAGAAAGGCATGCACACTTATACCCTGCATGGCACCCTGCTTATGCCTTGCATGCATCAGTACATACACACACTCATTCCAAAGATGGCATCTAGAATGATTACTTTTATCACTCACATTGTGTCAGCAATGCATCATTTCAGATGAACACTTTTTCTCACCCTCTTTCAGTGCCTGACACTGGATAAATGCTAATGAAATTGTTGTGATGCAGATCTCATGCAGCAAAATGAATAAAATTGTTTTGCATTGCCAGTGTATATATATATATATATATATATATATATATATATATATATATATATATATATATATATATATACATCTTTGTTAGATTACAATTTCCTGGTACGCTAATTCTACTGAAGCACATGGTGCCTCTGCTACTAACTTAGCCGCATTAGCGCTATATTTAGCAATGTTTATAAACCTAATTTGCAGTGGGGGTTGAATAACTACTGCAACTGTATAAACTGCCAGTTGTCACTTCAGTCACCTAATTTATTTCACTCATCAAAACTTCAAAACAATAACCTGATACATAATGGTAAATAGCTTAATGGTATAAATAGCATTCAAAAACAAGAAAATTAGCTGAGTCTGAATAAAAAGTGAAGTCAAGTGAACTAACTTTTTTTTTTTTTTTTTTTTTTTTTAACATTGCTTGTCTTGCTGTTTGGTATGATCACAGTGCACCATATCAATAGCACAGAATGCTGGTGGCAGCCTTTTATGCATATGCATATAATTTTATGCTCAACAAAAATAGATATTTAAATGCCCAGATAACAAATTGCATCTGGTAAACCTAACCTCTGTAAACAAAAGAAAAACAAAACTTTCTCAGTGAAGTACACTCCCAAGTAATTACTGTGAAAGTCAGTTCATAAAGCTGCTGTCTCAGATTTCAAAGAAGTTCCTTCGCCCACACTGGCACATGTTTTACATATTTTACCTTGCTAAAGAAGCAGTTGTTAGATTTTGATTGTTAATGTAAGTCATTTCAAATTCAACCCCTTTACACATGGCGTGGATGATAGTGCCAAAGAGGCATACGATTCAAAATAAGCAGTAGGTGTTGTAGTCCTGAAATGTCGGCATAAATGGGGCATACAGTATTTTAGTAACTTTTATGTAACAGAGGCACAGAAGCATAACAGATAAGATTTGCTTTACCAGTGTCACATATATATATATATAAATAATAAGAAATGTTGTCAACGATATAAGAGACTTCCCATCTTATTATCTTATCATGCCACTTGTCCGTGTTTCGTTCTTTAAAAAGGTTCTTGCAAGCAGTCAAATCCACCTCAAGAAGTTCAAATATTTGCCCTGGAGGAAATGACACATCAAACAAGAACCTGTCAGCTACTACATCAAAATACTTGAAAATAAAGTTATTGCTACAAATCTATTCAGCTAAGATTATTTTATAGATAACAGTTTGATATAGAATTTGTTTTTCATCACTTTAGACTGAGGGAATGTTGAAACCGTTTACAAAGTTCAAACTTCTGTTTCACATGTGCTACAACTTGGTTACCTTTTATTTACATCACTACTCCAGTGTGGTGCATATGGAGAGGCCCTTATTCACATTGAATACAAACACTCGTTGGGTGGATTTGCATTCAGTAATATCACTCACAAATCATGTTACTTTAAATCTTCAAGTACATTGCATGTCCAGATACAGGACTGAAACTAAAAAAACAAATTATACATAATCCGATCAAACATGAATAGATAAAATGGTAAATACTCTTTGTCTCTCCAGCTGTACACGACAGGACACAACTACCACCCCTTGTAAAGTGTCATCTTTTATCAGTTCCTATATTCAGAATGAAGCATGGGGAAGCTGCATTCAGCTTCTATGCTCCACATATCTGGAACAAACTCCCAGAAAGCCTCAGACCAACAGAAACTATATTATTTATATCCAGGTGAAAGACCTACCTGTTTTCAGCTGTATTTTAGTAGTTTTTATTCAAAGCAATTTTATATCTATATGAAGTCCAAATCTACATTTTTCTGTTAAGCTGGAATTGTTCTTGATTTTATTAGTTTTTATCTAATTTTAATACCTTTTATTTATTTATGCTTCTGGAACCGTCACCTTTTATTGTATTGGCTTGTTTTGGCTTTGGGTGGCTGTTGTTCTGTTGAAATGTGATGAAAAATGTGCTACCACAGACTAAATTTTAAGGTTTTTGTTAATCTGTACTACCTTATCAGAAGAGAATATTGTAGATATTTTCAAACAGTTCACAGTGTTGTGCAATAAGAATGGCTAAAGATCATTAATCTGCATTTTTGTAGATTATTGAGCCAACTGAAGTAGCCTGTACAATCTTAAAAAAATGGCATAGTTGGTCAAAAATCAAACTTTGAATAAAATAATCGTAGTGGGATGTCTCAACAATATGAATGATCCCATTCATGTCAGCTTCAGCAGCAGCTGATGAAAGTGTCACAACACAGCTGTTCAAATGCAGAGTTGAGGGCAGCATGGATTTATGAGCATTTCCTCAACCCACAGAGCTATGTTGTTTTCGTGTTGTGAGTTTATGTTTAGAAGGCATGGGTAGTATGTCTCAAAAGGAAGGATTAAATGTTAGAACAGACATATCAGCATTTGGGGTGAGCCACACTGACATGAATTGGTATGTATGTTGTCATTTTCGCCACAAGTGCCACCCAACACCCTCTGTTCCCATGCATGAAAAAGTTTGTGCTTACTGAAACGAGATCCGGACATATTGTGCATCTTTCACTGAATTACTATGGAAAGAGTCCAGAATATACTGTTTTACTCACAAAAGCAATTAACAGACTTTGCCTCACGATCTGATTCTCATCCTGATTTTGGACTATTCTAGCAGGAACCCACCTGATGGCTGGAAATCAGATCTATGTTATGGAGAACAGAAACATACAGCTTTGAAATTCACACTCCTGACTTGTTTTCTTTTAACAAACAAATCCTCAAATTTTCATCTTTCTTTTTCATGAATATTTGATTTTCTTACATGAATATTTAATTTGAAATTAATCAGGAATGTTTTAACCGCTACTGTGTAAACACTTGTTCAGAGCGCTTGTAAATGAAATATTCTGAACTTTTCTCCATATAGCAAAACTTTTAAAAGAAAAATGTGACACGCATTGCTTTTGAATTTATTAATTTAGTCATTTCATGAATAATCACAGAAAATCTAATTAATTTAACCAATTGCAAATAAATATTTGAATCCCTTCTTAGCTGCAATGTCTATCTTTCTATCTATCTATCTATCTATCTATCTATCTATCTATCTATCTATCTATCTATCTATCTATCTATCTATCTATCTCTTCACTTTCACCATATACTAGATTCCTTCTTTTATACTGATCTCACACTCTTACACGCCTATTTATTCATTTTAATATAAAATGGACCAAATTAGTATTTGTACCTCAATGCTGCTGAATTGTGAGATATACAGCTTTCATTAACTTAGATTGGATATTTTTTTACACTACTGTGTTTATAATTGTAAAAAAACAAACAAACAAACATGTGGATACTTTCTTTGTCGCTGTGCATGAGGTTTGCAAAGTCTTTAACCCAACGCAAGCCAGGATGATCCGCTCTGTGAGCCTTGGGTTTCCTGTGAACCAGTATCACACAGACACACCCACCTTATTGTACGGTACATTGCCTCTGACTTAGGTACTTCAACTCAGTGTGTGCACACCTCAGCATACACTGCAGAGTATACACACAAATAACTCAACTGTTTTCTCTCTTCCACAGCCTCTGTCTTCACTGTCAGCATTATAGTGAGGCCTGGATTCTCTCTCTCTCTCTCTCTCTCTCTCTTGAACTCCTCTCTTCTGTGTCTCCCTACAGCTCACATATTCATGGCCACATCTGGGACAGTTTAATGAGTTAATGCCAGTTAATTACTCACTCTGGTGCGGCTGAGTGACCCCACTGCATCGCTCTCTCTCTCTTTCTCTCCTTCACCACTGATTAATGACAGAGAGAATAAGAGGAAGGGAAAGAGGAGAAATCAGCATCTACTGCCATCATCAACATTATTGGTGTCTGGCTGCATTAAAGCTGAGAGAGAGAAGATGGGGAGTGTGTGGAATGTGTGTGTTTGAGTGTGTGTGTGCGTGTGTGTGTGTGTGTGTGTGTGTGTGTGTGTGTGTGTGTGTGTGCAGGTTTAGAGCTGCCGAGACGGGAGACTGTTAGACCACTAATTGAATAGAGATGATTCCATTATCAAGCAGTTTGTTTGAGTGAAGAAGGCAGTTAGTAATCCACTGTGGAAAAGACACGCACACACACACACAAACACGCACATGCACGCACACACACTATGACAGACAGATAGCAGGAGTGCTTTATTCTTCAAAAAGTTGAGTGAGAGTTATGGAGAAATTGATAAAAAAAAAAAAAAAAAAAGCCAAAAAGTATGACATAAAGAAGAAATAAAAAAATACACCAATATAATTTTTTTTTTTTTTAAAAAAGGAAGATGTGCATACTTTTGTGTGCAAGTGAAAGGTTTCAGCATGCAGTGTTCATTATGGGATCACTAACTGACCACAAATAAGCTTATTCATGGCTCGCAGAGTGTATGTGTGCACTCTCACATACACACACAGAAAGGTATGTTACAGTATAAAAAAAAAAAGAAAAAAACTCTAAATGCCACAAATTGATTTCTGATAATCATCTTAATTGCGTCTAACAATAACAACATCTGGCATAAAAGCACGCCATGCATACAGTTCATTTGAATCTATTGTATTGAAATCACACAGGAAACAAAACAAGCTATTAAATCCTGGATGGAATTTGCCGCTCCACTTAACACACGTTCTGGTATCTCCCAGCACCTCCAGTTCCACGCTCAAGTGAAACTGTATTAAGATCTATGATAAGAAAACAAAAGGAGAGAGCAGAGGAGACGGATGAAACTTCTTTCTATTTCTGTCTTGCAATTTCTCCGAGGGGCCTCTGATAATTTATCACCTTTGGTTTTACAGCCATTGATTTCACCCCCGGTGACCTCTTGCACCTAGCAGTAGCCTTTTAGTTGGTGTTTGCGGGCATGAGAGTGTGTGAGTTGCTATTTATAAGCTGAGGCATGAATGTAGGAAGGCGTGTATTCATTTGTGTGCAAATATATGTGTGTTGTGAAGGTTGTAGAGAGAGCTATTCAGGGCACAGGCTGTTTTTCCTTTCATCACTGAAAGGTCAGTAACAGTGTAAGAAGGATGGCCTGAGGTCAGAACAATACACCCAGCGACTCTTTCTGTATGTATATGTTTGTGTTTGTGAAAATGTTGAAAAGATTTCGTGAATGGTCGCAGGTGCAGAATTATCCCCTCCAAAACTGATCAGCATCACCTGGATCTAATCTGCCAATAGGAGTCCAGCTCTGGTTTTGTGACATCAAAACAATACAAAGAAGTGTGTGGTTTGGTTACTGTAAGTCGGTGTGTGAATCATGGCACAGCTATGTCCCGCTCTGCTGTAATGAAGAGAACAGAGAAAAGAAAAGAAACAGGTCGATTTCCATTCAAAAAGGAATCGGGTCACATGGTTGCATGACCGTACCAGAATGCCACCTTGATTATGTGACGTGTGGGTCTGTGTTTACATGGATGTGTGGGAGGAGATGCATCTTTTCCCACCCACTGAACGCTACTGGCTGAGTCATGTTTGTTTGTTGTTGCAGCGGTTGCTACTCTCAATTTACTTGGCACTGGTGGGTATATGGTGAGGGCTGAAGGTTCAAATTCTCATTTTACCACTAAGGGAAAAGCATTAGGGGGGGAAAAAAAAGAGGAAAAAGAAACAGGAGGAAGTGAAGGTTGTGAAGACGAGGGAAAGATTAACAAATGAAAACAATGAAGAAATGAGTGATGGTGTGTTTTCCCAAAAACAAGGTCTGTTTTATCAATTGCCTTTGCAGTAACAAATGTTTTTATGTTTTTCATCTCAGTGTTTGTGCATTACTTTTACAACAAGGGGTTGCATTGATAAAAGTGCCTTTTGCCTTATGTGCTGCTGTGCGATAGTATGGAAGAGGAATAAGAAAGCAAAACAGATAATGAGAAAGTAAATTAATGACCCTCAAAAAATTGAGACGACAAACATATTCCCAAGACGGATCAGAATATACTAGGAAAAAAAAAAAAACCCAGAAAAAAAGGAATGAAAATTTTGAGAAAAAGACAAAAGCTATCTATACAAATTAGTAAATTCCAGAAAACACAAACTTAATTAAATGAAAATTAAAAGCTGCAAGTGAAAAAAACTCACTCATAAGCTATCTCCTTCTCAGCAGTTTTTTGTGTTGCGTAGTGTTTGTGTTGAATTAAGCAAACAATTTGTGTTCAAACATCCACTGAAAGCTCATTTATTTATTTGTTCATTTATTTATTGTTTTCTCTACTTTGTTGTTTTCTGTGTCCTGTTCTCCACAATGGCACTTCTTTGAGCTCACGACAAAAACACCTTGACTTCATTACATGACATTGATGATTCTTTAAAATGTATTATAATTGATGAAAATTAGGATATAAAAACTTCTTTCCACAAGCAGTTTATTATTATTATTATTATTATTATTATTATTATTATTATTATTATTATTTAGTGTACTTGACATCACAGCTGCCTATCTGAGTGTCAAGTGTCGTTAAAACAAAAATAATGGTTAAAATGAAGATTAATTTGAAATAATTGTTATTGTTTCAGCATGTTTTAAAGCAACTCTTTAAAAAAAACAAAAACAAAAAAAAAAACAAAAAGCTAAACTGGCCGAGTGATGACCTCTTTGTGATATTTGTGAAAGAAATGCAGGGAGTGTTGGGATAAGTAAACAGAGCGCGCTCTGATCTGACACAGTTGTTATCATGTTTAACATTAATGCTATAACTCAATGATAAACACAAGTCATATAATAGCTGCTTTAACAGTGACATGGAGAAGTGGCTTTCTGGCTGCTCTTTGATGGTGAAGCCCACACTTTGATGTGTCAAAGCCTACATGTTGCTCACAGGTGTAGAAAGGGAAAGGTAAATATTAGAAAAAAGAAGAAAAAAAAATTCAGTGGTTTTATAATTTCCCAATCTAGGTTATTGCCTTGGGGTATGCAAACTTTGATGAGTTTTAGATATTAGTTCAGATTCTTATAAATAATGCACAATACAGCATGGGTGTTTAATTCACAAGCTACCCTGCAGTGTATAACCTAGTTAACATTAGCTCCACCATTCCCTGCAGCAACAGTAAAGAGATATATAGCATAGCTCATGATTTTAATCATAATCGTTATTAGTTCATGCTGAATATCTATGATCTTTTCTGTTTTGTTCTCACAAAATAAGCAGCGGACGAGACAACGAACCTCAGAAATAAGTGACTTTGCAAAAGAAACAGTGTTTTTGATTAGTTTGTCAGCTGATGCTTTACTTATGTACAATTCTAGATTCAATATGTGCTCTTTTAGGAGCTTGTCTGCACTGTGGTATTACAACTTTTTTTTTTAAATTACACACTGTTCAAATATTCAAGTCTGAGCAAAACATGTTGTTTATTTAAGTCACATTTATTTATTTTTTTGCCTGTATTTGCCTCAGGTCAGTGCCAACCATATTTTAGATATTTTAGCTGACAGAAATAAAACACATGGGAACTTTTTTTTTTTTTTTTTTTTTCTAAGCATTTATAGGCACAAAATAAGTTTTTCCTCTTCAATGGTATTATCTAAGTAAATCTATACAGTCCATATTGCAGTTCTAATTGCTTTAAAATATATATAAAATAGGTTCAGGACAGTGTCATGTTCGACACAGACAAAACCTGTTCAACCTGAACCTATGAGGTAATGTCAGGGCTTATGTGTGATTAATAGGAAAAGCTACCAGTTCATATGTAAGCTGGTTGAATATATGTGGGATCCCCTCAGTATCTAGGTTAAACAATATACTGTCAAATACTGAGACGAGATAATTATAGCTGCAAGACAGTGTGAACTCAGGGCACACACACACGTAGAGAAAGGGCCCTTTATAAGGAGGGCTGTAATTAGGTGTCACGTAGTTGTGATGTGTGAATGTTGTCTTATCTGTTAACTTTGCTGCTTCATAAAATAATTAGATTTTTGGAGAACAAATAGTGATCCACTCCTGCTACATCCAAAAAAAGTTTGCCACCAGGTTTGTGAAATCAAAAGTGTGCTGTTCACTAGCGTTTTACTATCTACAAAGTATTTCTGACATCAAAATTGTCAAAAATGATCCTCTAATCTATCAGTTAATTGATTGTCTTGGTGAATAATTGATCACATTTCACAACACATTTCTTCTCTCATGTTTTTTTGAAACATGGCGTTGGGGGAGAAACTCACAACACTAATGTATACATTGCTTTAATCAAGCTTTTCATCTTCAGAACAATTCGGCGATAAGTCAATTAAATCTAGGCCTGCCGAAAATGAATTATGCAGTAATTTTACTAAAACATTTATCAGCCCAGCTTATTATAAATGGATGATTTCCAGTGGAAGACTGGCACATGAGATGAACAAGTCGTCAGATCAGCTTGTCCTCCATCTCACTTATTCAACTTGGTTGTTTATCATTGTGCATACGAATAGGTTTTTTTTTATTATGAGGTCCAATATAGTCTGCTGTTTTGGTCCATAGAGTGAATCCAGTTCAGCCTGCAAAAACACTGTGGTGCTTTTTGACATGAAATGGCAGTCAGAGATTTGATAAGCCACCCTGTTCTTTATCGTCTGCTTTATCTCCACTTTTTTTTTTCCTGTTTACTTATCTGGAAACGACAAATCCAGATTTGGCCCTAACAGACTGTGTGGCTTGGCGCTGTCCTGGAGGCATGTAGGGTGTCAGAGAGCACGCAAATGCAACCCTGCCTTGAGGAATTGTCAGTGAAAATGTTACCACCAAATCAATCTCTCATGGGCCTCATGGGACATGGGTTTGGGTGTAGAAATAAACACAGGGGAAGAAACATATACCGTAGAGCTTTTTTTTTCCCTTTTTTTTTACTGGGCTTTGGTTCAGGTTTTGCAACTTTGAGATGATTTAACAGTCAAAATTTTTATAGTACACCATTTTATGCTTCTTCTTACTGACCTACAGTTCTATAAAAGTACTTTTCTAAAAGATTCTTACCATATATATTGTTATGCTTCACATTATAAATAATTTTCTTAAGACAGCCATATTATTTCCTTGTAATTTCAACTTTTGAGGGATCTGAAGTGAAATTTGGTTGAAGGCAGGGGGTTTTGCTATGGAATGCAGCTATAGACCCCTCTGGGTACATAAACTGTGAATACTCAACCGAAATCTATGGGTCTGGGGCAGGATGTCATTATTTAATTAAAAGGTTCAAGTGAAGAAAAAAAGTAGGGGAGGATGACACAAAGCAAAACATTAGGATAATTATTTAGTAAGTGTGTTTTTCTGTCTCTTTATGTGATTCTTCTGGGCATTTTGGAACCTGTTGACACAGATTATTCAGGTAGAGGCCTGAGGGGCTGGCTGAGGGCGCTAAGCTGGGCCACTGTGCACATCTCAGCGCTTCCCTGGAATGGCTGCCAGCCCTGTCTGCTCTGCTGTGATAATGGAGCCTCCATTCCCCTCTCTGGGCTGTGTGGAAATGTTTCCATTAGCCTTTGACAAGAAAAGTCCTCTCTGCAATTTAGTCCATCTTTTATGTCCATCTTGTTTCTTCCAGCATGCAGATTTTATGCCTGCCTCCCTCTCTTCCTCTCTGTGTCTTGCTAGTTTTCTGCCTGCTACACCCCTCAAGCACTGCTGGAATGCTCGGGTGAGATAAAGAAAAGGCCCCGCTCTGAGCAGGTTCGAGTGTTTTGCTTTTTCTAAATCAACGACCTTTTTTAAGGGATTGTAAACACAAGGGATAAACTGTGATAAACTGTGGTTCGACGGAGGCTCTTCCAATTCAAATCGGGTCTCTCTCAGTGGCCATTTGAAAACGCGCACTTTGACGGATGAGTTTAGTACGACTGAATCATAACACGTTGCTGTTTGAATGGTATCCTTGTTTTCCAAATGTGCTCACGTCTGCTGACACGGGCACATCTGGAAATTCTGATGTGACCTTTATTTGCATTACTAAGCTCATCAAATTTGAACAATAATTCACACATCCAGCTGAAACTAATGTGAAATATTTTGGCAAGCGCCCGAAATGAGCGTAATGCAAATCTCATGTCTTTTTGTAGCACAAATAGGAACGGCAGCCAAAAGACTAACAGCCAAGCAATAATTCAGTCAGACGTGGAATACACTTACAGCGCACTGGGGAGAGGCAGTAAGAGAATGAAAGCAGGAGAGAGAGAGAGAGAGAGAGAGATGTAAAGAGGCTGTACAAAGGCCAAAGCCTTTTGACCTGGCACAAGAAGACTGTGATTCAAACTTCAAACTACTTGAAGACAATGGCTTTCTGAACGATTGTCTTTAAACAAAAAACAAACAAACAAACAAAAAAAAAAACTAAACTGTGGAAATATTACTGGTGATCACTACACCAACATATGAGACTGAGGCTATATATGCAGCCTGGTGGGCAAGGACAAGTAGAAAAATGGAGATTGAGCTGGAAATATCTTTCTTTGTTTTGAAAAGCACTGCAAGTGCCAGTTTTCCAGCTTTTCTGGAACATTGTGGTAACACCTGGAGTCCATCCTGTAGTTTATGTTGTCATGTTGGGTCATTCAAACACAATCAGTGGCCTAAAAAAGCACCCTCCCTGTGACAAGTTTGTACACTTTCTATGTCTAAATTTTCCTACTGAGCTTAAGATATGTTTTGTTTTTTTTTTGTTTGTTTTTTTTCTTAAAGACAAAGAAATTAATTTACGGCCAAATACATACATTGGTACTTGTATTTACTAATATAATATATATTAGGAGTGAGTTAAGCAGTTTTGGAACACATTTTGCTCCTGCTGTAGCAATTTTATGTTCTTCTATGAGATCAGATGGATAGTTGGTATTTGGTACTATCCTCAAATTGGAAAGCTGTTTCTTTGCTTACTTTTATGCTTCAATATTGAATACATCTTGCATTTATTAAGTTTGGCTTCTTACTGTGTAAAGCAAACTACATGGAATTTATCCTGAGAAAATACTTTAAACAGTGTTGAGTTGGGCCAAACCATGTATCAATACAACAGCAACTAGCCGTTTGTGAAAATCCAACCATATGTCAATGATTTAGGAGGGAGTTGGTGTGAACACTCAATATGTTATTAATTTGTTGTCTGTTTAGATTGCCTTTAGCATGATTTGAAATCAAGCTAATCATATTACACTGTAGTGGATGTTATTTCATGAAAAAAATTAAATCCACAAGCAGGTGATAATCTGATAAAACTGAACAAACAAGACATAAGTAACTGGCTTGCAAAAGGCAAATATCACAAAGTAAAAAAAGTAATAATGAATAAAAATCTTAAAAAAATTGATTGTATGCTATAGTAGATGAAAGCAGGATATTCAAATGTGTCTTTAAGTTGGATGCATTTGTGTGTGTGTGTGTGTGTGTGTGTGTCCACTTTGTGTGAAAATAAACCTAACAGCAAGAAGTGTAGGGTGATTGACAGACTTCTCTCATTTCCTCAGGGGCAAGGTTGCATGCACTGTTGCATCAGGTGACTGCAGCAGTGAGACTGAAGAGCATATGAAATCCATTAACTCTCAGTGTTATTATTTACCGACCCTCTGAAACACCAAATGAAGGTCACATATCTACAAATGCAGCCAGCATGTTCCATGCACCCTATCTCTCTGTATCACTGTTTGTGCTGCATCTCTCATCAAAGGCAGTCTGATATTAATGCAGCACTGAGCGTGTGATAAAATATGCAGAAATGTGAGTGACAAACACACAAAGCTGCCCCCCGACTGTTGTGGCACATTATAACTGCTTTCAGCATGGGAGGTTAGCTCAGTATATCAGTTTACAAGACTTTCATTATGTAATGGGTGTGTGGGATTACATTAGAAGACAGCTAAATTCTCAGCAATCAGATTTAAGTAATATGCTGATTTACTGCTGATGCACCTCTTCAGAGAGTGTTGCAGGAATCCATTCTTACAATTTCAAAGTTTACCAGCAGTTTGTCATTGAAAACCAAGTGTCTGAGCATTGTTCAAAGTTATCATGCTACACAACAGATGTGCTTTCTTTTCCGGTCTTGTGGCACTTGCACAGTCACACTTAATATAGATCCACTGTCACGTACACTTCCCAAGTGTTTGTAGGATAAGTGCTGGATTTCACCAAGTGTTAAAAGCTTAATCCATCCAAATGTGTGAAACTGAGAAGTATTTTGTTCACACCAGAAGGGGTAAATTGACCGAGGTTCAGTGTCAAGCTCTTTGCTTTGCAATAAGAGTTTGGGGTCAATAACGCGACCCTCCATAATGATTTAACTTTCAGCCAAGTGTTTGAGACAGGCACACACATTCTGCGAAGTGCCAAACTTTTGTATTATCACGTAACGCTGTAAACAGTAAATGCGGTCCTAGCACCATGCATGGCAGATGTGTCATTTTTGAAGCAAAGACCAAAACAAAACTTTGACCATCAACGGGCACAAATTGCTGTAGACATAGTGTATGATAACTGCCATAAGCTCAGTTGATGCAGTGGCTTCTGTAGCTTGACTGAGCATCATGATTGGTGGCACAGAAAAGTAGAGGGGATTTTAGCAGTAGGGTCATGTTTGCTGGAGAGTTTGTGGATTTGTCATTGGAAAAGACCAGATCTCCATGTTCCAGACTCTATAACACATCAATTTGATTCCAAATAAGGCTTCCGCATCAGGCCCCGTCCCTTATCAGCGAACATGTCCACGTCAGTCTCCAAGATTTAGCCACGGCTAAATTCCTGCGTATTTAGGCTGGCTGAGTGATATGGACATCTACACAGTTCCAATAGCTGCAGGCAGCGCCTCTTGAATAGCATTTTGTACATAAGCTTTAGCTTACTAGCCTAGGATACCAGGCCAATACCTTATCCCTGTTAACAGAGACCCTTCTAAGACAGGATTAGCGTGGGAGATAGTCAACGACAAGGGGGGACGGTCCATCTCCTGGGAAGCACCACTGCTAACCCAACCGTAATTGCATTTGTTTAGATAAGGAGATCATAGCAAAATCGAGCACTGGTAGTCCAGCAATGCAGTGTGATTTTGAATTCATGGCATCACAGTGTACAGAAAACAGATGTCTATAAACAAGATGCTTGACATGTTATTGCACCCTTTGTCTGGATTCTGGCTCAATTGCCTTCTTTATGATGATACAATCACGTTATGCAGAAATGATTAATGTGTGATGTTAAAACCATAGTGTAAATAACATTTATGGCATAATTAACGTGCAGGCTGATGTGTTGCTTTCTCAGTGCAAAATAATGGGAACAGAGACAGTGAGAGGGGAAAAAAAATAGAAACTAACAGCAACCTGACTTTCAGGTGTGACCTTCCACTCTTCTCCTAGGCTCCCATTCCTTTATGGGTTAACCATCCTTAATGCTTTATGTATGCCTTGTGTGACACTCTTTGCATAAATGATACCAAATAATTGGGATTTATAAATTATTCATTGTGTATTAATGCAGGTGAAATGGCTTTTTGGCTTGGACTGCTGTCTGTCGTTCAGAAAATAAAAGAGGAGGAGGTGGGGTATCATAGATACTTTGCCAGAGAAAAATGAATACCCCCACTGAGATATATGCAATCAAAATGCATGAGCCACGCATGGTCAGTGCAGCAACTATAGCAGTATTTTGTCTAGTATTTCTTTTTTCTATTTATAAACAATAGCCTATAAAGTCGTCCTTAAAATAAGACACAGATTTACTGCATATAGTAAATTCATGTCTAGTTTGATAAATCAAATTTTTAATGTGGAATTTTTGTTTAATTTAAAGGGTATATCTACTTAGTGAAATAGATTCATGTGTTTCCTGGAAACAAAAACAGAGCACACACTTTATAGACCATCGTTAAAAGTCTTCAGGATTTAAGGATTGACAACTGGATACTCTGTATAGTAATGTTTGTCTCTTATGATGCTTTAACAACTATGTATTGGTATTGCTTTTTGTTTCAAATTTTGTGACTTTGTATTTAATTTGATTAGTTTTCCTCACTAAATACAAAACACAAAATGAAAAAAAAAAAAAAAGACCAAGAAAACATCTACAACAAATAGCAGTTAGCAAGTGAAACAAGGACACAAATACTTGAGTTTTCTACCACGATTAAATCCGTAATGACAGATTGACAAACTGCACTGTCATCCTTTACTCCAGCTATTGAGTTTTCCTATTCATGCCCTAAATGCTTTCTCATAATGTCATAATTTCTGGGCTGTTGTGACCTAATTTAATCATGAACTGACCCCAGCATTTGCTTTGGAGGCTAGAAATATTTAGGCTGACAAAGACAGACCCTCCGCCTTTCCTGAGCAGTTTTTAGTGCGACATAATATTTCTTTTGGCAGGGGTCATGGGTGACTCGATGTACATCATCACTAACTTATTAGATCTTGAGGCAATTAGCCGAAAACAAACAGGCGAGACAGACCAGCTATTGAGTTGCCTGAACAGGGAGAAAATGGCCTATGGCACTCAGTCATTTCAGAGCTGCATCAAAGAGGAGTCCGTGGCATCAACAGAAAGAAAGAAACACATTGTTGTGCTGTAACGCCTATACAGTACCAGGAGCTTAGCGCATTATTTTTTCAGTGATTCAGGTTACAGACCCAACTTGCTCTACTATAATAGGGTGGTAGAAAGAACTTTTCACTTGAACACTATATGCTATGTGCAGCATGGTTAGTTTGGGATTAAAAACCCATTTAGGGTCCTCCCCTGACATGGGAAATTAAGCCCGTCGGTTATAATGTGGGGCCTAGTCCTCTGTCTGTCACTAAGGTCAAGGGGACATCTTGATGTGCAGTGCTGTAATCACTGCAACATGACGAGCCACAGAAATCTGAAACCACTCAAAGAAAAGATATCATTTCCTCACATGATCGTTTGCAATAATTGCAAATTGTCTTTTCAGTCACTGATGGTCTAAAGAGTGAAATTTTACTTTCTTGGCTGATTTTTTTTTTAAGTTTTTTTTTTTTTTTTTTTTTAACCCTGGTTGTGTTTAAAGTTAAATAATGATGATCGGTAGAGTAAATATCGGTAAAAGTCTAGCACATTTTTTAATTATCTTTTTTAATTACATGGTAATGGATGAAAGTAACTTGTATTTTTGTTTTTTCTCACACATATGTCATAACAGTGCAGGATTCATGCCCCTAATTGTGATTGTTTAGCAACTTCTGTGAAGCTGTTTGATCTTTGTTCTGATCATAGTCAGGTATGAGACGTCTTTGCCACTTATCAATTATTCCACAACTTAACACAACAGTCAGACATTCGAGAGACAAAAGACACTTTCATCAGCCTCTCCTGGGTGGAGACAAGGGGAAGAAAAATGGGAGTCTTTTAGGCTTTTCAGACTTATCGGTTTCATGTGAATGGTCACTGGAATGCCAAGATTTTAGTCAGCCTTTTTTCCCACCAGATATCTGTCTTTCCCTCTGTCTTTTTTTTTTTTTTTTTTTTTTTTAATTTGTCCGTCATTCCTTCCTTAGGATCTGGTTCCTGGACATGATATGCCAAATTACCTGCAGTATCAGTTGTGCCACTGGCAATGCATTGCAAGCTTGTAAATTCCAGACAAACCCCTCAGAAGGATTTGCCTCTATGCTGTCAGTAACTTCATTGTCTTTGGAAAGTGGCGGTACAAAAGAGATGTCCTCTGAAGTTGAGAGCTTAGGCCTGGTATTATCATAACAGAATAACTACATGCACTGGCAAGATGAGGAGCTGTTACGAATTGAGGGACAGAAATGAGATTTGATCAGGGTAATCATTCATGCTAAGGCCTTAACTTGTCATTTTATTTGGCTTTTACAAAGACACACGTTTTCATATGAGGGTTTTTTTAAATTTTTTTTTAGAATGCATAGATACAGTAGTCACAACCATAAAAAGAGTGTATTACCAATCCACTTTTCATATTTTGAAGTTAAAACCATGAAAAAATAACTTGTGGTCATTGTGAAATTGATCCAACTGTGAAAATTGTGCTACAAGATCTCAGCTCGCAGATGATACACAAGCCATTGTTCCAGACCATCAAACATTAGAAGTCAGCTTTCTGCATCCTTTGTAGCCCACTCAGATAAATCCACCGTGGAAGTTCGTGGTTTTTGCCACACCCTTGCTACAAAGCTGTCATGCTTTTTAGCCACAGGTGATGTTTGTGGATAAGTTCCTAAGAGGCTTTTCTGATCTGTGGGACTGAAAACATACACACAACACTCAGTAAGTTAGGAGTAATGTTAGAGAAACAACGCTCTGAATTTAAATGCATAAGACAAACTAACTGAGACAGACAGCACATTGAAAGTAAAAAGAGAACAACACAAAGCTAACATTTAATAAATGACAGAAAATAACATTTGAAAATATCAGAATGGTCAACAAATCGGTCTAAACACTGGGATTAGCTGAGTAGGTTCAAATTTATAAAACACTGCTCAATGATAATATAAAGTGGATCTCTTTAAAGAGCTACATATGTTGGATAGCTCATTAAAAGTGGTTGTTTATAGGGTTTATAAAGGTTATGTTATTACTAAACTGTTTTTTATGTATTTAAAAAAAAAACAAAGTGTCAGATAACATGCTAACAAGTTACAGAACTTATATATCAAAATTGTATTTTATGGAATACTTACTCGATTATGAATTGGTAGCAGATATATATAATATCCTTCACACATAAGAACCTTGTTAGTTTAAAATATCTCTATTACAAAAAGACTCAAGTGCTAATCATGCTCCCTTTTCTGTATTTACAAACATGGGGAAACAATGAATGATTAAGTGATTTTAAAATATATATATATATATATATATATATATATATATATATATATATATATATATATATATATATATATATATATATATATATTTATATATATATATATATATATATATATATATATATATATATATATAGATTATATATATATATATATATATATACATATATATAATCTTGCATGTCTATATGAATTTGACTAAAGTGATTAAATGATAAAAGACTGTCGTAATGCAGTAGTATTATAATGATTTTCACTGCTTCTGTTTTGCATAAAGTATCATTCAGGTTTTAGCTTTGGACCTTTTTGTGAACCATGCCACACTATTTGTCTGGTGGTTGCATGTAGAGGTGGGTGATCTCAAGAGGACGACTGGGTAGGTGGTAAGGTTGGGGCTGGGGCTCATTGCCTATGCATGACAGTGTTGTAGGCATATTAGAATAACACTGACTATATTCTGTAAATGAAGAAGAGAAGCAAGGAAGCCTCAGGAGTCCATTATGGATTTTAATAATACATCAAGGTAGTGTAACTGAATAACCGATCTCTGAGGGAAGAGGAGCGGAAGAGGGAAGAAAAAGTACACTTGCTACGTTTGGCTAATATTACAATATGAATTATGAAAACAAAAAGCACTTTTAGTTTATCATGTCTTTCTGCTTTTATTCATCTTTAGGCATTTTTGCTCTTTTCCCTTCCAACTTCCCCCTGAATCCAGAACACGGTGTAAACAAATAAAAGTGGAGGAAAAACAGTTTGGCATCTCTGTAGATTAATTAATGTGCCTGCGACTTGGCATCACCGGGCGGAAATTATGTGCATAAATAATATCACTAATTAAAAAGATGCAGATTAACATGCAAATAATGTTAATGAGGATCTGCAATTCCAGAGTGTATTCGCATAACATCAACAATTTAATGTGTTGGAAGGACTATGTTTGCATTACATTAATAAAATTCAAAGACCCATGCATTGAAAATTCTGTCGGAGTCTGTGTTTCCACTTGTGAGTTGTAAATTCTGTGGGCAGTAACAGCCACTTCTGTGGCAGATGCAAAAGTTATTATCTCAAAGGCTGGCTGAAGTGGTGCCATGAGCCAGTATGACCAGCTGTTAGCGAGCGGCCAGCCAGAAAAGCACTAAGACAATTAACTGTATTAGTTGTTAGGCTGCACTGTTTATTTTCTCTCAGATTAATTTCACATGGCTGAGTAGAAATCTGCCAGATAGACAGAGAACAGACAGACAAAATAAACAACAAAAAACACACACACACAGCACTCCAACTGGGAGTGAATGTGGGAACTCCTTCTCATTTCCACCTCAAGAAGAAAAAATCTGTAAATTGAACCACTTGTGGACACGAACAGTCTCTAATGTTTCAACTGTTATGTACATTTGTGTAACAAGGCAGCACAAACTTTGTGAATAAACTCATCAAGTGAGCTTTAAATGTAATTCAGTACTTGGAGACATTGTTTTCAGAAGAAAATTCTACTCACAGCTCATCTAGGGAAAAAAGGCAAATACTGTACAAGCATGAAAAAAGGAAGCCCTCGGTGTGTGGACTTAATGGATTTCACAGTAGAAATGAAATGACAAACTTGAGTGAGCGCACCCCTTCCTGTGGGGCAAATGTCTGCTGGATTTGGATCGTTACCTGCAGAGTAAACAAGGCCCTTTCTTAACAAGGAAAAATACTGCCTGTGTCTATCAACACGATGTCGAGCAAGGAAAAGGAAAGGCTCTCCAGTCTGCGGTGATATGCATCGACTGTCCTCAAGAGGACATTTACTCTAAACCCATTCATTTCATAATGGGCAAAGGCTCTAAGCCTGTTCAGCTCACAATTGGCAGAAATCCTGGACATTTATCATGGATTGTAGAACGTGGCTGATTTTTTTTTTTTTTTTTTTTTTACACATTCACAATTTCACCACTGTGGGTATCGAGAATTATAGTTTCAGTTTTTACCGACAACTATAAGTCATGGTAAATAATTGTAATGGTGCTCCTGACTATAATCATCAAAATGGGTTTAAGAAATAAAAAAGCAAATATAGTTAAGAAGTTCTGAATATATCTTTAATCTGTGTATTTATTATAAAATAGGCACTGGACAAAAGAAAAGAACAATGAAGCATAATTTTAAGATATCCCACTTTTTGCTAAATCTACAGCTGCAGTGTGAACCTAACACATCAGTTAAATATGTTGTCCATTAGTTGTCCTTATCCACATCTTAAACATATCAGTTGTTTTCTCATTGCTGTCGTGGAACAGATGATGCTGCACCATGACAAACACAAGATCTGAACTCGATTAGACACGTTCTAATAAAAAAGTATGCATTTTTAATGAAACTCTGGAGCATTTATACCACTGAAATTCAAGCAGCTGCATAACATAAATCTGAACATTATAGATTTAAACATGTGCCTTCTTTGATTCTGGTGCCAATAGGATATGATGTGATCTGATCTTGAAACACAAGCTTCATACTAAATTTGTAAGAAGTTGCTCATAAATGTATAATTTCCTTATAAGTGTGAATGCAGTGCGCGTGAAACAAGTGTGTAACGATGTGATTTTTTTCCAGTGAGCCTACAGTATGTCTAAATTTCTTCTTTGCATCAACTTGTGTTTTTGTGAATGGCAAGGATGTGGGGCCTGCTAAAATATTCAGGCACACAGCATGCAAACGATAGCTTCACAGGACATACGGTTTGTATTATGCTTGGCATTGCCTGTGCTACAGTGTGATATTCTGGGAGGAAAGGGGGAAAAAAAAACCAGAAAGAAACACAATGACCTCTTCAGCTGGGCACGGCTCTAGCAGCTGGCCAATAACTTAAACAGGGCCTTGTAATGTGCTTGCTTTGGGCAGCGGGGAACTGCACAGACAACACATAAAAATATGACAAGCAGATGATGGATTAGGGTCATAAGTCTCAGTTCAGCCGTACAAACAAAACATCATGATCATGTGTTACGACAATACGGTTAATAGACAGAAATTAGCAGATGTTGATTGCAGCCTGGATACTGTCAGCATACCAAAAGGTTCTCAGAGAGACATGACTGGGCTGAGTCGATACAATACATGGAGCCAGGGAGACCCTCTCCTCATGGCATGTGTAAAAGCACAACAAAACTGTCCTCACTTTTTCCCCTGATAGCCTTTGACTGCTGTTGTCTGACCCTGTTCATGTAAATGCCACACCTTCAGAAAAAAGATTAAAAAGATAATAAGTCAACCATTTTTTGATCTGCCATGGCACAATTTCAAAGTCGTCAAAAGAGGAAAGCTGCCTCAGTGTAATGATTTGGGGTTTGTATGTCCTCTTCTCATTGCCTAAGGTGAAATGCACATTTCATCAAGGTTATGGAGATCTGCTGTAGTACTTGCTCCCCTCATGAATGCAAAGTTGGTTTAGACTCTCTGAAGACTTCCAGTGAGATTTGAATGCCGAACTACAAAGCACTTGTTAAGCAGAGCTTGGCAGATAATTAAATTCAATCCACTTGCTGGACAGCGGAGCTGAAATTTCAGAAAATTAATTGCTGGTTTCCAGATCATGTTGATTACTCCTGTTGTTTTGCTACATTATTCACCTCTTTAATGCATTATTTAGACACAATAACATTCTTTTATATTAATATTGTCAAATTAAAAAATTATCTATAATTGTAATGTTCCAATGTAGTTTAAATGTTAAACATATCATGAAACTCTTAAAATGGGTTATCTAAGGTGAGCAAAGCTCGCCATAATAATATTAACATTTAATACAGGCTAAAATGTCTACTTAAATTTTCTTAGATAACATCCAGAAGAAAAAAAACTAAAAAATAAAAAGTGATCATTCTTGAAAAGAATATGATCACTTATAAATGTAAAGTTTGAAAAAAAAAAAAAAAAAACTCATCCACTCAGCTTTAACTAATACAGAATTAATAGCACTCACAATGAGTGAATTATTTTCAAACTCCAGACAGATAAAAGAGAACCAGCGAGAGGGAGAAAATTAAATCGCAATTATCATAAAATCCATCATTGTAATTCACACAGGCTGAGTGTTGCAGTGTTTGGATAGGTAATGATTTTCTAATATGAGAGGGCAATTTGCATAAATAGCCTGGAGATTGGTTATCGTCGTCATCATCATCATCATTTTTGATTCCCCACAATTACGATCCCTGCTCTATATATCAGAGCTCACAGCTATGTAAAACCACAGCACTAATTAATAAGCCATTTACAGACTAGCAGCCAGTTACAGTTGGTCCTGCTGATGACCTTAGTGAAGATGAGTCGTCTCAGAAGTGCCTGTGTGTAACTACAAACATAATGATGTGCCAGGAGGGAATCATTAAAAATAATTTACACAAGCCTTCATTTACCCAGATCTTTTGATAGCACGCTTCCCCCGGTGTTTAGATCCGTGGCACAGAACCTCCTTACCATTTGGAAAGTGCCGGCCTGGGGAACGAGTGGGGATACCTAAGTGGTTAATTAAGAGCTGTTGGGGCGCCGGGAGAGCCTCCTGAAAAATCTCTCTGATGTCTACCGTGTCAAGTGTCTCTCCCAGACTGAGCAGCGAGAGGTGGCTGCCACACTAGGCTAATTACTGGGAAAGGCAGGGAGCAGCTGAGGAGAGAAGAGGGCCCCCTAAATGAATCATTCCTACCCAACAATCCCAGCATTTGCACACCAATCCATAGAAAATAAATGTGTACACACACACACACACGCACACACGCGTGTAGACATAGAAGCACACAAATATTTGGGTAATCAAAAAATGTTTTGAGCCTCGTTGCCAGACTGGCTGCCCACCAAGTGCAAACAGGAAGAATGAAGATGGTGCTAAATTGTAAGGCATGTGAATGGGTTATTTGTTCCCAGATGATGATGAAGCTATGACAGAGAAAAGTGTGTTTTTGGTGAAGACAAAGGTAAAGACAGATAGATGGGGTGTATATATATATATATATATATATATATATATATATATATATATATATATATATATATATATATATATATACTGAAAAAGTATAAAAAAAATAAAATAAATGACTAAATTAGTCAGTATCTCACCTGCAGCAGATTGCAGATGGTGTTCTCAGTTTGAAGAAGTGGGAGGGATTTTGGATTGAAGAGGTGAGCTCAAAGCTGCTAACAATTGGGGATTAAACAATCTCAAGTCTAAACAAAAATGTTACTCGAGCTAAAACATATACTATGTGATAATTTAACTACTCTGTAGGTTTTCGTCATTGTGAAAGAGTCATGGCAAAATTTGGTTTAAGCTTTTTCCACTTCTCTGAAGTCCTAACGCATAATGGCAGTGCTTTACAGCTGCTACAACACTTTCTTTTACTCTTCTTTTTTTTTTTTTTTTTAAAAAAAGGAAAGTAAAAGGCTCTAGTTGTAAAGTAAAAGGCTCTAGTTGTAAAATGAAAACAAAAATCCAATTGAACATGCACATGTAAAAAAAAATTAATTCTGAAATTAAAATTCATCGTGAAGTTAGTGAAAACATCAGTGACTCAACCTAGTTTTTTTTTAACCTTTTAAATATGATGCAACAGCTGTTCAATGACTGTCCTACATAACAGATCAAGTAATTCTGCAATTCATTGCAACTCTTTGAGCACGGAAATTGTGAAAATTAGACATTTCACAAGATTTTATCATGAGAAAGTGACTTATAAAACTGGCTTTTATGGAAAGTGTTGCTAGTCTATTTCAACTAATGCCGTATCAGTTTGTCTGATCTGTACAAGACTGTCAGGCTAGTATGTGTGCACATACATAATCAGTACAGTCATGTTTCAAATAGGTGAAATGGAGATAAAAGAAATACATTTGAACCAGAACAAAAAAAGTTAACATTTTTGTTTACGTTTTTACATGAATGTAAAACACAATGCATTCATAAGTTGACTGATGGGTGGTACAGGTGGATATTGTGTGATGAATATTGTTTTGAATGGAAGGATAAACCCAAGTAACATCAAATACACATTTCTATTTAATCTTTTGATTAAAAATGGCACCTTCCCTCAATGACATGAAGCGCCAAGAAGGAAGAGTACCAAATATGTCCCCTTTAATCTCCAGAATTCCCCACTGCAGTGTCAAAATTCTGTTCAAACGGAAGTGCTGCCAGGGAGAAAGCGACTAAACAATGCTGTGGGATGCAGTCAGTCGCTGTTGTCAAAGCCTATGCTGATCATGATACATTGAACCAAACCCTTGAATGGTGCTTGGCTCCTTCTTCTGTGTTCCGTCTGCCTCGCTCTCTTTCTCCCATCTGACTCCAGACCATCCTACGGAGTGAGCAGAGGGAGAAAAGGGTTAGTCGGGGGAAAGATAGACAATAAGGCTTTTAAAGCCTCCGAGCTGCCTACAGCAAAGCCTCTTTCCAAGCAGCATGGAGCCCGCCAGCTTCTACCAAGCCAAGCGCTCCAGCCGCATCAGTCATGACAGAAGGCTGGCAGAACAATCATCTTAACAATATGGCTGAGTCGCTGACCCAACACTGAAACTGGGCTATTGCTCCAACCAGTGTTATGGTTGGCTTGCCACTGGCACTAATAGCTCAACGCTGAGCCAAACCTTGGACCTAACTGGTTGCGAAGGGACAGGAATAGGCTGGAATTGGTTGTCATGGAATGTAAAGTCAAATACAGCTGTGGAGAAACCAAGTGGCCTCGTTGGTAACCATTTAAGGAAATGAGATCATTTACAATTAAGTGTAAAGTTTATGTTTGGATATTGTGTGTTAAGGTGAACGTCTTATTATAAGAATATCTAAATGCCCTGTAGCCCTGCAACACATCCTTGTGACTTGTTGGCAGCACCAGTTCTATGATCAACGTTTGGCTCTGACCTGCAGATTAAAAAGAAAAAAAACAAACAAAAAAAAAACAAAACACCACATTAGATTTAACCCTCAGTAAATGACTGTGTTCTCCTCTGTATAATCACTTGCTTTATAAGAAAAGTAGGAGTTGTACTTCACAGCTCCAATTATAAGCAACTGCAAATCCGAAAATGTTTTTTTAAAAAACCAAGACCTTGCAGTTATCACAGAAATGCTATAATTATTTTAATTGACCGGGATACTTCTATCAAGCCAAAAACCTCGGCGTACCTTTTTGAGCATGCAAGCTAACAATTATGTGTTTCACTACAGAGTGAGCAATTTTTTCTTTAAAGAATACTTAAGGATCAGGGGAGAAACAAACATGTTATTAAACGATTTCCTCTTGTGTGTATTGTACTTATAAAAGCACGACAGTTTCCTTTTACATTTCAGGGCAATATAAAGTTTGACTTCAGCCTTAAAAAGAAAGGTGAGGGAGAAAAAAAAATGTTTTGCATTTTTTGCAATAAAACTTAAAGAAATGTAATAAGCCAAAAATACTTATTTTAAATTTTTGGTAGAATGTGTGTAATTTTAAAAATGGATTAGTCCCTTTCTACTTTTTATTGTAAAAAAAAATAAAAAAAAAATCTGGGGTTAAAAAAACATGCTTTATGAACTTCAGTTGAAAATAAAACAGTAAACTGCATGCTTCCTGTGGACTTTTAGTCCCCTTTAATTTCATAGGATTTGTGAAAAATACAGCTTGTCCATAGTTTTGTTATTTTATTTGAGTCAAAAATGGGTATTTGCACAAAGGCTGAAGTCCCCAGACTGAAAATGAGAGGTGTAAGAATACATGGCGGGACCTCAGGGCGTGGGCGCTGTTGCCAGTGTTCACAGTGTTACCCTGTGTGAGCACACATAAACATATACACAAAAAAATGGGAAGGAAGTGTCTCCTCATCTGTGTGTTCAAGTGCTGCAATGGCTAGTGTGTTACGCACAAAAGGCAGCTGAAAGAGAGAGACACACACAAACACTTCATATGTAATGCCCTGGTAATTTAGCCCGGAAGCGTACACACATTTCCACTGAAGCAAAATTATATGTTACATGTTTCTGGAAATATATAGGGACCTTTTGCATCTTTAAATTTAAAGAGTCCAGTTTATGTAAGGGCAAACGCTCCAACTTGTCCTGTGGAATTGAGTCTTAAGTGGAGCTGTGTCTAAAACTCATCTACTAACTGCGTATTTTTCTTGTTCACTGACACTAGAAACCAGCAATTTAATCAGTTACCACATTCTGTGTACCATCACACCACTTCTCTCTTTTCTCATTCATTCACTTAACCACATAATGAGCCATTGCGAGGAGTAAGGGAAGGCTTGTATCGCACTGCACATGGTTACGTATTTGCATTCGGCTCACTTTTTTTTTTTTTAATGAGATGAAAATGAAGGATTTCACTTTTAATGCCACATTTTCATGCCTGCCACGCTTCACGCAGCCCCGCGAATAAACACTGGTATCAATGGTTGGCCAGAAAGTAGTGCCATAAAGGCTGCCATGAAATTTGTTTATCTAGCTGCTGAATTGTATTCAGCTGGGGATATATGGCATAATAATGTAAGAACTGTGGGCTCTGTAATTAAGTCTGTCTTCTGATGCTTTCGAAGCAATTCATTAACACAGTCCCTCTCTGTCAGCTGAGATGCAGAAAGCACTGCCATTCATTAAATGACAAAAGTTATGTTATTAAATGATATTTTTGAGTTTTTAGTCAAACCAAGAAAAAACTTTCTCCCTCTTGTTTGTTATAATTAATATTTTTTTCTTAATAGATATTGCAATACATTAATTAGCGTTCCAGAGGAACGTCATTAAAAGCTACACAGCGCGATTGAATATTACTTTGTTAAACTGTTTTCCTGAAAATTTCAAATGTTAGGTTTCTTCATCTTCTGAAACAAATGTACCAGTGAAGCAGGAATTAAACAAGCTTCACATAAAGTGGCAATGAATCAAGTTACTTGCTTTTAGGAAAATGTGTAATGCAATTTTAAAGTGATTTTAAATGATTATAATGCGTTTTCTTCTATTCATGCTGGGAGTAAAAACATTTAGAAAAAATAGTAAAGAAAATACAGAAAACTGGACCTGAATGATGGTTCATTATGGCTACAGAAATACAGTAGTTCTTACTGTAGGGGAGTGCATGATGTTTTCATTTAGACAGAAATCAAGACAAAAACCTGCAAGGAAATGTATGTGTATGTATGTATGTATGTGTCATTTACAGGTTATGTTTTTATCAAGCTAAATTATTTTTAATAGCAGGATTGATTGTTTGTCTCTGTGTGGCCCTGCGATGGACTGGCGAGCTGTCCAGGGTGTACCCTGCCTTTTGCCCAAGGACTGCTGGGATAGGCTCCAGCTTCCCCACAACCCATCATTGGACTAAGCATTTAGGATAATGAATGAATGAATGAGTTATTTTTAATTATTTTTAATTAACCAATTAAATATTAAAACAAAACTGTAAATAACAGCATAAATTTTAAACTCTTGGAAAAAAAGGAGCAGAATGAATAAAATCTTATATAATCTGACCACACACTAACAATAAAACCATTAATAATTAAAACGAAAGAAAACTGAACTAGAAACAGCAGCAGGTCAACTTGCAGCTGACTTACAACAGGTACTTTCTATTTTACTCTTCATTTATTCTCTACAAAAAAAAGTTCAGGGCAAAACAAAACAAATCAAATTTAGCTTATTCGTTATACTTTCTTATTATTGAATTTAATTTAAAAATCTCTTCAAACACAATAAGTGAAACACATTGTTTCAACACTTTATTTCGTTTAGACTGTATCTTTTTATTCCTCACATCCTTTTAAACTATGACTTTTTTTCAAATCTGCATTGTACATTGCTCGTCAAACATTCCGTATGAGCTTTTTACATCACAATTTAAAATAAGTTATAGATGAGGCCATCAGATTTCCATAACTGTAATTTAATAAATGATTGACTGGATGCATCTGTGTTTCTGCCTTGACTAATGATTTGTATTGCTCTTTTTTGTACAAAGAAAATTAGATAAATTTATGTTTTATATGTAGTACCACAAATTTTAACACGCAAAAGCTACGTTTCTCCCACTTTCAATGCTACTATAAGCAGTTACATTTCCTGAATTGTATTTTCTCCAACTCTTTCACATACACATATGCTATATTCACATGCTAAATAAATAAATATATAAAATAAAAAGTTTTGTCACCACTAAATAAAAGACATTTTAACAGTATAGTTTATTAACAATGTCATTATTATACAAGATAAACTTTTTAAGACTGAGGACAGACCTTTGTCCTATCCAATATGTTAGGTTATGTGTTTTTGATTTTATAATGATTTTGGGAACCATCATTGCCTCTTCTTTAAATAACTTGTGAGGTGCCACCCCTCTGATACCACATTTGTTTTTATTTCTTTATGAACAATCTTATATTTATATGTCGTAAAATACTTTTCTGAAGTCAATAAAATTCCAGACCATACTTTGTCTCATCTATTGCTGTAGATGTTTAATCTGTTATTTATGTTGATAATGAATGATTTACCCTCATATAATTTTTACCTTCATATTTCCAAGTCAGGTTCTGTCTCAATCTTGTGATCGGACATAAGGAAATGCTGCTGTTTCCAATATAGACCGTTTCATTTCCAGCTGATTTGTTAAATTACAGCTTAATTAAATGTATTCATATAAAGAAGATCCAAGACTTGCAAGTTCCCTTCATGCCAATGCCTAAATAACTGCAAGATAATGTGCACATGTACTATATCCTCAAGTATTCTCATGATGATGCTCAGTCAAAAAGGCCCTTTTCCCTTTTTACATCCTGGACACTTTTCAATTTATCACAGAGGCTTAGCCAACTTTAAAGTGCCTACAAATTATGAAATGAGGCTTTTGCCCCTTTTGCGCTCTTGCCAATTGGCTGATGATGGCAACACATTCAAAGCTAAAAGTTGGGTTTTCAAAGCCAGGCCAATTAAAGGATATAAAAGACAACGTAATATTAACTGTGATCGTTTGGCAAAACCTTGGAATAAACAGTGGGCCTTCTAATGGCCATCTAAGGGTGTTTCGGATTTTTCCAGAGAGACACGAAGCATTTCTTGTAGAGGAAAAACATAGGAACCTTCAACACGTCCGTATTGTCTTTTGTTTGCAACTGATGGACTTTCTGGATTAAAAGTGAATCAATAAATTTTTGTGTTGTGAACACACACACACACACATCTAAACATATGTATTATGAGGAGCGTCAAAGTAGGGGAAAAAAAAAAGGAAAAAGAAAATCCACAGGCTCATAACAAAACAATAAAGATAATGTCACGGTGAGATGCATGTCAGTGATCTAAAGCATACTTTACAGAAAGGAACCTCATAGTCATTCCTGGACGAAACAGTCATCTTATTTACAAGGCTCACAATAACCCCACGCAAATGTCGGAAAGAGGAATAAAGAGAGGGGAGGAAAAAATAATTAGCATATTAATCTTTTTTATGCCGTCATCTCTCAGGTCCAGAGGACTCATGGTGTAATTTAAATCTAAATGCTTTCCTTGGCATTAGAATTCATTTTAGATGGGTCAATTGTTCCATAATAAAGGGATAGAAGGTGTACTTCATGCAAGAGATTTATGTTTGCCATTTGTTCATATTCATGTGCTAGTGAATACCCCTCAATTCAAATGGTGATGGCAGCTCATATCAGTCGAGCTCCAGACCTACAGATCACTAACCGGCAGCAATGAATTTCATTTGCTGAGGACAAAAAGAGTGGAGAGACAGAGAAAGAGAGAGAGAGAGAGAGAGAGAGAGAGAGAGAGAGAGAGAGAGAGAGAGAGATGGGGGATCAGCCCCCCAACACAGTTTATTGATTTTTTTTTCCCCTGCTCGACAGAAAGCCTGTATAACAGCTCTATTGCCCTCATAATGATTAGTGACAAAAGTTTAATTAAGCAATTATGAAGCCAATAATAGAGTTGTCTGGTTTGCTTAGCTTTAGACTGTTTAAGACTTATCTCCCTCTCGCACATCACAGCAGCTGGAATGTGCTTGAAGAGATTAATGCCGCAAGAACACAGATGCCCACTTTAATACAGCACCATGATGCCGTTTGAATGAAGTTGAGAACACAAGCGTCTCTTTATCAAATTACAAGTCTGCTTTTCATGAATATGGAGCAAAAAGAAAGAAAAAAAAATCAGCTATTGCTTCAAGGTGTAATTATAAACACATACAACAGAAAGACACACAATTCTGTTTTAGTAATCTCCCCGTATGAAATATGCATGATAATGTATTACTGAATAAAGGCTTGCCATGTTCTAAGAGGCTTTGGCATTTTACATTTGCTCAGACAATTGGATATTTCTAAATATTCCTTAATGTTGTGTTTGATCCTCAACCTCTTCCTTTTGTTCTTGCATATATTTTGCCACTGAAAATTGATTAGATTATCTCCCCTCTTCATGCGCTGCACCAAATGAATGAGGTTTCAAGATGCAAACTTTGCATTTAAGTTGCTGCCATTTGTCCTTGTTGATAAATCTGTGACATATTGTGATGCATGTGCAATTTATACAGATCAGTCCACAGATGGATCCAGACAAATGCGAGTAAAAGTAATTTTTCACATTTTCGAAGTATTTCCAGGTCTATTTGGTTGTTGTCACTGAATAACAATGGGGTTCTATTTGAACCTTCTTTTCTTTGTTTTTATTTTCAAAGAATAAAGTCAGGTCAGTTAAAGTAGATACAGCAAGAGGCGACTTTCGTCTTGTATTTGAGGAAAAGCTGCAAACATGCCATGAAGGCATGAAGGAACCCTTTTAACTGGTCTATAAAAAGTCTCCAGTCCTCTGAGCTTATCCACATTTACCATAAGAGCAGCAACACAAAGTTGCGCGCTCTGACAGCCTAAATCCAAAAGGGAGCACATGAGCAGTAACGAATGGAAGCTGCTGTTAGTATTACAGCATATCCAGTATTTATATGTTCTGAAAGAAATCTATTATAAGAGAGGAATCTTAGAAGGCTCTGGGACATGTTTACACCATTTTAGATAATGCCTTCTCTTGCTCTACATATTGAATCACAGATTAGTCTACTATCAACTTTTACAGTGTCTGACTAAAAGGAGGTCAAACTTGGTTGGATTTAATGCAGCCCCTGGATGTGGTTTTCCAGTTTTAGATTCTTTATCCCCAACGGTTTGGAAAAGAAAAAAAAAAAAAAACCTAAAAGTAGCGGGACATGGAAGAATATGTTTAAGTCACAGGGTTAGATGTGTTGATGGTTGTATATAAACTGAACAGACATGCAACATTAATAACTTTAAGCTTATCAGGTAACATCAGAGAAGCTCTGAAAGGTCATTATGTATGTGTGTTTGCATACACTGCATTTTAATATTTTCCCATAAGACTCTAAAGAGTGTCACGTGAAAGTTTGAGAATTAAAATTGTGTCACTTGTCCAGGTGGAGGTCACCTCAGGTCTCAGTCGATATCTCTCTCTCAGCTGGGTGTGTCAGTACAGGAGGAATTGTGCTTGCTGAATGACAGAGAGCAAAACAGTAACAGGGAAAGGGAGAATAAACACAACACAATAAGCACAACATCCCCTAACACATGCTGCGTTGTGGGATGTTGCGCGTTCTCTCTCCCCCTGGCTTCCTAGGACAATGAGATGACATGCTGAAGGTGGGACTGCATCTGGCATCATATTTAAACAGGGCTGCCACATCTCAGGAACACGGGTCGTTGCCAGATTGCAGGCTAATTAAGGAGCTTCTTGGATGACCATCAGTGCCTGTCGGTGGGCAAGGTAGCAGGCTGAGGCTTGCTCTGCCACGCTCCCACTGCGAGGCCCTGAAAAGACGAATGGCCACTGAAATCCTCTTGGGACGTCATAATGCTACATATTTCCCCCCAAAACAAAAGATTTCCCTCCTGGGATTCCTGTTTCCCTTATTCCTTTTGTCCTCCTCCCATCTTTTCAAACAAGTGTAAATTACCTTGCTGTTTGGGTAAGTGTTCAAGTGGCCTGTCCACACACACATTAGCCAATTGTCCAAAAAAAAACAAATAAGCACTAAAATATGTATTTCACAGATGCGAGAACCTGAATGCAGTAATTAGTGGTGATATAATGTGCTGTGAAGGTCATTTAATGACTTCATCTAATAATTCTGAAGTAAATAATTATTTTGCATAATTAAGGGAAGGAAATATGATGAAATTCTGGGCTCTGCTTAGGAGAAAGAGACGGAAGCTGTTAATGTAATGACTGATATACGCCGTTAACTACGTGAATGATAACATTTCTGTGGGTGCAGTTTGACTTATGATTAATTGTGTTGTAAAAGTTCTGCTTTAGCAAGAAGCTGCTCCACTGTTTTTGTATTCAGCATAATGCCTATTTATGACAGGCAGTATAAAATAGCAAAGTATGCCTGGTTTGACAGCAAGTGGGAAGCTGGAATTGTTTACTTGACTTCATTTCTCTTCCCCACTTGCTGCCTTTATTTCGTGCCAATGTGAGAAAAGGGGGGGGGGGGGGCACGAGACGTGGTTGAAAAATGTAGCTGGCTGGCTGCTTGGCTAATAAGATGCCCATCATGCTAGCAAGCGCCACTGATTTGTGTCTCCCTCTAACTCTCCCCATGATTACATTCTAAGAAGCTTCACCTCCTCTCTCTTCCCCCAGCTGATCCTCGTCTTGTTACGTGGCATTAATGACACTTCAGTCATTGTGGCTTTCAAGCAGAGCCCTTCCACAGCGAACAGAGAGTTGACATTTCCTGACATTTTCCCAACTAATTACAGTACAAATAATTAAGCATGTTCCTCTATGTAACAAATGAAGGCGAAAGCCGTCTGTCATCCCAGGCCATGATTGATGACACTCCGGGAGACTTTATCTGATGGGTCCTGCCATGAGGTACAGAGGAAGCAAATTTATTAGAACGAACAATGCAAATTTAGAGTCATCTCATCCAGTTATGCGCCAAGGCAATATCCGTGTCAAGGTGAATGTGACAATGAAAGCAAAATATTAGCATTTTGTGGAGCGGGTTGAAGGGGAAATCAGAGCACTGAGATGACAGGCCTAATTATTTCGGCTCACACAGGCCAGGACAGCTGTTTCTGGTGTCCTGAACAAGCCTGTCACACAGGTAACCAAATAGGGTCTACGTATGAGTCTCTGTATTCGACACCACACGGATGTGTGTGCCACTAATGACCAATGCTAATGTTGCTGCCATGTCTCTAAAAATGTGTCACAGTGCAGATTTTTTTTATTTATTTATTTATTTATTTTATTTCCTCTCAGTCAATATATTTCAACATAATAATGTGTTTTTAAAATTAATGCTTGCCTGTCACATAGCAGTTGGTACCACATTTCCTACACTAGTAATTTTAACTTTTTTTTTTCTTTTTTAGTCTTTTTTTTTTTTTTTAGAGAAATGAAAATAAGTGGACAGGGAGACATACACATATTTGAGCTCAAGGAGATATTTTAAATTACTTTATGTGCAAGCTCTTTCATATAATTACTGTGAAAACAAGGAATATCTTAAGGGTATAAATAAAATGACACTGAACACTGAAATATATATATATATATATATATATATATATATATATATATATATATATATATATATATATATATAGGTATATTTTTGTATTAGTCATCTTTTCAATAAAAATGTGCAAGATGAAAGAAAAACAAAGTGCACATGTGAAGGCATACCCCTAGTTTATGAACAATGGCTTAAAGCATTGAATCATCTGCTGCAGATTAGACTACATTCCTTTATTTGATAAAAATACATGAAAAGATAAAACAAATGGGTGTTTAGGTCAAGTATGAGTGTTGCTAATAACAACATGCATCTTTAATAGTCAATGTTAACCAGAGGTATTTCATGGCAGGCACATTGCCTTCTGAATTATAGAGCTACTTGTGATATATGAACCAACAATGAACAATGGGCTTAGGCTTTTATGGTACCAAATAGCAATATGTTGTCTGCGTACATGTGAGCTTTGGGGAATACAAAGGTTGCCGCCCACACTCATAATGAATCTAGAATTTGTACTCCAGGGCAACCTCACAATGGCTCTTGAGGGGCAGGCAAATCCGGATGGGTTTGGAAAAAATCTACATGGGGATCAAAGTTTGCTGCTTAGTGGTTTGCTGGCTGGCTTGTAACAGATGGGCGTCGGAGGCACTATGAGCCCATTGAGATTCAGGATCCAAAGTGGCTTCTGCTGCTCTGTACACACAGGCAGATGATGCCTTTGTGTCAGTGGATTGCAGATATCCATTTAGATAGGAAGGGAGGATTGTGGGCTTCTTTTTTTTTTTTTTTTTTTTTTTTGGCTTATAGCTGGAGAAGTGACGCAAGAGACAAAGCAGAAGGAGACAGGGATGCATAGAAAGGGGACTATCTTTAGAGATTTACTCACACAGGTTTCTTAAAATGTACACATTTCATTCTCCTTAGTTGTGAGTGTTGTAATTTTGCGACAGAGTTTGTAAATGTGAAAAAAAGCAACAACAACCAACCTTTGCAGGCTATAAAATAACCATTCTAAAGGTGTGTTGTATTTACGGGATCAGTTGCTCGCTTGCTACTTAAGTAATTTTATAGTTGTGAACTGAAAGCTCAAATACATTTTCCAAAAAATCACAACTTAATGTTCATTACTTTTTAATATGCCCATCTTGTTTGCAGTATTGCATCAATTTAAAATTCTGCTGTGGGACTTTCTAATTGGAAGCTGACAGAAAACAGCTCTCATTACATGTTTCCTACCTCACTCTGAATATTATAAAGGGCGGCATAAGACTGTGCCAGTATTTCAAAACTTAACCCATGACCTTTGGAATAACAAAAAGACGTATGACCACACATAGGCTATAATTAAATGACACAAATAGCACACATGCTGTAGACTAAATAAAGCAGTTAGTATGCATATTTATAGGAATGCGCATTGATACAAATGAACTAAAAGCACAAACGCTGGAGGTATTTATTGTTTGCATGCCAAATAACTAATATGCAATACTTCCATGAAATGAAAAATGCATTGGATGTCAACTTAAGAGGAGACTTTGTTCAGCTATTCCAGTGCTATCTAAACACGTCCTTTTTCAGTAGCTCCAAATGTCAGAGCAGTCTCATCCCTTTAATGTTTAGAGCAGTGACGTGGCGTTCGAGGTTCACTTTTGGCAGGTATGAAATGCCACGAAGTTGAGCAGGGTTCAGAAGCAGTGACTCAAAACCTGACATCCTCCTTACAACATGACAATTAATTCTTACAACACAGGCTGTCAGCACATCAAGGGAAAGGGAAAAAAAAAACATTTAACAATGTAAAACAGGTTTAACATTTTCTGTAATGGAGATTTCCATGATCTTCCACAGCGCCCCTTGGGACACATCATTCTTTGTCCCTGCTGTGCAGAGTAGTTTTAGTTTAAGAGGCTAAGTGTTCTAGATTACTTTTTTCTTTTTGTAATTCTGCAAGCAAGATGTTTTGATTTACTGCTTCTGGTCTCTTTTTCATCAGTTATTTGCATGTGGGATGTCAGGCTGCACACTTTCTCATGATAATATGTGAACCCAAATGTGACTCCTCTTACACCTTATGTAAATGACAATAAATAGAACAGTTTGACTCCCTGGGTCTTGATGAATATGTCATTTTGCAGAAGGGCGGTGTTCAGCCGTCCATCGTGTTATTGGTGGGGTAAAAGGCAAAAGACAGGAGAGAGACAGAGTGAGAGCTTGGAAGAGAATGCCTCAGGGGCTTGCGTTTAACCTGCCCACCAATCCCAATCAATGTCATTACTCCTTTCCACTCCACTTTATCTGCTTCTAGTGACTGTAGTTTCCTAGAAATGACCATTGTATGGCGCTCTATGAAACAGTCAGAGGGCTAATGGGATGAGATGCAAAGAATTATAAATGCTGACAGTAAATCATATTACATCCCTAATAAGCATTAACTGGATAACTGGGTCATAGCTGTATTATCTTAATTGATTTTTCTAAAGAAACCTGACAGTGAAATGTCAATGCTTGAATATTTCTTCATGCATCATTAAAACAAGATTGGCTTTTAACAAAAGGGGAGGAGGATGGGATCCTTTGGGCTGAATTGATTCTTGCTCGAGGCTGCCTTGCACAAGTAAGTGTATTACATAAAAATCTATACAGGATATTAAAACAACACCCATTCTGCAAGACAGTTACAATTAAACGCTGACACCCATCCATGCTTTTGTATCTGCTCCTGCCGTCTGCCAAAAATGCATTTTAGCCATGTGAGTTACTGCAGTCAGACTGTCTAAACGCCTACAAAGCTCATGTTAGCTGGGTGATAGAGCTGTTGCTTGCTGGTCAATGACAAGTTTCAATGCAAATTTAAACACATCTTCCAGTGATGCAGGAATTAATTTAGTGACAAACTTAAGTTATACATATGGAATAAAATGCAATGCTTGATTTAAAACAAATATGTGAAGCTTTACTGAATTTTGTAATATTACTGGCCACACTTAACAAAACTAAAAAAAGCAATAACATGGCAAATACAAAGAGAAGTGCTACAATGTAACAGTAAATACTAATTGCATTAATTAAATCTTAACAACAACAGGAGCGTACAGAGTATAGATAACAGACACTAAAAAGTAAACACAACAGCAATCCAGAAAAATTGTAACATGTCAGAAAAAAAAAAAAAACATCAAAGAAACACTTCAATAAACATCTTTTTTCTAAATAGTTATGTTTTTTGTTTTTTTATATTGTTTTCTACTTTTTCACTTTGTTTTTGATTGTTTGCATGGATTTGTTTGTGTGTGTGTGTATTTAGAAATGCTGCTGTTTCAGTTTCAGTTTCTCCTTTCAAATTGACCCGGGTTTTCTATCACAATTAACTACTCACCATGAACACACATCCCTAAGGGTTTTATTGCTTTTAGGCAACAGGATCCAAACCACATCCTAGCCATCCACTCAACATCATCCCTGGAAAACTCTTTGCTTTTAAATATTCTGTCAAACATCTGAAACATGCTGTCCATACAAACCAACCTATGATCTTAGGATTAATGCAAAATTGTCTGGTCGTTTGTGCCACTATAATTCATGTTCAAAACGTCAGCAGAAACCACCTTATGCTGATGGCATGTAAAATCACTCATTGCATCATCAATTCGCATCTCGGGTGAAATTTAATCGGATATCTATGAAATAAGTTGGGGGCATGTTTTTCATATGAAGTTACTGCAACTTGGTGGGATGAGTCCTATTCTGAGAGTAAGCAGAGCCGTCCAAGATAGTATGGGTTTGTGAGTGTGGAGTGCCGGAGTGGGGAATGGGTTGGACTGGGTCAGTTGGCACGACCGCAGAGCAAATGCTGGGAATAAATCAGTCTCACTGACATGGTGCCTCTCATCAAGTGACATCCCGCAGTGTCCCCATCAGTTACGAACTAATAAAGATGTATGGGAGGAAAACAGAAGCGATCGCAGCAGATGCCAAGGTGAAATGCATCTAGTGTCTGGAGAGATATGTCATGGCTGAGAAGTCCATTAGGAATGGTTACTGATGTCAGGGCTTTAAAAACGTGGCTGTGTTGAAGTGTTGATCCAGTTTCATCTGCAAAAACTTTACAGAAACATGTGCAAGCAAGAAGTTCACAACAGAAATGCAGGGACTTTCATTGTGCACCAGTGGGGAATTAAAATAAATTGAAATAAAGAAATTTTAATAGATTTACATTATTTTTAAAGAAACAAAAGGGCTTAAAAATGTCAACTTCTTTTAACAGAACATTTTTGCAATAATTAGATAAAAAATTACTAGGAGGGTGACATGACTATTTTTAAGTATTGAAATGTTTGTTTAATGCTCTAATTAAAAAGGAGAAAACTAAAATTTACATGATTTTCCAGTGAAAATATTTGCATTTGTTTATTATTTTAAACTACCTTGTTGGTATTAAATGCAATAATTTTTTGTTAAGTGATTTCATTAACTGCTGTTGTTGGTTTATTGCAAGATCTTACATTTGTCTCTTTGATGGTGAAGCACAAAAGTGTGTTTGGAATAGACAGAGGGAGAAGAGACAACATGAGGTGGAACAATGTAAAATTCATGATAGTCCAAGTGGAAGTTGTTTTGTCTCTGAGCCCCTGGAAGACACCACACACTCGCGTGTGCACACACTAAGCAGCACAGTCCGGTGGTGCTCACCTGACATCTGCATATGCCATTCAGAAGGGCAATATGTGTCTGCATCAGTGATTTCTAAACACTTTGGGGTCAACAAATTATTAATATTTAGTATTAGCACTGATGACAATGTGGCATCCTCCTGAGAGTCGGGCAAAATGTTCAGTGGGGCCATTCTCTTGACGTCGACTGTGTTTGGCAGATGGTGCTGTCAGTTTAGGTCTTCGTTTATTCTTCCATGCATATGGCAGCATCTCCCCTTCGTTAAGGAAAAAAAAAAAAAAGAGAACGAAAGCAAGCAAGCTCATGTATTATCTATGGGGCCAAAAAGCATGCAAACATAAGCAGGGATGTATCAGAGGAGCTTTAACTTCTGTAAACAACCACCGGCGGTTGTTGTAAATGTGATTTTACTGGCAGAAATAGCAGAAACATATGGCCTGAGACAGGAAAAGGGTTGATACCTGTACGGGATGTAGTTCCATGAGGGCCCAACAGTTCTGTTTGTGATAGGATGCTGTTTGAAAGAGAGAAACAGGTTTATTTATTCATTTTTTTTATTTTAACTAACAGCATAGTAAACAACATTTTCATAAAAATCTCGGATTAAAAGAAGAAAAGAGAGTTGTTGCTGTTTAACATTGTAATTTATGTCACAGTGCTGGAATTACTCAACATGCACATAATAAGCCACATTTATATAAAAATAATCCCTTGGGATTCAAAGTTCAGTCTACAACCAACCCAACACAGATTTACTGGTTATCCTCTATTTTGTAACTGAAATAAAGCATAAAAGTTACAAAATAGACAGATAATGAATAAAAGGTTAATAGAAGATATGATGCTGTCATTGTTTTAGCTGTAGATAGTGATGGTGTTCAGTCTCATGTTTTTTTTTTTTTGTCAATGGCCTTAATGTGAGCTGCTTGCTTTAAAATGTAATTGAATTGATTCTACTATAAGTAGATTTGTTTTCACAATGTTTCTTTGTGGTACATTAATTTTCTATATTCACCCTTTTTTTTTTCAACACACATTTTATCAGGTAAAATATCTTTATTATCATTCTGTCCATTATTTGACTGACAATTTAGCGTGTGCTGTTTGCCACTCTGTTTTTGTGTCATAAATACAAATTCTGTAACATGCAGGCTATTTGGTCAATTAATTTTACTACAGTTTGAAATGGGACACTTACAAGTACATTATTTTGGTTTTCACTGCAGTGGAATGAAGTAAAACTAGATTAACTTGCAATGATTTGCAGTAACTGGAGATGTCTGATGTATGTATTAATTAGAAACTTAACAGCATCAGCTTTTTTGCATGTATATTTTACAAATGAACATTATCCATTAGAAATTTTCCACAGAAAATGATAAATAAAACATGACTCTCTTTTTCTGTCCTTTTTTTCATCATGTATGTGGCCTAGTACCTTTCTAGGTGTGAAAATAAACAGAATGTGACTTTGAACATGCTCAACTCCAGAAAAAGAAAAGGTCAAAACAGATTTAATATAATCTGTGAGACCTATTGCTTACAACCAAAGAAAAACAAATATTGTAACTCACAAAAATAAAGTGTCTTTCGGCAGGGGGGGAGCAGAGGGAGGGAGAAAGAGGAGGCAGATAGACCTCAGTTAACTTCTGGAGTGTTTAACAGCGAGGGGTCTTACTCCTGCTTTTCTGACACAGAGGCGGGTTGGATAGAATCGACACCGGGGTTGAGCCAGAGGATGAGTGGAGATATGAGGGTCCCTGTGGCGACCTGGCAGGTGCCATAGCAACGGATGGTGGGAAGATAGGAAGGACAGGCAGAGACACAGAGAAACCAAGAGGGAGAGGATATCCTGTTGAAAGGAGGGGGCTGTGGCACCAGCAGCAAAATCACTTGTGACAGACCCAAACACAGGTCGGCAGCTTTCATGTTGGAGCCTCTGTCTAATCTCTGTGAGGGAAAAGAGGTGAGGGAAGGCAACAACACCAAGACAGACAGACAGAGAGAAGGTGTGAGAAAGCAACAAAGACAGATATTGTCAATAATTAATCATCAGATTGTTCCATGCTATGGTTGTTGAAATGACAGCTGTTTTGATTGACAGATTTGGAGCATTTGATCTGCATGCTGTGGCTCTTGCTGGGAGCTTTCCCTCTTTGCCGTTTTCCCTCTCTCGCACTTACCTCACCCGTTTTATCCTATAATTCCTCTGCAAGTCGTATAACATGGATTGAAATTCCCTGCATTGGAATTTGGTCTTTACCAGGTTCTTGATCTTGACAGCACACACACTGCAACTCATACAAGGCAGTTATCACTGATGTAATGTGTGGATTAAAGCTGTTAGATTAGGGTGAGATTGTTTTTCAGTGAAAATAAAACAATCTTATCTTTTAAGATGAGCAAAAATCTAAAAGCTTTAAAATTGGCAGCTAAACTTTAGGTAAACGTGGCAAAGAGAGCTTGTAGTTGATGGTTTCCTGTTCAATTCCACTTGTAACATCCTTGAATTTCTACAAGAATTTAAATTCAAACTCTCTATCCACAGTGCGAACACAGCATTTTAAAACACATTATGAACAGGATTCAATTGAAACCTGATGCAATATTTCAGTTAGCTTTTGCTGCTTTGCTACATTACAAAAGTTATCTCCGATGTGTAGTGTCCGTGGGAGTCCATCTCTGAGTGAGACAGTGAGTGTTTCCTGCTAAACAAGGCCTTCATTGACCTAATAACTGGCAGCCTTCTCAGTCACCAGCATGTTGAGTAGTATTCATTATTCATGCTCATTAAATTCTGGGCCTCATATGAGCAAAGACTGCCAGCTTGCTGCCAAACAGTGTTGGTTTTGTGATGTGCCCACTTGAGACTTGGGGATTTAAAACCAGGACACCACTTCTGAAAAACCAGCACAAAAATCCACAGAATTAATTCCGCTTCCAGTTTAATTTGATCACATTTGACAAAACACAAAAAATTTGCTCACCTCCATTCTTTAGCCATGAATAGGATTTGGAATTAATAAATGGTAGAAAATATGCACATTCTCCCCCATGAAAAGAGATTTAGAGTCAAATCTGGCTGTTTGAATATGCATGTTCATAGTTAGTTGATCGTATTTTTTTTGCCAAGCTCTATTCCCCGTCATTTATTCTGCAAGGGAATCGGGCTTGTCAACAAAACCTTTTTCAATGAAAGCCGTCTTTGAAGCTTTTTCAGCACGCAGTGTTGTGTCACATCCTATTCAGTTGTTTGTCTCACCGAAAGAATTGTCAGTTCTTCCATCATTCTGCAGCACATTTGTGATTTTGGAGTGAAAACAGAGAGCAAAACGCAATGTCTTAAGGCGCAATATCTCATTTTAAGTCATTTTTAACATGGTGCCGATCTTGAATAGACATGTTTACTTTGTGCTTGGTGCCAGCACAACTCTTAAATGTTGATTTGTCATGATCTCAGCAGAGAATAAAACGTTTAACGTTAAACATATGCTTGGAAGGAGCCATGACAAGATGAACCTGAAATGGTGCAGTAAAAGAAAAAAAAAAATCCTAAAACTACTATAAAGGTGCATGTGAGGAAAGCAGAGATAAGGCAAAGAAGCTGTGTTTTACATGCATGTCACATGGAAAGCAAAAGCAGCTATGTGTTACAAGTGCGTTGACATCTAAAAGGAGAATTTTTCACACAATTCTCAGCCAGTTAAGACTTGAAAAGAGGTTATGACAGATAGGAAACAATTATTTATCATGGCACACATCAACAAAGTACTAGCAGCTGTCTGTACCATTTCCAGGACTGCACAGCCATTCATATTTGTCTCTCGTATACTCAAATCCCCAAGACAAATACCCACAGTTCCAGCACAGAGAGTGGATTACTGCTTTCCCATATGTTGTCCTGTGCAGACACAGCCGTATCAATCTAAGCTTGGTCAGTTGCTCTTTCATATACTCTTAATGTACTGGAAAGCCTGCCACAGTCAGTTGCCCCTCACTGCTGGTCCTGAACAGGTCTTACAGACAAGCTCCACAATGGAGAACAATCAGGCTTTTCTGTTGGATTAGGTGGGGGAAAAAAAAAAAAAAAAAAAAAAAAAAAAAAACGGAGGGTGAAAGCCCCCAAGTGGCTGATTGTTGTCTGGTAAGGTTATGTTTTTAAACAGAGACACTTCAGCTGTGGTTCTTTGTGCGGGAACTGTGTCAGAAACAAGAGGTCTAAATAAACACCGGGGCCCACCGGAGTCCTTTCATTCATCATGGCTGCCTCTGACAGCAGCATGCCGAGGAATCATCTGGAATCATCTTCTGTGGGGCTCCTGCAAATGGCTCTCTAGCTCTCTCCTGGCCTGGTCCGATCCTCAGTACGAGGTCAGCCATGTGAACTCTGTGTTCTGCACTGTTCATGTGCATTCATGGTTCGCATGATTTTAGACATATAAATAGGCACATTAATAAAACATGTTCCCTGCGTTGGCTAACTTCACATAGCCAACACACACAGCTCCAGTCATGTAGAGCATTATATGAGAACTCTGTGAGGCAGCAATTGTTTGTAAAAGATCTGCAGTTATACTTAAATCACCCTATCTATCATAAGCAGATCCAAGATGACAGCCTGCGTTTTATGAGTCACAAACCCACAATAGGCTCACTTGTGAGACATGAGCTCAAATATTAGTTTTGAGTCTGTTCTTTGAATTTCTGGAGTTAGTTTGGATTACTACCTCTAATCCAAGCACTAGTACGGTGGGGAATTTCCTGGACTCAATGAGATGGGAGTGTTTCCGAACAAACACGACTTCAAAGGGTGTGTGCTCGGCAGAAAGGTAAGGTTGAATGCAAACATGTATTCTTTTAACAATATTTATTTTTTTCCTCCCCTCAAAGCATCTCTCCACTTGGATCAAAAGCTTAACCTTTTGACCGAGTAGAATTCCTGTGATGTGCTTGATTTTGTAAATAGAAACCTATTTTTCTTTTCGCAGAAGGTTCAACATTTGTAGTGCGCTGTCTCATGTGTCACTTATTAATATAGTGAAGGGTATTCCCTCCTAAACGACTGCTAGTTAATTTAGCTTCTTTTGTATGGATGACACAAGTGATCCTGTGGTCAGGGAACATGATGAGGTCAACACAGTTTCTCAAGCTCTTTTAATGAGAAATCCTCTTCTCTTCTCTCGTCCCGAACTCCTTTTAGTTAACATTCTGTCCTGTGGTTGGTTGTGGAGGGCAAGTCATTAGAGAGCATCAAAATCCTATTTCTGGAAACTGGTATTCTCTTTAAATGTCTGGATGGTGCTGTATTTAATATAATTATTGGATAAGTCTGTAATAACCTAATGACATGCCGCTCTAATGTTTTATGATCTCTAACAGCTCAGTTCCGCCTTTAAAATAGATGATTTTTCTATTGTGCTGTGTTTCTTTTAGTCAACTACACACACACTTTGGGTGGGCAAGACTACAAATCTGGGGGAGGTTCTGAGGAATGTTTAAGAAATAATTAAGAACAGATTTGGTATGCTAAGCTTCTCCCGTCGACTAAATGGGATATAGACTGAAAAGGGGTGAAATGGAGAAAATGCGTATAAAAAAGAGATTTGGGATTTTGTTGTTTAATAAGCACTCTGTCATCTGTCTTTTTCAGTTGTGCAAAAAGGAGAAAATAATGGGATTTTGTTCAGCTAATTCATCACATCACAAATGCTTTAAGTGCTGCACGTAGATGCTGTCCTTGCCACATGTACACATCATAATGAGCTTGAACACAATTTTCTGTAAGATTGAGCAAACTACACCCTTATTGCAATGCAATCTAAAATCAAAAGTCTTGCTCATGGCATGCGTAACAAAACCAGACAAATAGAAACAAAGTTGTTTTTTGTTTTGTTTTGTTTTATAACAAGCCTTGAATTGTTTTTAATATGTGGATGCATTGACAGCAGATGTATAAAAAAAAAAAGAGCATTGTTTTTTTTTGAGAGAAAGCAATGTAAATACTACTTCAATATCATACACTGAGCGTTATCACGCTGTAGTCCATATCCAGTGATCTCAGATGTCACACACAGGAGCAGTTTCAGACAGCTGTGATCTGTGTCAGGCAGTTTCCATCCCCAGGCAAGAGGTCATGATGGTTGACTTCATCTCCCTCCCCTGGCTTCCAATCACTCAAACATAAATCAATACTGTTAATAACTGTTTGGACGATGTCTAAATGGGATATCTTTGCTTGAAGCGATATTAAAAGATATTCTCTTGCTGGTCTCCTCACTTACTCACTGGAAGAGAAAGAAAATGCCTGAAATGTGTTCTCTATTTTCAGATTGTTGGGTCCAAATTTTTCTATGTCTCCATCAGGTTTATTTGTTTGTGTATCAATGTAAATAAGATAATTCCACAATGTACCTTATATATATATATATATATATATATATATATATATATATATATATATATATATATATATATATATATATATATATATATATATATATATATGTGTGTATGTATATATATATATATATATATATATATATATATATATATATATATATATATATATATATATATATATATATATATATATATATATATATATATATATATATATATATATATATAATCAAGCAATTGCAGGATTTAGTGCCTGGAATAACAGTAATCTGTAAAGAAACTTTCTTTATTTAACAAAAGATTTTTCAGATATTTAACACTGATGTGATGACTTAGAATTTGAAATATTTCCCTTCACAGTTCAATATTTATGAATAATCACACAAAACAAGCAACCATTATTTGTAAATAAGCAACTCTTCCCCACAAAAAAAAAAAAAAAAAAAAAAACTTGTGTGAGAAATGATCAGGTCTGCGAAGGTCAAAGCCACTGACTGTGAGAGTAAGGTGTCTTATCATTCAAATTATCCATTAATTAGCTTTCACACAACCATGGTAATAACCTACATGCTTTGGACATCAGCTAAGGCACATTAAGTGTTTTAAAGGGTGTTTCTGCAGTCATGTGTCCTCTATCTCATCTTGCTTTCATTTACTATGAAGGTATGCATCAGTAGGCTAAGTGTATTTACTCTGATAGCACTGCCACAATGGAATTATGTGAGCTTGTAAATACAGTTAGCAGACAGCTGATCTTGGCTTTTCATTATCTACTGGAGAGTCTGTGAGAGAACTGCAAACTGTTTTGCTTTATGATCCATTGTAAAACCTATTGAAATGATTACTATAAAATAATGAGATTACTTCATATAAAGCCTCACTGCTCAGTGATGCAGGGTGATCATCAACACGATTTGTAGGTTACACTGAGGTAACCATAGTGCAGAAACTGTAGAATGAGACCAATGTCACAATACACTTTTATGTGACAGTGTAATATATACAGTATGACAGGGCTGTTTGTAGGACAGTGGGTTTGGGGGATGTACAACTCTTTGTAGAAAATATTGTTGATGGAGGACTTCTAATTCGCTTTCATGTTTTTTATGAAGATGACTTATGAAATTGTGCATATTATAATTTCAACTCCTGGTTGAATGAAAATATTATCACTCATGATAGTCCATTTTAAGATATGACACTATTTGCTAAACAACTGTTGATAGGAAACTAGTATCCCAGCCATAAAAAAAAAAAGTACCACCATGAGTCATTTGTGGATCTCTACACATCAAAACGGCAATTAAATGATAAACCCTTCTGACTTTAGACATATAGGAGCAGGGACGGATATTGTGCTACAGGAAATACTCATTTATTTTTTATCAAATATTTTTTTCTTTTACTTTAGTTTTTTTAATTAACCATTACAAATGCCTTTTGTGGCAGTATAATCTTCTTCAAATCATCTGAGATTTCCTATGATTGTTAACAAATATATTGTTATTTCTCAATCTTTTTCTTGTCTTTAGTGCTGATTGCTAACAAAGCTTATATGGTCAGAATAAAGTGAGGAGAGGTAGCATTAAGGCAAGTTCATGCTGTGACTTCAACTGTGGTATAAGTCTACTGTTCAGTAAGCGACAGCCATCTGATGATCCTGGCAACAACTATGTGTCTGATGTGTGCAGACCCCATGATGATGATACCTGCTGAATCCTAACAGGCTGTGAGTGTGAAGGGTAATACAGATTATAAGCGTCATGCTAACATTTAATGAGCTGACTGACTGAAAAACAGCTGCTTTGTCTACTACTGTGTGCATTGATATGTTCACTAGGTTGGTATTCAGTAGCTCTTAATGCTTTCTGTACAGCATCCTTCTTTGCTGGGTTGTAGAGTTGGAGATTACATCATACAAGCAAAGGTTTTGCTACCTAAACTGAACCAGAAGATGACTAAATTGTCCCTGATTAAATATTACTTTTACCAAGTTTAGTTTCCATTTACGTTCATGTTTGGTTTCCACACAGCTGCGCCAGGATCACGCTGAGCCACATACATATTTCTTTATGCCACACGTATGTTGCTTAATTAGTGGATGTAGGTTATAGTATCAAACACAAACTGCAACAAGATCATCCTAAAATTGACAAAGAATCGTCTCTTGTTGTCTTTAGTCACAACATTGTGGCTTTGACCCTTGCTTGCTGTTCAGTGATCAAACAGCCACATTTTTTTTCAATCTTTCATCAAGAATTGGTATTGAAAATAAAGTATACAGTAAGAATAAGCAGGGAAATCACTCAGCTTTCAGAAAAAAAAAAAAAAAAAAAAACTGCAGCAACTAAAAGCTTCCACCAGATATTGAGAATATCATGTTCAATGATGAAAAGGAGTATTTTTTTTTTTCTGATGGAAAATGTGGTTTTATTTTTCTCTCCTTAAAACCTATTATGTTTCTCTTAACAACTGAGCAGCGGTGAAACTATGGTAACAAATAATCTGTTCTGCTTCAATGAAAAGTATGTATCATGGTGGGGGACAAAGCCAGGGATAAAAACGAAGGGAACCCTGAACAATAGGCTCAGGCAGGCATCTATCCAAAATTCTGCTTCTCTTTCTGCTCCTTGCCATCTATTCGTATTGCTGCGTGCCTCCACTAAAACTGCACATACAAAAAGTGTTTTCAAACTGGTAATTACACTTTCATAATGAAATGTGTAAAATTCCACATTGTCATTTCTAACCATTGAAGATACGTTATTCACATTTTAGACTGTTGACCTGTTTTTAAAAATTAAATACTTAAGCTTTTATTCAGAAATTTCTGAAATTTATGAGATGATTCACTAAAGGGACAGCAAATGTTAAGGTGTTTTGGTAAAATGTAGGTGAGGTAATAATAAATGGGGCAATGGAACATTTTAATTCCAAAGGTTTGCATCAAATTAACAAAGCTCTGCATGCACTGTGAATATTGACTATGGCTCATAATATTATTTGGCACATGAGAGGCAGGCTGAAACAATAATTCAGACTAAAAGTTTAACTCCTACCCCGGCTTCCCTGTTCATACAAACTACAACACTGCAAATTGATGGGTCTAATCCAGCCCCGTCTAATGTAAGAATGGGAAACATTGAGTTATTATATGTATATGTAAGTGTCAATGTGTGTGTGTGTGTGTGTGTGTGTGTGTGTGTGTGTAGAAGTAGTTCCTAATCCATTAGGTGCTAACTTTTCTATGTTGCCAGATTACCCTTTACACACCTGCACATACAAGTCATCTGTAGCCACAATGGCAAAAGTGGATCGTTGCAAAATAAATGCAGTGTTTCGCAAATACCCTTAACTGGATTTGAGAGCATAAGAAGAAAAAAAGAGAGTCTTGAGCACATCTATCAATTTGCAAACAGACTTAAAAGTGTCAACAGTAGCACACAAGCCATGAGAACCGTTCTGCTTATCCTACACCAATGCACCCCTTCATGTGATGTAATTTCATTCTCTACAAGATTCTCCCTTTTTCCCCCTCTTCTTCTGTCACTATTGCACAGAGGGGAACAGAGAGGAAGCCAATTCCAACAGTGACAGAAAACTGCCCACTCTTCCCCCATAAAATTAGAAAAGCTGTTCGTGCTTTTTTATCTTTCAGATTTCCTGGGTTTTATGGCTAAATACTAAAGCACTGGAGGCTGGTCATGCTTTAAGCTACTAGAAAAAAGTTAAGCTTCAGCGTTGGGCAGCAGAGATATGGGCTATAAGCTGACAAGTAATTAAACCGGCATATCTGTAACAACTGTCATCTCTTATTTCTCCACAGCCTGGACGTAAACCAAAGGCAAGAGAGCTGAAAAGGATGGAGGAAAAAAAAAAAGCAAGGGGGGCTGTTAGAGAGTGAGAGTCTTTACATTTGCTGGGCAACTGCAGGGTATATCTCCTGCTGAACAGTTTAGCAGACTTGGGCATTTAGGGGATTGTGGAGGAGATCAAAAGGGTCAGGGATCCTTTTACCAATTAACAGCAGGGAAACGGACATCAAATAAGGTGTAAATTTCAGCTCTGCACTTTTCAGTGAGCTGAGCATGAAATGCATTCTAATGCTCTTTTTGAGTTTAGAGAAGGCTTTTGAACAACCAATGATGTCACTGTGGCTCTCCCAAAGACCGGCTTAATCGCTTCTCAGAATTGTGTGTAGCCAACTTGTCTACTGTGTAAGTGTCAAAGAGAGTGTTGAGTCAGTTATTGACAGCAGCAGGACATTATTACTCCAGATTTATAAAACTGGAGGGGAGACAATAAGCTTGCAGTGAGGTTTGACCTCTTGGCTTGTGTGGCAGTATTTAACTTTATTGATAAATCTGCAAGCACTGTAAATGAGTGATTACCTGAATGATTGTGTGTGTCAATTGAAATGTTTGGTTTGGCAGTAACGGCATCTGTTATTGGATTTTCATTCTGCACTGCATAGCTTCTGTTTTCCATGTCCTGATAAAGTCATTATGGAGTTGGAAAAAAAAAACAAAAAAAAAAAAAAACAACCACACACATATCCTGGGCCAACCATCCCACAAATTTATGAAAGTGTTTGTAACTTTAGCACAAAATATTTGAAATGCTTGTGACCAAATCTAATTTTGCTTTAATCAGACGTAGTCTTCATCGCACCTATTTTACTGTAATTACAGAGAAGTTGCCCTCAGTGCCATCTCATAGTCACGCCCACTCATGTTAAAGGTGGACATCACCCTGATAAAACTTACAGAACTGACTTTTTCACAGAATGACTTTTGTTGACAAGAGTACACCCAAAGGTTCTTAGTGAACAGCAGGGTTTAAAATATCATGGAGATAAGAACCTGGCTCCCCTACAAACACACCTTAGACATTAAGTGAGTTGATTTTTTTATATAAGGTTCCTGTTGTTTGTGAAATTAGAGAATAACTTTAATTTATCATCATTGTGGATTTATGAATTTATTACATAACATTTTCCAAATGAAGCATGTGATATATGTTTTTATGTTCACTTTGGAAATGAATATTTTTAGTTTGTTGTGTTCCATGAGCTGCCCAGACAGTAATTAATTAATTTGTTGCTTTTTGTGGTTGTTAAAAGGACTTTCTGTGGTTTGCAAGCCAAGGTGCCCTACCAAAAAAAAAGGTTTCCACCAAATGTGTTTATTATTTGACCCTTGGTAGACAGAGAAAAAAAAGACAGTATAAAAATTAGGTTTAAAGACAACTTGCATCAACAGTGCCCCAAGCTTCAGGTCTGCAGACAACCAAGGCAAACTTATGTTGCATTTGAATGGCCATCATTTATCAAATTACCATTAATAATCATAAAAAATCTGGTTCTCCATTAATCCACAAACATATATATATATATATATATATATATATATATATATATATATATATATATATATATATATATATATACAACGTAGCTTGCAACAGCATTAATTAAACACTAGAAAAAAAAAAAGAAAAAAGAAAGCAAAATGGACCCACTTCTACAGTGACGGTCGACACTGCTCCGATGATCATAGGCCCTACTGTTGCTGTCACCTTCTAGGCTTTTTCCAGTTCTTTCTTGAGCTTTAGGTATTTCTACAGGTTCTTGTAAAACTATGCCTGATATTGTCATCGTCTGGGATCACAACATCAAGCACAACAGCTTTCTTCTTCTGCTTATTCACGATGATGATGTATGATTTCTTGGACATTACCATTTTGTCAGTCTGTACCTGAAGTCACACAGGATCTCAGCTCTCTTTCTTAACTATTTTGGAAAGTTTTTTTCCATTGTGATCTGGGTGGCCCAGTCCATATTCTGCACAGATGTGTCTGTATACTATGGGCCAGATCTCCCAAGATCCCGATTTGCCAGTAGTAATTTGCATGTGCAATCTAGAATTTTGCAAATGGGTTTCCAGAATGGTGAGTTTGGATAGAAAGCACGACCTACAGCTACCCTAAGAAACACTATATTGGAGAAAATTTATGAAAAAGTTATTGTTGTTGGCAAAATCATGCGGGCAAGAGATTAAGTATAACGACTGTGAAGAGACATTTGAATGTGAACAACAGAAAAATCAACTTAATCAAACATCTGCAAATAAAGCAGGAGGGGGCGTAGGGCATATGTACTGTCAACTTAAAAAAGTAAAGAAAACATGAATAAATATGAGACAGGCCCTTGTTTCCAATATAGGCCTAATTTATTTATACCAAGGATTTTAAAAATTGAGGCTCTTACAAGTCAGCCGTCTAAAAACTCATCAGCTCACAAATTGGAGAACATAAGACTTTTTTGTAAAAAAAAAAAAAGGGGGATCCTGCATATTGCATTCCATATGTTTTGTACATGGGCACAATCATTTGCTCCCATTACTCCAAGAAATACAACTACTGAAAAAAAAGGAAAAGAAAAAAACAAATCTTCTTTGGCCTCAATCACTGACCACAGAGTATGTGGAAATCTAAGTACAGTGACTACCCTACGACACATGGCATTTTGGACTTATACAGCATGCAAAAACTGCGTGAATTCTCTCTAAATCCATCCTGAGTTCTTCCAAGAGCTCCGAAATGGCAATGCTGGATAAGCAATATGTTCAGTCGTCCTAAAAAGATTCCCACAATGGTGAAAAATGTGGTCTCTGCTTCTCCTTGCTTTGATTCTGTCTCCTTGTTGTGACAACCACATCTATGTGCACAATTTTGCAAGTCCTTTAAAAAGTAGTAACTATAAATGCAGTTTCTATAAGTAAAATTTCTCTCAGGTTTGATAGGTCACATTGTGAGTGTTAAATGAACATATTTACATTTACTCCTACCAACACTTGTGAAATAGAGTATTACATGTTCATAGCAAGAGATGTACAACTTGATGCTGACTCGCTATTTTGCAATGAACAACTGATCCGTTTACATCATCACATCTGTGATAAATTCACACAGAAGGGTCTGTGTCTTTCTATACCATGTTTTGTATCCCTGGTTTTTCTTCAGTGCTTGAGTGGATGGGGGCATAGAGCTCCTGTTTTTTTTTTTCTTTTTGTTTGTTTTTTTTGGGGGGGGGGGATTTCCTCATTACATTCACATCATAATAAGTAAAACTTGTTATTTATTTTTACATATCCATATCCTCCTGTAAAGTGACTGGGAAGTTGGTTTGGTTTGTTTCATTTCTGTAAGAATCTTTTAAAAGATTTTAGTACACAACATCCAGGATCAGACTTTTCTTGTTTCATAATAACCTATGCTCGTTTTAATCTGAGGACTTCTTCTAATGACGTCATGATACAGTGGTTTACTTTTTCAATGGCTTTTATTTTAACAGATATATCACTTTTCTGCAGTTCAACATTGTTAGCGAAGAATTTGATTTACTGCGAAATTTAGACCAGAAGTTAGTCATGGTTCTGTTTTATTGTTTTCATTGGGTTTTGATGGCACACCAAACACACAAATTGTTTTCAGTTGAAATAAGCGTCTACATTCTTGTAAACATATTGTTACCCAATATGGCACAGAACTTGAGACAGCCAGTCTGGCTGGCTGTATTTTAAGAACAAAGACAAAGAATTTGTATGCATGGGAGCCAACTATCAAAGAAATAAACACTTAAACACTATGTCATCTTCCAATATGAAAACTTTCCTCATGCATTTAATTACACACTCTCCCTGACAGTTTACCAAACAATAACCTCAGGTAGCATCATTAAAAATCATCAGTTGTATCTAGATGAACATGCCTCCGGTTCACAATCCACACTGTCACAATCACTGCAATCTCTGCTCACTCTTCTTCTCTTTCATTATGCATGCACGGGGTAAAGTAAAATAATCGTTTGTAATTCAATTGAGCCATCTTAACTCATTTAGTTGTGCTAAAGGCTGAGTGAGGGAAATACAAAGAGCCTCAACATTTTGCCACCATGCTCATTATGCGTATTTTAAAACAATTTGCAATTCAGGGCCACACAAAGTGGTGGGGAGATGTAGAGAGTGGTAGGAGTCTAGCTTCAAACACTGATGCTGGAAAATGACCTCCTACTCCACTTCTAAGGTCACCACCCCTGATGAGAGCTGGAAAGATGCAATTAAAGAATTTAAAAACAATATGTAACTAGAGATTTCAGTGCTTATTATTCTACGGGTCATTGCAATATCAGTGACCTTAGCCCACTTTTTTTTTTATCTAGCCTTCCACATATAGAGGGTGTTTGTCTACTGACATATCACAGCAGTGCAATATTGTTATTCTCCAAATATACTTTTGCTTTTGCTGCTAATTGTATTATACACTGACAATACACAGCAATGCACCCTACTCACCCCCCCCAAAGTCTTTGAATATATCACTACATTGCTCCATTATACCACATCTGACTGTAACCTACCAGGGCAAGTAAGTTACAGAAACACTTATTGTGAGACAAAAATTGCTTCATTTTTACCATTTTCTTGCATTAAATTCTTTTGAATTATTAATTTAACACACAAGTTTTTTTGTTTTTTATTTTATTTTATTTTTTTTTTATCAAAAAGAAGCCATATGTTTATCACCTATTAGAATTCATGACATTTGCTCTCAGTTAATAGCAGTTGCTGTCAAATTACAGTTTGCTGCAAAACCCATTATTTCTGTTCTCATATTAAATGTGATGTCTGTCTGTACAACTCATGTCAGAGTCACTTTGGCAGAACGGTGATGTATTTATTTTTAGGGGATGTGATCTCTCCCTCTCTAACCGTCTTTCATTGTGTCTGTCATCCTTGCTCTCTCTCATACAGTTATTGCTGAAACAAATGCAATCAAAATGTCATTGTAGGAATGAAAAGGAGCTGTTTAAAAATGCATCAGGAATCCGCCACAGAGGGTTAATTAATTCTGCTCAGGCTGTGTTGCCCAGTCGTGCTGAAAGCACTACTCTGAGACCCTAAACATCTTCCGACACTCCCTTATCTTTATAGTGTAATTTCCCATTTAGCAAGTTAGCATCTGGGGAGAGCACAGTGTTGCTGGTCTAATTGGGCAAATAAGAATACAATAGCAACCAAGCAACCTTGTTTTGTTTATAAATATGTTCCTATTTCTGCCCATGTTATAAAGGTGAATTATAGAGAACTTTTTTGGATAATCTTAGTTTTCAGCTCGAGAGGTTTAACTGACCTTTCTTATGCATAACTTTACACGTATAAAATGGATTTAATATCCTGCCACTTTAAAATGGGATGTCTAAAAGGTAATGGATTTGATATGACTACTTTGTCAAGACCTTCATGAAAGATAGATGGACAATTCAGAACAGTTTGAAGAAACGATTCATAAAAATAACTGAGTAGATTTGATGGCATCCACATTTTCTCATTCACAGTATCATCCTCCCATCGCTGAAGTGATAGAAGTGGAATTAGCATACGCACCATCAATAACCAAACCTGGGGTGTCACTTCCTGTGATGGATATCACATGACAGGTGGCGAGCTGCTGCAGATACTCAATTCAAGCTGCTGTTGTGCCAAAATGTTGGCACGTTATGAGGCGGGCATTTGCATGCATGCATGCATCTGTGTGTTTATTTTATGGTCCATCCAACAGGATGCATAAAGACTTGGAAAAAACATGCATGCAAACCCACAATCAAAGGCAGTGTCCACCTAAGATTTTGACAGTTTTCATCTACCCAAACACAGGTACACATCTCTCCCAGAGTCTAAAATGTAAAAGAAAACACACACACACACACATACACACTATCACAAATAGGTTGTGTTCTAGGTTAAAATGGAAGAAAGCTACAAGACTGAGTTGGAAGAAGAGGGAAAGGTAGGTCTGGTCTACTGCAGCTTATCAGCGCCAGGCTGATTCCGACTGCTCTGACACTGACACAAGCAATCCATCATGTCATCATTTCCCGCTGAAGCGTCTTTCTGTGTTGGTGTCACTGTGTGTGTGTGTGTGTGTGTGTGTGTGTGTGCATGTGTGTACGTTTGTCCTGAAGTTAAAGGTCTGCATGTTCTTCCATATATCCTCACATATTAGTGTGTGCAAAGTTACTTTTGTGTGTCCATCCATCTGTGCAGGCATAGTGGGGTGGTGGTATGTTTGGTATTTGTGTAAAAGACCGGAAGAAGGAGAGAGGCAGGCAAAAGACAGAGCGAGAGAGTGAGACTGACTATCCCCTGCAATCCAGACAGCATTTAATGCTTAACTCTCAGCCTGGCTCCTACCTGAGGCCTCAGCTGATCAGTCAGTCACAGCCTGTGCATGGCCACCTGACAGCAAATCCATAATAATTCTCACAATCTACCATCATGACCGCTTCACCATGCTGTAGTTCCATGGTCTTCAATAGGATGGCAGGTGTAAAAGAGCAGTATGTCAGTATGTAGTTGATATATCCAGCTGTCATGGACATGTGCATGTTGAAATAGTAGACACACAAGTCCCAAAAGACAAGAAATAAAACAGAATTGTACATTCTATGTAATTACTATGTAGTAATACAATATTATTCCAGTATGTTTTGAAAGGCTTGACTTTTACATTTAAAAGCAAATCTGGTTCAATAAAAGAGTCATTGTTTTAAATTTAATAGAAAAATGTCATTTCAAAGTTACAAAGGAACTGATTGCTGGTGTGATTTGCTGTGGTGAAAGTAAGATAAAATGCAACTTAAACAACTTTGGAAAGATGTAAATACACAAATAGCTTTTAATCAAATTTCTGTAATCAGGATGAAAAAAATGTCTCCATTTGCTGATGGCAAGTTCAGCCAAAGCTTTTCCGCATTTTCCTCCAAAACAACACAGACAAGCTGCTGCGTAATTTTGATTTAGTTGTTTTTATTTATTTTTTATTCTGCTTTCAAAACAAAAAAGACTCATCAATACCTGTCATGTTGCACTTTGTTGTGCTGATTCTTTTTTTTGTTGTTGTTGTTGTTGTTGTTTGTTTTACTGAACATGAAAGAGGTCTAAATGAACCAAACTGATCAAAGGAAAATAATGGATTCATTTTCCCTTTCATTCACTTTATAAAAGTAAACATCAGTGAAAATATCATTAACAGGAATGTGTATTTTTTGTTTCTGAAAAAAATCATCTTTAATTTAGTGGTAGGTGGTGATAATGACAAATAACTGGAATACAAAATTGTGTGGAATACCTCATGTATGTGAATAAGATAAGGGAGAAGATTAAGTTGTTTCTTTTCTTTTTGTTTGCATGCTTTTTCAGTCCCATTTTGGACTATCAGTTGCATGCAAACAGAGATACAGTGCAGTAGATACTCTGCATGCGTACACGCTGGCACAGTACACAAGAGCCCCCACAGTGGTACATCCTGCACTCTGTTTCAGACGTTTCAGGAAACAAATGTGGCCTTATGCTAACACAAGCAGAGCCCAGCTGTGGCTGGTAGATGCTATCAAGTCTGTGTCTGCTTTTTTACTTGAAAGAAAGTGAGTGATAGAAAGGAGAGACTGCAGTATGGTTTAGTGTGTGAAATGTGGCAAGTTCCTTTTGAGGCTGGTGTCAGTAACGTACAAGTCAAATGCTATGTGTGCTAGATCTTATCACTGAAAGCAGGCAGTGTAAAGTGGGAGAATAATATGGCTTTTGTTGTATGGTGACTGGTTGAGGTTTATGCAGTATACATAACAGTCAAAAGCTGCAAGCCACATGCTGGACATGAAGCATATGGGTAGAAACAATGCAGAGATTAGGGAGTCCTATAAAATAAACCTTGTTTATAATAAAAGAAAAATATGAAAAATTAAAATGTTGATTCTAACTCAGGAGAAAAGTTGATCTATTTAAAGATTAAAAAACTTTCTTTTTTTTTTTTTCAAATGACACACTTTTTCTGCAGAAGAAGAAATTACAATATCAAAAGAGGACGTAAACAAAACTGAGACAAAATTCAAACAAATTCATCTCTGCCATGGCATGTTGAAAATAAACACTGACGTGTTAAATTATTAAAAAACTTTTGCATATTCAGAATGATACAGAGAGTAATACAGTGTGAATGGCAGTAACAAAATGTGCGTAATGTGAATTATGTATAATAAAAGTTGTTTTTGTATAACAAATGAACAACATTTCTCTATTTCTGTCCTGCCATCAGATTCAATTAGAGACAGAAGATCATCCTCACAAGTTTTGTTTCTGGTTAGCATTGTTTTGTTTGTTACTTTGTTGTTTTCTCTCTAAGAAGAGATCTGTCACACATATTTGCATGACAAGTTTCTCAGTGTACTGCTTTGAAAGCAGTTTGCAGTACAACGTTGTACTTTGGTTCTTTATAATCAAATTCAGTTCCTCACAGTATATGGGATGGCACACCTACCCCATTTATATAACCGAGCTGGTGCTGATTATATTCTTTTAAACTGAAAAACAATGCAACACTTAACGAAGTAATCATATTATTTTCACTTTATTTCAACTTAATGGTGTCTGTTAGCATTGTTTTTCTTGGCGGATGTTATACATGACAACTATAAGATTTTGTGATTGCACAAATATTAAGAATAAGCCATACACATACTGGGAAAATATTCCTGCAATATATGATTATAAATAATTATATCATAACGCCATACATGTACGCTGTAAATTATGTGCGGACACTTGCACTCCAGGGACGTTGAAAGCAGCATGCAAGCCTACATTTGCAGGTTGTTATTTTTGGTGCATACAACAGCAAAAATAACAGCCCACTGTGAACACTTGTCTTCCCCGGCCGTTTCCCACTGTTAACCTAATCTTTATGATTATTGCAATGGCTTTAGCAGCAGGCCATGTCTGTCAGCAGACAGCAGCTCTCGCTGTAGGGGATACTTCATACACACACACTTAGCCTTCAATCAATAAGACAGACAATTAGAAGAGTTTTCCATATCATTTAGCGCAGTTTTGACTAATTAGATTGTTTAGACACATGGAAATGACTGAGAAGCTGTGGGAGGGAAAATGACACACGAGAAATAGTGTTAAAAATACGACAGGGGTGTATTTCATGCAGAAGCATGATATCCCAGCGATTCAATTATTATAAAAAACAAATAAAAAGATAACATCTTACAGCTTACATAAACCACCTTTTTTTTCATTTAGACATTCATATTACAATAGCAAAATGACATAAAATGTGTACACTTACACAGTTACATGACATAACTAAATCAACACTCAAAGCCAATTTAATCCCATTCTCAAACATCAATGCAGACAATAATATTTCTGTTTGGGAAATGTTTGTTCTTACTAATTATGTTCAGCCGTGGGTCTAGCTCTCTGTTTGCTTATCTCTGACACTACCGCATGAGGTATCACACTGAAAGAATTTCTGCCCAGGGCCAGTGACCTCAGAGGCCCTTTCAGCACTACTCAAAACTGCATGAAATTGCTGAGGATGGTTCCTGCAGCATTTAGTGGGAGAACCCAGCCCCCTCTCATTAAAAAAAATCTTTACTAACAAAGTCTGAAGTTAAAATAAAAGATGTCTGATAAGCTTATTAGCGAGTCTCAGTGATCAAAGGTGGACACACACAGTTATGATCAATGGCAGATGTTAGCAGGTATTCTTAAATGGTCTTATATTACAAAACCCCCCGTCAGACTGAACTAATGCAAAACTAATCTGATTAGCAGTTCCAATAAATTTGTGCATGTGTGTGCTTGTGTATGTTTCAGACTCTCCTGAGGATTTAAAGAACATGAATACAGCACTGAAACAACAAAGTGAACGATAAATTGAGTAGTGAGTTGGTCAATATTCTTGTTTTGGTGTTTATCTGCTTTATTGTGTTGTGCTCATCATCAGTGACAGCCCTGAGTTGGGTGTCAACTTGCATTAACCAAAGTTTAACATTATTCAAGAGCACAAGATGACCTACTCAGAAGGGACATGAGTAAATGTGTAGCAATACAACGCTTATTACTGTTCCCCCTCAGGCAAATACCTTTTGCTTAAGCCCCACGCATAGGAACATTTTGTTTTATTACCTTGCAAGATAAGTCATGAGTGAAGACAGAGGGTGGGGTGGTGGAGGAGAAGGGGTTAGGAGAATAGAAAGAGGAGGGCGAGGGGGGTGGTGGGTCTTAAGTACCTGGGGAATTAAAATATTCTGGCTCATCATATCAGTGTGTTAGTTCTTGGTTTTCATGTGGGGGGCATGTAATTATTAGTGTTTTAAAATTGAGCCAAGAAGAAAGATGGGTTCAAGTGCAAATTAATTTCAGATTACCACAACAAAGACAATCAATTCTCAATGAGGATGCCAGCAAAGTGCTCTTGAAAGGGCTCAAGGTCTCCCTCGCACAAATCAGCACATCTAAACACACACACACATCAGACAGCTCAAATATTTTGAGAGAAAAAGTCTTTGCTGTAGTTAAATTACATAAAAATCTACAGCAGTGTCTGTCTCCAAATCTCCCCATTCATCTACTGCTCATCTGCTCCCTCACTGACAGCAACAATTTGCCTCATTAAGTTAATTTGAATGCACGAGAGTACGTCTGTCTTTAAAAGTAAAACAAAATGCAGGTAGTGGGGGAAATGAGGGTTTAAGCCATTCTGGCCTGGAAATGTTATGAAAAGGAAAGACAAGAATTATCTCTCTCAGATTGTTTCATCATCATTTTATACAAATGTTTTAAGGACAGTTTTGATGTGTTAGTGTATCTAAAGTTTTCAAAACGCACAAGTTGAAACAAAAGGAAGAGAATCCACATAAAAGTACTGATTTAGTTGAATATGGATTGATTTAACATTTTTGACTATAATAAAAATAACTGAAAATAATTTAAATAATAAATGGTTTTGCTTTCAGATTTAATGGGGAGCCGTCTTTGTGGGCAACATGCACTGGACTTGGTTATTACTTGAGAAATAATTTATTTCATGCTTGGCAGGGCAGGATTGTGCCCACAACATTTATCGGTTTTATATGCCTTGTGCTGTACACATTTTCATATTTTTTTTGCCAGTACATTAAAATGATCCATCCAATCTTTCCATTGAAAAGCATAATGATAACTGTGTCTTTCACGCTTTTCCACATTAACCACACCCACTTCCAATCCCACAAGGACAAAAAAAGTTGTCTCGCTGACGCGCCAAGAACAAACCACAAGAACATCCTAACTAGGACAACTAGAACAGAATGACTTTATTTTGTTTTTGTGGCCTCAAGAACAATAACAAAGTTCTCTGATCTGTTGGAACATATAAAAGCCTTTAGTCTCTTTGACTTTCCATGACTTTTCATTCTCTTTTCTCTTCCACCTTTTAGCTGCCATCCGTCAATCTATCCACCAATACACTCATAGTATGAAAGCTTCACAAGAAAAATAACCTGTTGAGGAGTTAGGAGTTAACTGTGGACACTTAGCTGAGGAAGTGGAGTCTCATCAAATCCTCATTAAGTTTGCAAACTAAAAACAGCTCAAGCTTTTTTCATGATATAGTTACATCTGCTGAATGCTCTGGGGATGAAAATGAGCTCCCCTGAACCAATACCATTCCACCAGTGAACAAACCAATCCCTTCCTACAATGATCCGTCCTTTTTGTATCATGTGCACAATGAGGCATGCAGGTTTTCCCCACAATGGTGAACAAAGTTTTTTTTCAGTTTCAGCTGCACAACTCTCTGTCACCAGGATGGTTCCTTACCAACACTCACTGGTCCAGTATGGGTGCTTGGTCAGGCTACCTCGGGCTTGTATATTCACATGTTGGGCACCCATTCTTGCCATTAATTGACTTAAATAATATGTATTTTGAAATTTTGAACAATTATGTATTAAAACCACGTAATTCAGAGCAATGTTATGTCAGTTGTGGAGCCGTGTGCACGACTCTTTTGTTTCTGAAACAACATAAAGCCACAAGCTACCTTTTCCTTTAAGCTAAATTATCTGTGGTCTGATTGGTTTCAAAAATGGTTTGTTTGATTTTACTGTATGCCTATGAAATTCTAAAAGCCATGAAGGCAATGATAAATTAGTTGTGGTACTTTGTTGTCTTGTCTGTGGGTTTTTTCTGGTTCAGAAGCAACAACATAAAAGGCAAACAATGCAGAACAAATGCTTATAATATCTATACCTTAATTTCACTGTTTAACTATAGTACAATTAAAGGTCTTTCAATTGAATTTATTATTTAATTCACAAAATACTGAAAAAAAACTTATATACAGACATGAGACCAACGGTTATAAAGAGCTCTTGACCCGATCTGTCATACAGTAATACGTGTTTTAACAACTAACTGGGAATTTTGTCAAAGTTGGATAAAATACAATAAAAACCCATTTAACATTTATTAAGATTTAAACCCACAGCTGGATTCGCTATCCTTTTATGTCTAACCCAATGTACCATATGTCTCACTGATAATGACTGTAAAACTTGTATAATGTGCTTTATTGAGAGTGGGGGCTTCTGGTTAAGATGCCTTCTGAACACCGCCATGATGAAGTATTCAAGGCATGTCCCACTTGTAGGAGGGTCTGTGGATAACCCTGGGCATGATGGAGGGTTGATGTTGGAAATGCCTCAGAAATCTCTCAGATGAACTGGAAGAAGTGGCCCAAGAAAGGGAGGGGCCTCTAATCGTGGCACATTTTACAAGCTATTCCAGAAGACGGGAACATGGGAGCATTGTATATGTAATGACAATAAGGGTATACCTAATAGGTAAGTAAAACATTCATGTAATGGAAACACTTTTTTTTTGGATTTACACATTTATTGAAAGTGCTGTAGGGGGCCACGTGACCATTTCATCCCAACTAAAGATGGCTTCTGGATGACTTCTTTCATCTTCTGAAAAGGACAGCTGCAACAGCACAAGTGGTAACCAAAATAGCTGCTGCAAATGCAATGTGTTTTCTACCTTGATCCAGTGGTTTCTCAAGAAGTGGGTATACTCTAAATTTTTTCTGCTTTTTTTTTTTTTTTTTTTTTTTTTTTTTTTTAAGAAAAACAGCGTTTCAGAAAAAGTGACAAGTAGGACTCCTTTATTTAGTTCACCCCAAAAAATCCATCAGTTTGTTTACTCATTGACACATAATTTCTGTACTTCAGTGTCAGGGAGGAAGAGTTGTGGAGTGACTAAATCAATACTAGCCCGCAGACTAGTGAGAGACAAGCCCATAGACATATTTACATATATCTTTATTATGTCTATGTTCAAGCTAAAGTTAGCACATCTGATGACTAATTGCATCAGATGCGCAGTTGAGCTGCTGGGCGACGTAAATACATGTGTAGGGATGTTTGAAATTGTAAAAGCAACATCACAGGGGGTTTAGAAGCAGGTATACTCCATGCTGACTGAGTAAGAAGTGGGTGTACTCCGTATACCCTTGTGTACCCTGGACTACACCACTGCCTCCATCCACCTCAAAAGTAGTCTTTGGAGAATTGCAGTAGACCTTTGGAGAATTGCAGCTTGTTCACTAAAAACCATTCCATGTAAACACTTGCAAATCACAATTATACATTGTCAAATTTTAGAAATACAACTATTCTTTTGCAAAAAACAACTGTATGGAAATGCAGCTAATGATTCCAGCTTGGTATCAATGGGATAAGAACACCCGGTGTACAAAATGATCTTCATAGAGGATGTTGTTATCTCATATCTCATATGATGTCTCATATCTCATATCATATAACCAATCACATATAACCAATCACAAAAATTGATTCTGCATAACCGTATTGCAGCCAAAGGTGTATGTTGGGTTTGGAAAAGTTACCCCATGGAAAAGGACACAACAGTGGCACCATAACCAACCTTACGGTGTGTTCAGACCAAACACGTTTTGAGCGTCAAGAGCGTCAGGTTTCCATATAAAGTCTATGGGGAGGCGCGGTAAGGGAGCGTCAAGCTTTCTCGCGTCGCGTTTTGAACATTTTGGGCGTTGGCGTTCAATTTAAGAAGTTTTTTTAAGCTCGACGCACGTTCCGCGGGGCATCAACCAATCAGAGCGATCAGCTCGCAGCTCCTGGAGGATTCCTGTGGTGAACCCAGACACGGGGCTGAGATGCGATTACTCCATGCAATATTTAGGATAACCATTCCTTGCTAAAAAGCTGAATGTTACTGATTTGGCAATGTATCAGGATACGTTGCCGAGCAACGCTTTGTTTGGGGGCGACGGCAGCGGCTCTCTGCTGAGTGCGGCACTTGTTGCATTAACACTGACTAACTGCCCTATGACAACGTCCTGTAGCTTTAGTTAATAAATAAAACCATGCCATATCTCTACTGAATCCGCCATCCTTCAAACTGACCGGAAGGAAAGCGCCGCCTCCCTCCTCTCTTTTCCGCCGTGTTTGCCACTCGCTGCAGACTCAAGCGGCAGACACGGCAGACACGGCAGGAGCGTTGGGAGCGTTTTGGGCGTCGGACACAAAAGTGGCAGTTTAGTGACCAGCGTCGAGCTTTCAGCGCTTCGAGTGTTTCTGACGCTCAAAACGCATTTGGTCTGAACACACCATTTTGCAGTTGCTGCATGAGTTACATCTAACTTTTAGAGCACTGACAAACCTGCAACTTAGAAAAAAAAAACCAAAAAAACATTACCTTTGGTGTAAATGTTGTATAAACTCATTTCACAGAGTAGTTTAGTTTTTAAAAAATGCTTTAAGATTTTTTTTTTTTTTTTTTTTTTTTTTTCAATTCACAAGAGTTGGGAATCACATAAACCTAAAAACTCATTCTTCCATTTGACTGACTGTTGCTAAGATACTTGTTACTCATCCAACCTCTTTCAATAAAGTTAGGTCATGTGAACATAAAAAGGTAAGTGTTAAAAAACAAAAAAGGAAAAAGTGTTTGGATCATAAGAAACAAAAAAGACAAAAACAACAGAAAAGACAAATCCCTCTTACACATATATTCATGCAATGAAAGAAATATCTCACAGTCCAGTTCAGCCATCTTAACTGAATGAGCAGGCTGGTGGTTGGGATGGTAAACTGGGTTTGGGGTTTTTGTAAGGCATCAAAATAAGACTATCCATTACAGTTCAGGGCCACCTTTCACTCAATTCACCATAATCCCTTACAGGTCATTGGACACACACAGACTTAGATCTGGTTTGTACAAACTGAAAATGTACACCCACAAAAACTACTTTAGTTATTAAATATGATTTTTGAAACTCTTAAGAGTCAGATGATTTTTTTTTTTCTTTTGTTGTATTGATATCTTTCTTTTTTAAAAACTTAATAGAGCTGGTTATTTGTGTTACATGCTTGCTTTGCATTTACATGAAATATGAAATATGATACTTTAAAACTAGAGAACTGTATTCTTTATCATCTGCATTGAAAAAAAAAACCCAAAAAAGAAATGCAATATCTTTTCTGTTTTTAATTCTCCTTTGAAAACAGCACGGATTCTGATCAGTCCCATATGCTGTGGTTATTCTAAAACCTGCTGCATCACTTAACCCCACTAATAACCTATATTATCAACATCACAATTTATCTTCTCATAATTAAACTGGTTAGAGGAAGAAAAAAAAATGCTGTTCTTTACCATAAATCCCTATACTTTTTGTATTTGACCGCATTCTCGCAATTCAATAAATATAGGAGGTGAATGTTTTTACCTCCACATTTATATCAGTGCCTGGAACCCAGTGAACCACCGCCTATCTGGGAAAAAATGATGGGAGAAGGCTAGGTGATTAATGAAGTGGCCTGCGATAGGAAGCTGACTGTGATAACGTTTTTTTTTTCTTGCAAATAATAAATTACAAACCCAAAATTCTTCAAGAAAACATAATAGGGAGGGTATGAGACTATATGAGGAAAATCAGAGCATGAGATTGTGGGAAGGTATGGAGTAGGGGATGATAATGTAAAAGGTTTAAAAGGAAAATATCGCAAAATACGTAAGGAAAGAAAAATACCATTTTAACACTGTTAGGTAATGATATATACCTATAATGTTGAGAATGAAGTACAAAGGTAAGAAACACATCCTTTAGCTTTTTTTTATGTTTTCACTTTCTTCATTCAATAGTATTGCTTTCCAAATGTGTTGCATTTATTTATTTTGTTTAGTGCCAATAATTCTCCCCTTTTCTATCAATAACACCCAGGACATAAAACTTCTGCATACTCTATATGTGGTTCATATTGTGCCACGTATCCAATATTTAAGGCTCCTTTGAGAGTTATTTATAGATAAGACATAATGTTTTTTTAAACATAATATTTAGGCAGATCTTTTATGTTTTTTTAATTTATAGTTAAGTTATTTTTTTAAATGAGTTAAGTTAATGCACTAGTAATTAGCAAAATGTCTTCATACTTTATACTGGGAAGAAGCCCATTACTTTCCATCATACTTTTTTTCTTGTTTTTTGTTTCACACAATGCGTTCTAAAAATGTGCTCCTTCCATGTGGGCCTAGCAGGTCATGAAAACTGGAATCTATCCATTTTTATCTGCCACTTTGTTTTCCACTACAATTTTATTACTGGTACCCTGATCCTGAACACACAGTAAATATTGACACAGTACATGAATAATTTTTTGCAAAATGAATAACATTGCAATTTCCTCCCTTCTCTGAGCAGGTCAAGAATGAAAATGGTGGTAAGCATTCATTAACAATATCAAAATGCCAAAAGAAAAAACAGAGATATATCTGAATTTGGTCTATCATGCAGCTTCATATGTCAGCTGTGAAATATGTTTACAAGCAGTGACAGACAAGCCACTGGGCATTTATCCAGTGGGCAGACATGATGTTCGAGGCACAGATAATTTATTGGTCTGACTGGTCCACAAACGCAGTAGACCACTGCCCAACTAACTGCGAGTCAGCTTGCTCAAAGTTTTAGACACCATCCCTGTTCGCTGATCCTGTTGCCTGACTAATTAATTTGCCCAAATCCAGAAACTTCCTTCCTGACCACTAGCCCATGAAACATGTTAACCTGCAGCCTGTTGGTCTTCTTCGTAACTGACCACATGCTGAACCAATCAGAAACATTAAATCCCATTGTCTATCTGTGTCAGAGGATGTGACAGATGTGTCAGCTACCTGTCTGAACTGAAAGGGAAAACAAAAGTGCAGAAAAGAATGCATGACACAAAAGAATAAATAATAAGATTTATTAAATAAGATTAAAGTTTGTTGCCCTATTTACCACATCAGGATCTTTAACAGCTGCCATGGATGATGATTATGGTTGAAGCTCTGGTAAGGCAGTAAGCGAGGCTTTAAAACCAGTAAGTCTGAGGCATGTAAGCAATTAGTGGTGAACACAGTAGCTGTTTAAAAAGTTATGACAAAAGTTATAATAACACATCAATAAAACAGCTGTTTTAGTACCACATTAGTTTGTTAATATCTATTGAGGACATCAGTGTTTCCAGCAGGAGAACAGCCGGTGTTCACTGGTTAAACCAACAGATCTTAAAATGTAATTCTTTTATCAGCATTCATCGACATACGTCAGACAACTGTGAGTCAGCTGCTTTCTGATCTTCTTTAATAACCTATTTATTATGTTGTTGTGGGCTGATAGTCTGATACTTTGGGATAAAAAGTGTTAGAGGTACTTTCTGCAGAAAACATAGTAAAGTAAAACAGTGTTAAGATTGTTTATATATTTACTTTTATGTCCATATGTTATTTTCTGATGCAGCTGTTTGTTTCCATGTCAGAGAGTCCAATAATTTTGTATGTGGCTGCTTCCTTGTGTTAAATAAAACATGTCCACTGTATCTTTTGTTTACCTTGGTTGAGATGGCATCTTCAAAAGTTCGAGCAGCAGTCACAGACCCTGGTTTTATATTTTGAACAGCTTTAATCTCCTTCAATGATTTTTTTGGACTTTTATTGCATCTTTTAATATGTTTTAGGTGTTTTAATATTTGTATGTGTTGTGTTCAGCACCTTTAACTTTTGCTGTTTTAAAGTGCTACAGAACTAAAGTTGTGTGATTGATCATTTCTCGTGTGTGTTTGGTTTGTAATTTAATACTCATCGCTGGAGTAAAGATTCTCATTTAATTTACAAATTATACTTTTTGGGAGTATTTAAAGTGTCTGATCAAAATGTTTTCCACTAACTTGCTGCGTGATTTCAGTTTCAGTTTTAAGGGTTGATAAATACATCGAAGGAAGCGTGAATATTTTTGGGGTTCATGATCGCATATTGGTTCCTTTGTGCCAAAATGAGGAATGTTCCAGTCTGCCGCTGCTGATAGGTGATAGTGTTTAATTATGAATAAAAACAGGAAGAGGGGGAAATAGATCATACAAGGAAAATGCTAGATATAGACAGATTTTTTCACAATGATTGGAAAAAGAAGCAACTGTGACCCTCGGCCCCAGGCCTCTGCAGGACACAACACCACAGTAACCAGAGGAAGTTGCCAGGCCCACCGAAGTCTTGAAGGTAATTAATCATTTTAACCTGAAACCTGTCAAGATGCAGCTCACTCTGTCTCTCTCCCTTTGCTGATTTCCCTGTCAATTATGTGCACAGATGATTCGACAACCTCTCACTCTGTCTTCCGGCCTCTCTCACTCCAAACTACCATCTGTAATTGTTTAAAAATTCGACTTTGAAGCTTCCACAGTTCAGCATTCTTGACTGCTGACTGTTTTACTTAGTTTCAGATTGCTTGTCAAGAGGAAGGTTGAACAAAAAAAAAAAAAAAGGTGTAGTTGAAATACAAATGTAAAGTACAAGATGAAATTAGTACACAAAACGATTAACTGGGTAGATCAAACAAGTTTCTCTTGAATTCGGACAATCTTCCTGAATTTCTTATAAACTTAATTGACCAGAGTGCAATGTTGCCTTACTCAGTGTATATCATCACATAACTTATGTTACTAAATGTTAGATGCTTCAGATGTTAATATCCCCGCCCACCTCCATTTTCTTCTGGAAAACGGAGCAAATCTCAATCAGCTCAATCCGTGTAACCCCTGTTCTTGGCCCCGGCAGCCTGCCCAGTGCTGCTGTGTGACCTGGAGGGCTGGTCCCAAGTGATAATCCCCCATTTCCCAATTACCACTGACAGATTCACTCAAAACCTGCCTCACCACCTCCATATTGCTTGCTTTTAGTTGTCACTGATGTGTGGTGCTGTGTGTGTGTATCTGAGAGAGTGTGTGTGTGTGTGTGGTTGGTGTAAGCTTTTTTTTTTTCCTTTTTCAGTACCCTTTTCACTCTCGTGTACTATATTTTCTCTCCATCCTTCCTTCCTCCCTCCAACTACCATGACTGCATCCCTCCTTGTCCTCCAGGGAGCGGGTGCAGTTCTAGCCCTGCTGCTATGCCTGCCAAGAACAGATGTCCAAGAAATACCCATCCAGCAAGAGGAAAGGAGTGAGGCAGCAAGAGAGAAGAAGCACATGGAGGCAGATTAGGTGAACCGTAGGATCTGCTGGTGCCGTCTGGAAATGTGGGTTTTCTTTCAGAGATTTAACAAACCTGTGTTGCTAAGCTTATGGTTCCTGTGTTCCTACAACATTTGGGATTATTGTTATTTTTATTATATTATATATATATATATATATATATATATATATATATATATATATATATATATATATATATATATATATATATATATATATACATATATACATATATAAATATATATATATATATATATATATATATATATACATATATACATATATATATATATATATATATATATATATATATATATACATATATACATATATAAATATATATATATATATATATATATATATATATATATATATATATATATATACATATATATATATATATATATATATATATATATATATATATATATATATATATATATATATATATATATATATATACCCATCATGCCGCGGACGAAGTTGCTTGTTAAATATGAAACTAGAAAAGCACTCAGAGCGGAGACCTACGCTAAGCACAATGTTAAAGAATCCTTTAAAGAAAAATTCCTGGATCCAAACGATGATCCGGATCACCACCAAAATTTAATCAGTTCTTAATTTTTACATTTCCAACAACTCTTGAAATTTTCATAAAAATCTGTCTGTAACCTTTTGAGTTATTTTGAGCACAAAGACGCCGGGAAAAAGACAATCTCCTTGGCGGACGTAACAACCGGGTTCATGGCACATAAAAGCAGACAACGCCCCCCGCAGTGATCCCTCCCTGCTGCAGACATGCTTCTCGTGGAGTATGTATGGACCTGACGAAAAAGAAGTTTTTTCTTGTTCTCGCAGCCCCGAGAGCAAGAACTCAGTTCTTGCTTCTGGTGGAGTATGTAACAAGCTTAAGACATCTGATCAACCCAAACCATAAGAATCAGATGCAGCTCCATATTGTATTGCCTCTGGTGGAAAGGGAAATGCATTTTCAAAGGGTTCAATTCAATTGAGAAAATGCAGCATGAACAAAACTTTGGAATAGAATAATATTGCACCCCCCCCCCCCCCCCCCCCCAACTGAATTGAATCCCCAATCAGGTCGAGCAAAGTGGACTATCCGGATGTGAATGCACCCTAAAATCACAGTGAAGAGAAGACAACAGCAAAAAGAAAGTAAGTGAAAATGGAGTGAGAGATAAAACACACAGAAAAATCAGCGCCTGTTGTGGAACAAACCAGTGACCCAAGTAACCTGAGTTCCTCCCAGCAGATTATCATGGGCAATGTGTGATTAAGGCCAGCCTCATTAGCATAATGATTCCCCATCCTCCCTATTCTCTTCCTCCATTCTGCCATCTATCCCTCCTTCCCTGCCCTCCCTCCCTCTTTTCCTGAGCCTTGTGTTGTTAGCCACCAGCTCCCAGAGCTCCTCAAGTACTTTAAGCTTGTTAATAATCATTATGGGTGTGCAGTGAAGTGGAGGAAAGGAATAATTACCTCACCTGAGCCAAACCAAATTAACCCCGTTTTATTTTTTTTTCCTTCTCTTTTCCTGTTTTCGGTTACCCATTTCATATTCCCTTCCACCCACACCCATGCACACACACACACACACACATACACAGCATTCACTTGGGACCCATTAGAGTTGTCTGTTATTAAGTGTTGAAATAATAAATGCTCACACACACCATTTGCTGTTTAGTAACAGTACCTGCTCAGATGAAAGCTAAAGGCCCCTGTTTCACAAAGAGTGAGTCATGATGAGTAAAAAATTTAGTCCACAGTGGCATGTTGTAAATGAACACTTGGGTATGAAATGTTTGTTGAAGAAATACAATCAGAATTCAGACAAACAGTAGATAAGCGAATAAAAGACATAAACAAGTCATCATGTTTATTTTTTAACTATTTGTGTATAGTATATGTATGGTTATTTTTTTCAAGATTTAGTAAATTAATTAAAATAAAAAGGAAAATGGTGTGTAACCTTAGAAAAAAAAACATGTCATTTTCTAACTGATGAGGTTAGTAAATGGAATTAACAACCAATTAACAACAAATGATGATAACTTCTCATATTGGAGTGTGTCTCATGGAAAATGAAAACCTTCACAGGTTTTCAGTTATGGAAGTGATTCTGTACCATAATAATCACTCAGAGAGTGGTAGCGGATACTCAAACTGTGGCTGCGACCAGACTGTCAGTGGCCGCAACTTGAATCCTTTAACATTTTAAACACAGTAACACGTTTTATATATGCAGACAAGTTGCAACCATTCTATGACCACAAACACTCATTCAGTGATCACGACATGAATCAGCCAACTGCAATGTGGCTACCAACATACTGAATGTATATTTTTATAAATAAAATATGCTACAGATGGTTTTATAAACCGTCCTAAAAGATGCAGCAAAGTGTATCTATAATTTTCCAAGTGGTTGCAACCTTTATTATCCATTCTTAAAGTGGTAGTACAGTGTAGGATCTCACCATCACTCCATATATCCACAGCAGCCTCTACTGTATTATGTGAATTCGAATTGAATTTTGTGATGTTTTGTTGTGATGGCAGGCACGGAAATGAAAAAAAGTAATGTCTTTTTTGCTTTCTTTTTAGTGGTGTCATAAAATAAGCAGTCTTAAAGGTGAAAATGAAACACTGGATAAGTACTTCTGTTTATGCATTTTCATCTTTAAATTTGACATTTTGCATAGAATTTTGGTACATATACAGTATGCTGGAGAATGTTTAGTTAAATTAAAATTAAATCCAAAGTGTGCATTTTTTTTTTTATCAGTTTAATTAGATAGAAATATGCGCAGTCTTGAAGAAGAAAATGTAAATGCAGTTTGGATTACATTTTTGTTATATTTATGGACCTAAAATTCAGCTATATTCTGAATGAAAAAAGCATGTCTGTTAATCTCTTTTTATTTGAAATTTGGTAAAGAATCAATTCCATATTTATCATTGTGACCTGTTCAAATATAGGAGTAGTCCTAACCATACCAAATAACCCTTCTTGTTCATCATTCATCTAATTCCACCATAAGACAGAATGATCCAATGTAAACTTGCTGTTTGCATTGTAGACTCACCACTCCTTTTAAAGTTAAAAAACAGTTTATCCTGGGGCCTGTTCACCACATGGTTAAGCCCATCTGTGACTCCTTAAAATATGCTTCTAACACACCAGTACCACAGACTGTCATTGATGAAACACTTACAGTTTGACACTCGGTAACAAGTGAACAAATCTGTACAAGTTTCTTGTGAACATTTTATTTCCTGCAGTATTTTGTCCATCATAAATCCAATTTCCCCCTCTCTGCAGAGGGTAGACAGAAGACATATGTCTGTAATATAATAACCTGATGCACCAATTGAGATGGATTAGGGGACATATGAAATGAAAAATGTTTAAATTGTTATGGGAGAGAGCTGATATTTTCCATATTTCATTGTGCACATTTCAAAATGACATAATCTTAAATGGGAGGAAACAGAAGCGAACATGCAGTACATATTTCTCATTTGAGTCATCTGAGAAGTCCAGGCATGTAATATAAAGCTGGCTTAATGGTATTAAGAATGTGAATAAAAAACAGATGTTGCTTTGGTTGACGTGCTAAAATCTGAACTTTCTTGACAATCTCTGATATTAAACTTTGAAACAGTGCACCAGTTATATAACGGGACATCAAATATATGGTTTCACAAGAGTTTAATAAAAAGCATCTTTTGCAACTTTTACTTTTTCAAGGTAGCACGACATGCAATGTGGTACTTCAACTGTGAACATTGTGCATGCAGTCCCCATGGTACATCACCCAACCAGTACAGTAATTGTTGTATAAATCCTCTCCTTTGCCTTAGGATGACATTATAAAGACATAGTACGGTCTCTATAAACATTATACATAGTTTTAGCATTCTTTTATAGTCCTGTGTTTAGCAACCTAATAAATAAAGGATGCTTCCCCTTATGTTTCGGTTGTGATCGTCTGTGATCAAAGCTGCAATTGCCGCTTTGTGACTGTATACTCCTGTACTGCGGTCAGTGTGATACATTTTCTCCCAGACATAAGTATACACCAAATCACAACCATAGATTATAGAAGAAAAGATGGATGGAGCCTTTGTGACGTCACCATAGGTTTCCATAGAGCTGAAGTGAAGCTCAGTGGGCAGTTCCCCCCGTCGCCATCTTAGCAGTGTGATGCGTGGCATCGCTTCAAGGAAAATACAACAAAAAAAAAAAAAAAGCTAAAATGTTTTTTGAACCAGGCTGTAAACACGTTTATTTATGATGTTAAGCTGAACTTTTTAATATGGGGATTGGCTCCCTTTTGGAACCAGCTCCTAGTGGATGAGGGGGGGAACTGCAATTTATTGGCTTCACTTTTAACACCCGGTTGCCACTTCATTGAAAGAACATACTATATAAGTAAATTAATCAGATTTTACAGCAGAATAGTAATTTAAAAAATGCCAAATTTTTACATGTAGCTGACAGACATTTACAACTGGGTGTGCATTTTTTTTAATGAAATAACTGTTTTATAAACTTTATTAATTTTATTCATTTGTGCAATTTTATTTTCTGTACAATTAATTATGCAACATTCTAAGCTATACTAGTATTTCCTTTGCAAAAAAAAAAAAAAAAAAAAAAACATTTACATGCTTTGAAAATAGCTACTAATGGTGTTGTGTTCACACTTCCTAATTATCATTTTGTTAAAAAAAAAAAAAAAAGAAACAAAAACTGTGATAGGCAATAAGATTATAATGCAAAGCACAGAGTATGTTGCATCTATTTTTATGAACCCTGCTTGTTTACCAAACAGAAGCTATTAAAGAGTTTGAAAACCCCCTGGAGCCCTCATCACTGCTTAACTTTGCAAGACAAAACAACAGCTCCTGAAAAATCTCCTCTAAATGCCTATAAGCAAATTAAACATGGGTGTCTCCACTGCCCGTCAATGACAGCATTCATGGGACAGGTACGTAATGAAAGACTTGGAGTACAGAGGGATAACGCTACAAGCACAGCCATCATCACTCAGGTGTGTGGCTGAGATGAAGGATCAAAGGCAGACTCTGCCACTGGCATGCCTTAGCTCCGCTGCTGGCCCTGCTGCCAAAAAATCACTAGGTTTATATCAGGGAGGATAAAGTGAGGATTAAGAATAAACAAATGCTTGAACTCACAACATCATTTACACAAGAAACAACAAGCTGGGTATGTGGGAGGCCTTCCCCATCTCAGTTTGAATGCTTAGTCAAAAGGGAGATGCTTGGTGTGAAAAGGTCCAAAGAGACAAAGACAAAGCAGTGAGAGAGAAGTACTGAGCCTCAGTTCACGAATGTAAGCAGAGGTGCAGTCGTTCATTGATCATAATTTACAGTCTTTTCATCATCATGTAGGCAGTTCAAATTCTTAAAAATATTTCACATCAAGCTGCATTTTGTGCAGCATTTAAACTGCAATATAATGAATAATCCTTGAAAAAAATGTCTCCAAACAGATGTGTCAGATTTGTCATTTAAGGGTTTACATTTACACAGAAACCATATATCGTGTTAGCATGTGAAAAATATTGTTTTATTAACAATGCTTGTACTAAGAAAAGAAAGAAAAGGTAAAAAAAAAAAAAGTCAAACCACAGGCGGATTTAAATCATGCAACTATCTTTGCATTTATTTTTCTACACAAATGACTATGACTGGATAAATATACCGGGGGAACACTCTCAACCAATCATACAGAAATGTGGTATGAAAGGCTATTCTTTTCTTACTGAAAGATGGTTCAGGGCTTCATACACTTGAGAAGATAATAAGGGAAGCGCTGAAGCTTCTTTCCTAATATTAAGCAAATTTAAACAGCTCTTATGGGTGTTGCTGCTTAAACATGTCTTAAAATGTTTCAATTAACAACTTTAAGGGAAAAAAAAAGACTAGTTGACAATTTACACGTGCCCATGCATCACAATGCCAAAGTAGATGACAGCTCACAGTATATCTATCTATCTATCTATCTATCTATCTATATATATATATATATATATATATATATATATATATATATATATATATATATATATATATATATATATATATATATATATATATATATATATATACATAGAGAGAGAGAGAGATAGATAGATAGATAGATAGATAGATAGATAGATAGATAGATAGATAGAAAGATATATCTATATATCTAAGTATATACCTGTGTATGTGTGTGTGTAATTATTATTATTACCTATTTTTATACAGGCAGTTAGACATGTCAACTTTAGACCGTTCCCTTTAGTCAGAGAACTGTACTTTAGACTAATTCCCATTTCTCGTGCCATCTCTTCATCCAAACAGTAGCATGTTGTTCCACAGGCACAGGCCCATGTTTTGTTTTGTTTTCGCCTCTCTTTGTTTTTAATTGCTACCGTGGAGGTCAATTAATTTCACTACCACCCCCCCTCGCCTGCTCTCTATCTGCCGCCCACACAGCTGCGGCGCTGTGTTTGTTAGCCCATCTCCTTCCAAGCCCTAATGCCACATCACTTCAAATGGATTAATCGAGGCACTTTGTTGTTTAATCTCGCCTCAGCAGAACTAGTGGGTGGGTGTGTGTGTGTGGGAGGGGCATGATCAGAGATGCACAGGCTTGTTGTCGTTCTTTGTCGTGGACAGACAGACTGACGGGCAGACAAGTGGATGCACATATAGGTCGAGGAATGGAGGGACCAAAAGATATGCAGAAAGCAGGGTTAAAGACAACCAGTGTAAAATGAAGACAGGTTGGGAATGAGTGACAGACACTGACAGAAAAAGAGACGTGATGGAAAACTTCTCATCTAATATCTGGAAATGCCACAAATATGACTTTATGTTGCGAAATATTTCAGGCCAGCTATGTTTCAGCATTACATAAATTACATAAAGTTATAAATTCCATTTGATTCCTGTAAATTTTTGAGTGTAGTTTGTGGGCTGGTGAAATTCTGATTACTTTCTGATCTATTATTTGTGACAGGTCAGTTTAATAAATGAATAACTAACACACACTTTAAATTATGAAACACGTCTTAAAATACACCGGATTTTAGGATTTTTTTTTTTTTTCCCAAAGTCACATAGGTTTAAAGATACACACATGAACAAAACAACCAGACAGTTAGATGTGCACATGATACCAAGCACTACTTCTCCAGACAAGCACACATGGTCACAATTAAAATATTTGATTTGATGCTTTCATATTCTGACAAATATATCTGGATGGAGGAAAGCTGATGGTTGAAGCATCCCCTTTCCATCAGACATGCTGCCAGCTTACCTGCCTGATGTACACAAATCACATGCATACACACATGATGTACACACAGCCTCTGAGTCAGACCAAGCCTCTTAAGACTTCTTGCTTTCTTCTATACATATCAGAAACAGAGGGCAGAACGGAAAAATATGATGAGGGAAAGACAAAAGCGTGACACACACACACATATGTAAGGAGTCTATGTAGTAGACCAGAGGTTCCCAAGGAGAACTATTACAACTTTTTGATGCAAACTTTCTCCAACACACTTGAATAAAATGAATGCCTCATTACCAGGCGTCTGCAGAGCTGAATGACATGTGGATGAGGGAATTCAGTTATTTCATTCAAGTTTGTTGGTGAAGGGAAGTATCTGACATCTGCAGGATAGTAGATCGCATGGACCAGGCTTGGGCACCACTGCAGTGGTGCAGGCGGCAGTATATTACTTCATAGCTTCTTCTACATGGTTTGCTGGTCACACACGAGCTATACTGCACAACACTGTCTATATGTTTTTCAGTGGTACTGTTCTGTTTGGCTATGCATCTAGAGCTGAAGATAAAAGCAAAGGACATATTAAACATTGACTATGAGCGGGCCCTAATGATCATACCCCTCAAACACACACACTGATTGTTCCTTTAAAGTTTATATTTCAAAATTGTGTCCATAGTAAAACAAACTATCGAAGGAAAATAGACAAAAAAAAGGATACTCTTATTTATTTATTTATTTTATGACAGTGATATAACGTTTAACCCCTTTTCTCATGATATGAGTCCTGATCTACCCATCAAGTCCAAACAGATCCAGCACAACAGGTGGTCCCCAGTGGACAAGGTTACCTATTCACAATTTAGGCCCTCCCATCCAGCCTTTATATTCTAATTCATGCACTGTCTAACATGATTTTCATTTATAATTATTTAACATTTACTTCTGGTAAATCATCATAAGTACAATCAGTTGCTACATATGCTTTATTAGTACTGAGAAAACTTTTTGAAAGTTGTGTATGTCTGTTTGTTTATTTAATGTATGTGTGTATGTATTATCACCAAATGTTATGGTGACTTAAATAACTTAATCCGTTCTTTTTAGTTACATTTGGTGCAAAGCCATTGTTTAGCCTCAGTGAAGTAGCAGTTTGACTCATTCTGATAAACTGTAATAAGTCAATTACCATTAAACTATGTTGGGTTTTCATCTGCTGAAGATATTTTGTGATGTTTTACAGCAATGAAACAAGTTGGGCAATATTAACCAGGATCTGTTTGATTGAGCTCTAGTAGACCTTCTCTAAGATAAACTTATGTACACTAATGCAGGTTAATAACTTAGCATTTCTCCATGGTTCTTCTTTGAGTGGAAGTAGATGTTTGTTGAGTGATGATGAAAATATGTGTGTTGTCCTGAATATTTGTGTTGCGTCTAAAAATTGATCCATTGATCAGAATGTGTCTCTCATGATGTTGCTGTTCAGGTTATTTGATTAACTTATTGGTCATAATAAAATAAATATGAAAATATAAAGATTCCCTTTGTTATTTATAAACTAATTGTTCTACTTTGTGTTAAATCAGTCCTCATAATCTGCTGGATCCATTTTTTTTTTTTTTGCCCCCAATAATGCAGGAAAAGAGTCTACTTTTTAAGTATTCTATTCATAATCTAATTGAACATGGGTCAAATATTGGATTATTAAAATATATTTTGTCCTCCTATAAATTTAAAATTCATTTGATAAATGGGGTCTGCCCAGGCCTGGTACTGTGTTCTGGTGCCAGGACTGAGTCCATATTTCCACATACCAGCAACAGCTAGCCACTTACTTAGCCAGGCCCAGCTTTTAGTGACCTGCACCTGCTCACTCAACACAGTCAGACATGTTCCAGCTCTTACAAACCACTGCTCATCAGTTCCTAACAGAGCATTGAAATAAGTAATAAACCTCGTCACATACTCCACAAGCGCTAACTATTTTCTTGTTCTTGAGACCCTGAGAAGAAAATGACATTATTTTGTTCCTGCTGATGACAGTTCTCGACACATCGGGCTAGCAGAACTTTTTTCTTGTGGCGGTCTAAGAAATATTGTGAGATTGGTCAGACATTAAAGGTGAGTGGTTAACGCGGAAAGCATGAAGTGGACAGTTGCCCCTTCCACATTTTTCTGATGCAGGCAAAACGGATTGTTTTGATAAAACAGCTGAAGTGGTGTGAAAGTATGAAATATTTTTACATGTGGCATTTAAATACACGGACCCAGCCACATGCAAAACCCACCATTCCATGGACAAAATCTCTCGTTAAATATAAAAAAAAAACAGGGTTCGTCACACAGTTATCCCTGCCACAATTAACCCTAACCCCTATGCACACCTAGTTGTAGTTCTTTACAGGTTCAAGGCAAAATCTCTGGCCTTAGTATTCCTGACAATTTTTTTTTCATATTTTAAAACACATTAAGAAAAAACAAAAAACTAAAATCTGGATTTGTTAACATTAAAATGAAGACGTTTCTCGGTTATAAAAATATTGTTTTCACACTATTATGTTTATCAGTCTTTATTTAAGAAGCATCCCATTTATATTGAGGTCACAGGCTGTTTAGAAGACTGACTTCTTCTGAATGTGGCTTTACTTTGTATATGTGAGTGGATGTGCAGGAAGGCAGACGTAGTGTGGTTTCCTTTGTTCTAATAGCAGGGCTTTGGGTAAAGTGAATAAACGGTTAGCCCCAAATAGGAAGTTCCTATACTGATAGGAAGAGCCAGAGGGCTGACAAAGAAGTCAAGAAAGGGAGAGAGAATTGAGTCTGAGGGGCCACTGTGGGTTTCCACCAAAGTGGCGGTTGAGTAATAGTTTTAGTATTACACACATCAACACTGCCACCTTTCAAAATTCCAATCCAGTTTCCAATCCAGTTTATTTATAAAGCACCGTTAAAAACAACAAAGTTGACCAAAGTGCTGTACAGAAGAAACAATAAAACATACATATTTACATCATAATGGGGCATCAGCACATTGTTAATAGTAAAACAACCCTTTAAATTAGTCAAACGCCAAAGAGAAAAAATGAGTCTGCAGACAAGACTTAAAAACAAGAAGCGATTCAGCCTGTCTAATGTACAGGGGCAGCTTATTCCACAACTTGGGACCAATAACAGAAAAAGCTCGGTCACCTCTCAGTTTACGCTTTGTCTTAGGAACCACAAGCAGAAGTTGATCTGTGGACCTCAGAGAGGTCACACAAAATTAGGTCACACATGCATGTCACGTTAAAGATAGGTGTGAAAAAAGCTATACAGAACTTTTACTGATGTCAGATTAAATTATGTTTTTTTTTACTTTGCACACAACTAACATCCACATTTTTAACGCAAAGAAAATAGAAAAACAAAGTTATCGATACATGCATTATGTCGGCCTTTTTAAAATTAGTTTTCATACATATATATATATATATATATATATATATATATATATATATATATATATATTTAAAAAGAAAAAAATAAATGGCACAAAAAGGGAGAAGAAATTAATTGAAATGAAATAGAAAAACCTAATGCTGTATTGCAACTGAAGATAATCCTTTATCATACAAAAACCACTGCTCAAATTACCAAATAGCCCCCTGTAAAGCACCGTAACTTTCTAATCTGTTTATAATTAGCATTTCAATGATCCTACACATTAAAGTTCGACCTTCAAGAACTCTGACCCACCTCTAATTGGTGCTAATATCCACTCATTGCAGTATATGAAACTAGCCATGACCAAACAAATGGACCTCAGGTACAGCTAATTTCTGGAGCAATTAGCTTCTCATGTTGAGAGATTTAGCTGATTATCTGCACAATTTCACACAGTTTTTCCCAGTGTGGTTCTAAATGACATTACATTATGAGAATATTTTTAATCACTTTTCAAAGACTGCACAGTGGCCGTTCTGATGGTATTACCCCTGGTGCCTGGTCATGTGAAAATGTACTAAATGCCTATCAGCTCATGTACTCACAACTATGTGCCCCAGTGTTTTAACAGTTTGCGCATGCTCACAGCATATCAAGAAAATGGGGGAAGCATCCAGTTTATGAGCAGTGTTTCAGATGATTCAGAGCAGTGTTTCATTATGTTTCTTGTTCTTTAGCGAAAATGTTCAAAATATTAGTTAAAGCTATTATCTGATGTTTTTTTTTTACTATTATCACCGAAGTACTGTGGAACTGTATTGCACAGCTGTCTTGATGCAGCCTCAATCAACTGAATTAAAAAAAAAGAATCATGCAGTCATAAAATAATTTATGTTCAAGCTTGAATGGAGGAACAATGGAATAGTTAAATTCATTGTTCATAAAGTCATATATATCCTGTAGGCAAGGAACCGAAAACAATAATTATAAGTTAACACATTAGAACATTTCTGTAGCCAAGAGGAAAATGCTTGTGTGGCCCAGTGTCACCAACATCCCGAGTAAGCCATGGATAAACAAACAAAAAAAAAAACAAAAAAAAAACCAACAAACACTATGACTATTTCTATAGAGTGATTTGAGCCCGGTATAACTATTCTTCTCACTTGAGTTACTGTATAATTTTACAAAACTTAAACAGAAAACCAGTTCATTTCTTTTCATTTTATTTTTTTCACAATTTCTATATCACAGTTGGTATGCTGATGTATTCCCCTTCAGCTTCACCCTCTGCTGTGTGCTCTTTTATGTTACCAGATATGCATGACGGCGAGAGTGTGATTTCCCCTCTAGAAACACCCCCTTTAATTCACTGATTTTTAATAATGAGAACATTAATTGTAGCGCTTTGAAACACTAATGCTTTTGATAGCTAATCTTATCAGTCCTGCACAATGCAGGGTTGATCAAATGAACACATTTCCTGTGGTGGGTCTATGGGGGAGTGTGGCGAAGGGGGAGTAACTGGACTAATAATATTAAAGGCAGTTCAGGAAAATGTGAATGCTAAGAGTGAAATGAAAGCAATGGGAAAGAAGGCTTTAATTGAAGAAAATAAAATTGGCAGAATTGGTTTTGAATTCACAGAGAAATATGAGTTTCTAAGATCAACTCATTTTGTTTCTTATGTGACTTAACTAATCAAACAGAAGTGAATAAAGAAGATATATAAAAGGAATTTAAATTAATGGATTAAATTATCAACAATTTAAAACTTCAGACACACACACATACACGCATATATATATATATATATATATATATATATATATATATATATATATATATATATATATATATATATATATATATATATATATATATACATACACGTATATATGTATGTATATATATATATATATATATATATATATATATATATATATATATATATATATATATATATATATATATACCCTTTTGTTAAAGAAAAAGCTGAATTTACAATGGTCACTCAAGTAACTTGAGACTTAATAAATGAACTATAATTAGCTAAATTATGGTTTCGTGATGAAAGAAAAGAAAACTCACATGAGGTGGTTTTTCAGTTGCTTCGATAAGGAAATGTATTGCAAAAGTGTAATGGAAACACTTTCTTTGCATCTACATGTCCCCGGACGTGACGTGGGGAGTCGTGAACAGTTCATTTCTGGTAAAGATGGTGCGGTATGGAACAAACAACAAGGAATTTCAGAGTTTTAGAAAAGAAAATGAGGGGGAAATGCTTTGAAAAGCCATAGTAAATTTTCCCAAAATAAGACTATATGGCATGAGTTAACTCCAGTGTTTTCCTTATGGGGATCCAGCACACTGGGGGCCCTGCCTGTTTGGTCCGGGGGCTGTTGTCATGACGACTGCTGCTGTTTGGGTGGCGCGGGGTCCAGCACTGCAGCTTCACTGCGGGGTGGCCCCTTTGCTGCCTGGGAGTTGTGCGGTTGGTGTGGCAGCGGCCCCTATTAGCATGTGGGGGATTTGCTCCTGGTGTGGATGGATCCCTAGGTATTGTTTCCTCACATCAGCACCAAGTCAGAATTTTTATCACTTAAGTAATGTTTTTTGTTTTTTGTTTTTTTTTTCTTTTTTTATAATGATTCTCATATTTTTTTTATTTTTTGTTTCTGTCAATTTCATCTTATTTCACGGGCATCTGTCTTTTTTCCTTCTTTAATGGGAGGGTGTGAATACATTTGAGGGTGACTATACAGTGAGGCAAATAAGTAGTTGAACACCAGAGAAAATCAATGTTATGTTAGTACAGTAGCCTTTGTTTGCAATTACAGAGGTCAAAAGTTTTTTGTAGTTTTTCACCGGATTTGCACACACTGCAGGAGGCATTTTGGCCCAGTCCTCCACAGAGATCTTCTCTGGACCAGTCAGGTTTCTGGGCTGTTGCTGAGAAACAGAGTTTGAGCTCTCTCCAAAGATTTTTTATTGGGTTTAGGTCTGGAGACTGGCTAGGCCACTCCAGAACCTTGATATGCTTCTTGGCTCCTTGGTCATCCTGGCTGTGTGCTTCGGGTCATTGTCATGTTGGAGGACCCAGCCATGGCCAATCTTCAATGCTCTCATTGACGGAAGGAGGTAGTTCCCCAAAATCTCGTAATATATGGCCCCAGTCATCCTCTCCTTAATACCGTGCAGTCGTCCTGTCCCATGTGCTGAAAAACACCCACAAAGCATGATGCTACCACCCCCGTTCTTCACAGTAGGGATGGTGTTTTTGGGATGGCACTCATCATTGTTCTTCATCCAAACACGGCGAGTGGAATTAAGACCAAATGGTTCTAATTTGGTTTCATCTGATGACATGACATTCTCCCATGACTCCTCTGGATCATCCAAATGGTAACCGGCAAATTTAAGACGGGCCTGGACATGTCCAATGCATAATTTTAAACCATGATGTCTTATGGTGTATTCAGACCAAATGCATATTGAGCATCAAGAGCGTCAGGTTTCCATGTAAAGTCTATGTGGAGGTGCATCAAGGAGGCATCGAGCTTTCTCGTGTCACGTTTTGAGCGTCGCGCATCACTTGCCGAAAATTTAAGTTTTTTAAGGTTGACGCGCGTCAAAAGCCAGAGATGGAAAATCTGAACTTTTGCTGCTTGACACGGGGATATGTCTTTGATATGATTTCCAGATTTATTTATTTTAGATTATGTCTCTCACAGTGACTTGCACATGAAGTCAAAATGTAAACAGTATGATGAACAACACAAGTTGTTCTTCAATCAGAGCATGGAGATGGATGAGACAATTCTTTTGTGTAATTTTGTGGCTAATTACCTTGTTAGCCAACACTATATTGTGTACAAATTACTTTTATTGAACAGCTGTGCACATGTATTTAAAAGTTTTCATAAAGTCCAGTATTTTTCACCTTTTAAGGTTAGAGTGCATTTTTCGTGCAGCCGGACATCATTCAATAAGATGAAAATGCCAAAATGACAAATATTTATGCTTATATTGTGCATGCATCTGTGGCATCTCCTTTGTTTTGTTGGAAGATAGCAAGGAACAGAAGATCATACCTGTCAGCAACCATCAGCCTCTAAAACATGATCTTATGATACTTATTAAAACTTACAACATCCATATTTCCCTGTGTGATAAAGAAAATTGTTTTAATGTAATTTCAGCTCGCTGAAGTAAAAAATAAGGGGACAGCGAGAAATGCAATGGCAAGCTCAAGGAAAAAGTTTACTTAGTTTTTCATATTGGCTTATGTTATATGTAGCTACAGTAAGCTGAAGAAAGTGTGTGCTTGTTTGTGCTGCAAGTGTATTTCTTATATCATTGGGGGTCACATTATGGGGATATATTTTCCTTAACAGCAAAAGAAAGTAAGTGCCATCAGGTAAATCCTTCAGATGTAATCTTAAAAAAGGATTTGAGATTATAGTAAGATTAGTGTTAGAGTGGTTATAAGTCTAAAACTAAATAATATGAGTCTATATGATATCGTCAGAAGTGGCAAATATATGACTGGGTGCTTGTGTTTGGGAAGGGGGGCAAAGTAGTGTGTGTAAACGCGCGTGTGTATGTGTGTGTGGTCACTTTTTGAAGTGATCATTTCAAAAATGCATCCTCATAAATTGTCATCCCATCCTCCACTCATCCAATGTGTATTTTTCTAATGCATGAGAGGCCATATTCAAATGAAGGAGGGGAAAGACCTTTCACACACACACCAAGCTATAATGGGGAAAGCTTAGCATAACTTCTGTCTGATTTCCAATGCAAATATTAGCAGTCAAGTTCAGTGTGCGGTTGCAGATTATAGTTTATCCCTCTCACACACCACAGACTTTTTTTACGCTCTGGAAACATTTTTGCTTATCAGTGCAATGCAACGATCAACTCTCTTCACATCCTCTCAGTCCCTTGGAGACTTCAAGAGGGACTGGGGGGAGGTTGTGTTGGGGGGGTGAAAGAAACACACAATAATGTATGTGTGTATGGGGGTGGGAGGTAAATGTTGAATGAGAGAGGGATATGAAGAGAGGCGGGTGGGGGGATTATACACATTCAAATGCAGTTCGATCTACCCAAAACTTTAGCCACCACCCATGTTTTTTTTTCCCTTGTCTCAATCCTTCGTGCTTAAATCCTTAAATTAAACATCTTAATTGCTGTAAGCCCTAGTATCAAATAGGGAATTACAAAGAATTCAGTAACCCCCCTCCCCCTTTCCTTTCCACCCCCCCACTCCTAATAACATATCACATACTATTGTTTATGTAATTACACACTGTGAGATGATGCAGCAACAACCCTCAAATCTCCCTCTGCTCTTGTGGTGTTTATAATAGTATAAAGGCAGCATGACTGATGAGTTCTCACATCAAACAATAGATTGAAAATAGCACAGATAATTCTATTAGCTTCTGAAGTTTGCTCATTGGATTGTTTGTAATATGTGAAACATATCAGTTTAAGAAGATTTTTCACAACAGTACTTGGTATAAAACTGTTGTATAAACTTCCTCCTGTGAAATTTGGTGATAAACTAAAAATCATCTTCTTAGAGCCACATATATTTAAAGTTTGCATGTACAAAAGTCATTGCACACATACAAAATGCACAAGCTGATTTACAAACAGTGCATACTGATGGTTGAGTGTTTTAATGATGTAAAATAACATGTCTGTATTCAGTTAGTCTGTAGCAATGAATATGCAATACGGGGTGTTCACACACAATTTTTCATAGTTTGGGAAGAGAAGATTCTGATTCTGATTCTGAAATATATTAATTTAGCATGCACAACGTTATCTTTCAAACAAAGGAGTCATTTTGCTCCTAGAAATTGCACCTATATTTAACAGGCTTTAGAGGGAGGTGCAAACAATCTGTGGTTATTGTGATAAAAAGGAACCATCGAAACAAAGCAAGGAAACACGAAGAACACGTTTTGTTTTCCACCCTTATGTGAATATTTTGGAGATGAACAAGGAAACAATGTTCAAAACATATCGCTTACATAACATGGCTATTTTAGAGCTGTTAGAGAAGCTTGGAATGGATTTTAATTCAGTTCAATTCAGCTTTATTTGTATAGCACCATCTCACAACAAGGTCATCTTAGGGCACTTCACGGACACATCAGTTCAAGCCAATTCATAATTATTAGTCTAATCAAGAAAGCCAATCGAGAATCAAATCTTGACTTGACCAATCCCCCATCCTGAGCATGCATGGGGTGACAGCGGAGCCAGCAATGAGGAGGAATCATGCAATACCTGCAATGACAAAACTGTAGGGAAGTGAGCACTTTTTGGCATCTGTGTCAGTCTTACATGCCATGAGTCACCTGATGGCCACGGTTATTAGGTCTCTATGCAATCAGCAGTCATTTCCAAGAGTAACAGAAGCAAATGACTGAATCATTGTCTCGGCCACAGATACTGAGCAAATAGAAATTGCAAAGACATGAATTTTCAGATTTTGGAGTGTGTCTGTGATGTCAAAACTCATGATTATCAACATTAAGGCAACATATCTTGGGTCAGTGCATGATTCTTTCATTTTGAAACATCAGTTTTCTGTTCTTCAAGTTGCAAGCTGGACATTTTTTAAATGGCTGTCTTGTAGGTGGGTCAATTTATGGAATCCTTAGTATTAAAAAGTAAAGGCCTGTATTAGTAAGACTTTTTATTCATTAACATTGTCATCATTTTTTAAAGGTGAAACTGCTTACCCCCTAAACCTAATGCCATCATCTGTATTTTTTGTATTTTTTTGTTTTTATTGCTGATTTTTTTCAGCCTCTATTGTCTTTCAGTGTCTCCAACACATGTGCGCATGTCTTTTACACTATCACTCTTGGAAAAAAAAAAAAAATCACCTGTAAACCATGGTCCAGCCCCACATGCTAGACTGCACAAGCAAATTAACCAAACTGGGATCTTAGTAAATCTGGCCCTAAACATATTAGACTGGAAAAGTCAAATCCCATATCACATAAAGCACTGGACCCCACAAGTTTTCTAAGCCACAGTTATGTATAGCACCTGTAAAAGAATAAAAAAGAAATAGTTAAATATTATACCAATCACAGAAAAACAAACATTGAAGAAAGAGTTATTATAGTGAATATTCAACTAAAAAAACAGTTGATACAAAGGGTTTTAGTGACGTTCTTGTGTTATTAAGGTAATTCTCTTATACTGAGTTCATGGGATAAGAAGGGACATCCCTAAAGGTGTGCCTATGCGTTCACATCAGGTAGTACTCTACATTTGGTCTTGGTTCAGCTGTGGGGGTATTACACTATTCCAGACCGAGACTGCGTTTGTGCTACACTTTTTAAAGGAATTTGACCATTTAAAAAACATGTTTTCCACCAGAGCCAAGTAAATATAAAGCTGTTGTTGATCGCTGAGAGGCACCAGTTTCACACAAATGGAATCAGGAGGAGGAAGAGTCAGCGGCGCAGTACGTGCAGGTGTTGAAAAGACTTTCTGAACATTGTGAGTTTGGTGCATATTTGGATGATGCACTACAGGGCAGATTTGTTTTTTGGTTTGAAGTGTGAGACTGAGACTATACACAAGTGTCTGACTGAGTAAAAACTAATCTTTTAGAAAGCAGTCAACCTCGCTGTGTCAGGGTTGACTGCAGTCTGAAAGTCGACTTACACAAACCCAGCGTCAGATGCAGAAGGTGTGTTAAGACAAACCATGCTGATGATAACTGCTAAAACAAGGATCTTGACTGTTACCTGTGTGGAAACAAAGAACATATTGGAAAGATGTGTAAGAGTAAAAATAATATCTCTTCTGCAAAAGATGCAGAGGAGCTGGCACATTTCCTGATGTGGCGACATTTGCTGATAATACAACAGGGGTGTTTGATGAGGGGTTCCTGTGTAATACTGCCACCAAAACTGCCATGTCTGTTAAAGGAGCTTCACATTGAGCACCCAGGTGTGCTGTGATTGAAAAGGTTGATTCAGACTTATGTGTGGTGGCCCAACATTAATTCACAGATATAGCTCCCATCCAAATGTTGCTACTCCTGCCAGCAGGTCCAAAAAAAACATCCACGGATGTGGCCCTCCAATCCCTGGGAAAAGATTCAGGGACACATCTATCTTGTGGCAGTCAATGCACATTCCAAGTTGCCCAAAGTTCATGTCATGGAAAATATTACTGCTTGTAAAGCCATACAAGTTCTGAAACCCTTTTATTCTTGCAGCTGACAACGGACTACAGAACCGTTTGAACAAATTCACTGCATTTCCGAGGTTTAATGAAGTCAAGGAAGTTTGTTCAGCCATTTACCATGCTACAATAAAATTAGCATAGCATTTTGTGCAGACATTCAAACATGCCTTAAACTCAACAAAGGCCACTGAACCAGTTCAACAGAGATGGACACAATCCTATTGACTTATCACAACACTCCCCATGCTAAGGATGTCCCAGCAATGTTGTTTCTTTGGCACAGGCTACATTCTCAGCTGAATTTTCACAAACCAATGTGAGGGGGTTAGTGGTGCAGTCTAAAGCTTCCCATCTGCTATGTTGTCAAGGCTGTGCCTAAGACAGGCAGTTTGAAGCTGGGTCATCCTATCATTGTTTGTGACAATCAGAAGGGTAAGGAAAAGTGGAAAAGTGGTGTGGTTATGGAGCAAACAAGTGCAGTGTCCTACAAGGTAAAGGTTGGGGGCCATGGTGTATGGAAATACCATTTGCATCAGGATGTAGTAGTTGTGATATGCATATGTCCATGTGAAACTGAATAGTTACATCTATATTTCATTGTAGGAAATATTTTGTGTTGGGTTAAAGGTAGAGAATATGTCTATAGTGTGTGCCACATGCCTTTTAAGTCGAGAGTAGATGTTCTATATTGACATTTTAACTTTTTCATGATTAGTGGATTGCCAGCAATCCCAGTAGTACATTTTATTACCATTGGCAAGTAGTAATGAAGTTAAGGTCTTGCAATATACTCCTATATTATAACACTATGGTTAAAATTTGAAATAGTCAAGTATTGCAATGAGTGCCCAGTAAAGGGTTAAAAACTTCATAACCTAACTTCCCTCTCATAAATCCACAAAATGCCCACATTAGGTATAACTAAAACTGTCACAAAAGTCATGTGGCACATCCGTTGTGGCGATAAACTGAATTGTTGCATCAAAGAAGTGAGTTTTGGCCCACTCAACCACATGCCATCCAAAGATTTGTCACTTTTCTCCAAGGCTGTCAGTGTAGACTAGGGTTAGGTATGAAAAAATCAGTAAAAACCTCTTTTACCATATTGCAGTGCTATTAAATTATGGATATACAGACGTGTACTTGTTATATGTCCCAATTATATAGTTATTTGTGTGAGTGGCCAGTAAGTTTTCATGGCTTGATGTTGAAGTTTTTATTTTTTAAATTTTTAAATAATAATGTTAATAATAATTTTAATAACAACAACAATACTACTATTACTACTACTACTACTACTACTACTACTACTACTACTACTACTACTACTACTAATAATAATAATAATAATAATAATAATAACAATAATAGTAATAATAAATAACAGTAATAGTAATCATCATCATTATCATCATCATCATCATCATCATCAACTGTTTGAAAAACATCTGGTAATATACTAGTTAAGACAATTAGAAAAGAACCTGTTTGGTGGATTTGGGATTTCTGTGTTTAAACCATTTACAGACACAACTGCGGTACTTGTGTCAGGCTGTGTCACAATAAACACCGGAGGGGTGGGTAAGTACAGTGGAGGGTGGCGACAGATCCAATTAGAAGTTGCTTAAGGTCAGTCCAAAGGCCCATGGGAGTTGAGGAAACAATAAATAATTTGAAGGGCAAAAAGCAAAGTCTTGCCCGGTACAAAATGCATTGTGTTCTTTTAAGTCATGACAATTTATTTTCTCAATGAATTATACATGTGAGACTCTGCTGCAAACATGCTTTGCCCAGTGAGGGGGAGATAATCTTCAATCTCTGTAACTACTTCAACAATGGTGTGTATGACAAACACTGGAAGAGATTTGCTGCTGGAGGGAGATGTAAAGTACTCCCTGTATTGTAACATCTCCCAGCAGCTTTGGAAAATGACAATCCAACTGCACTTATCCTTAGTCAATGCTTAGTGATTGTTTCATGTAATGAGAAAAATAATGTATTAAAGCAGCTTGTGGGAAACGCAGATCATGTTGGTGGTTTTTAACAGATGGTGAAGATAGATGAAATAAATCTGAAAAGTGATACTTGTATTGTAGAGAAAAGAAACCAAATTCTAAGAGAAGCATTTTGTGAGTTTACACACACATGTTGGTCTAAGTTGTTGAGGTGGGAAGAGAAATCGGTTATTAAACTGTAAGCTGTGGCAACAGTGATTACAGGCAGTGTGAGAAAACCTGAAAAGGAGCTTTTAAAGTTTTCAGCTGTGAGATTAAAAATTTCCAGTTGGATATATCACTGAGAGTGTCTTCTCGGAAGCAAACATATTCTTTTCAAAGCAAATCCATTCACACGGAGCAATCTGCAGCATTCTATTTTTCCCTATTCTTGTTTTCCAAAACATTAGTCTTGCTAACTCTAATGCGTGCAAATGCAATGACTCAAGCAAGCCTCTTGTCTCTCTTTTGCTCTTTCTCTCGTTTCTGCTCCATCCCTCACGCTTCCTCCTCCTGTGTTTAGAAGGCGGTGAGTAAATCATATGGTCAGGCTTGTGCAAAGCCAGAAAATAATGGGATCATATTCCATTCTCTTTCGCGTATCAGAGTTTCATACAATAGCAAAAATCCTCTACTTTCAACACTCAGGAAAATCTAAAGACTCCAACAAATCAACATCCCCTGACAGCTGCATAATGTATGGCTTTTGGTACGTAGCCTGTGAAGCCCCATCACAGCCTTTGGTAGCTACAGTGATTTACCTACAGTTCTCATACTGCCAACAACATTGGACTGAAGGCAAAGGATTGGAGTTTAGTTTACAAGGTATGAAGAGTAAAATGCAAGTTGAGCAAAGGACATCTGCATTTGCAAGCTTTGAGGACCCACAGACTTGGTGGATCTCACAAGCAGATATTTATTTATTCAGAATTGTGTGTGCATGTGTGTGGGTTTGTGTGTGTGCAAAATAATGAGTCTAGAAAGCAGTCTCATGAAAATTCAGAGTTGTGTCATCAGAGAGCCAAATGCATCACAGCCTGATGAATTGCAAACATTGTTTGTCTAGCTTGTCAAAAACTCTTGAGTGTTGTCCAAATGTTTACATTTCCGTCTTAATATCTCTATCTAAGATACAACCATTTGGCTTCACTGTAAGCTTTCAAATTCAGCTGAGATGCCTCCTGCTGACTGATAAATACTCCACCACAAATGACAACTCTTTCAAAACTTGTCTTCTCCCCTTTTCTGGTCTGGAGTGTGTTTTCGGGACATCTGGAAAACAGCACTGTCAAAAATGTACCATATTTGCATGGTTACTTCCTGAAACAGCTGCCCAGCACATGGCACTGCAAAAAAATCATAAGAAAATCATTACATGCCCAGTGCTATGATTGCATCATCAAAAAAGACCCTCATACAAACACACAATGACAAAATAACCAAAAGAATTGATGGGAGACAGAAACTGCACTGAATAAAGCACATGTACAAGCACAAAAACATACCAACCCACTCCAATGCATTATGAGAGGCATCTAATTTAAGTCTTTATATGATTTTACACCAAACATGCCGTCTGTCAGGGTCTTGCTCTTTACTCATGCACACTCCCTTTATTTCAACATTTCCTGGGGTCAAAGTGGAACAGAGTCGAGGCTATTTCCAGCAGGAGCTCTTCCATTCCATATGGCCTGGTGGGGTTGATTAACACGTAGCAACTACGGTTTGTCTTCTACAGCTGAGTGAACAACTTCATTTCAGCTGATGAGTTCAAGCTCAGGTCAGGTCAGTCTTCATCTGTGACAGAACAATAGTCACACAATGAGAATTAATTCCTCTTTCTCCAAAAACAACTACGTTGAATGGGAATCTGGCTTTTGAGACGTATTGCAATTAGTAGCAAACAACTCGGAAAGCAGTCATATGCCTAGGTGATATACTGTTGTTTTGAGTGTGGTTGTGTGTATGTGCTCACGGATCTTTTTTTCCCCCTACTTTGTTCACTCTTCATGTGGCTTTGGTAATGCTGCTCAAATGTAAACAATGGTGGCTTTTTTCCAGAACTTCTCTACATTTGACAGATGATTGTTTGGAGTCTGCTCCTCTGTAGTTTCCAGCTCCCACAAATGAATGTACTGAACACAAACAGGTGAAGCAATCTGCAGTACTCATTTTCACAAAAAAAAAAAAAAAAAAAAAAAAAAAAAAAGCTGTGCCGGGAAAAGAAAACTTCAAGCAGTGTTTGCCTTTGTTTCAGAGAGCATCCATTCTGTAGTATGGGTTCAATTTGCATCTAATATAACCACTGCAAAATCAAAGAAAAATGAAAACAATTTTTTGATTTTGGTATGTTTTGCCATCTGTTACCTTACTTCTGAATTCTACATTGCGAGTCTCTGAGGCATTCACTCACTTTTTCTCTCTTTCGCAGCTATTTACCTCCCTCTCTTCCCCGACTAGTTTTCCCTTCACAGTCAATCATAAAAAAATATACCAAACTCTGAGCTAGTCCCTCAAGCATCACCAATGTGCAGAAGGCTTCATCAAAATATTTAAACTCAAGAAATAGGAACCTGATGTCCTGAGACCTGTGTGAACTTTCAGTTTAGTGGGTTGTGTATTGTATTAAAATGACACAGCCATTGCATACCAACAGCATTTTCTTCACACTGAATTTGTGAATATTTAGGGACACAAACATAGTGTACATTAAGTGTAGACTGAAACCATGGAGAAGTGAAATGACTTTTGAATGGATTGAATATTAATAACTCACCATGACCTCTCAATACACTGTGTCCTGTTTCCTTCTTGGTGCTTTTTCCACCTGTCTGCTGGAGCTTTGACAGAAGGACCCTGTGCATTATTACACATAAATACAGGTATGAATATAAAGCCCCATCATAGCTCTATATTATGGCTATGTTTTTTAAGAAGAATTGAGTCTGTGCAGATTGCGATCTGGGCAAATGAATGGATTGTTCATGGAGGCTGCTGGGAACAGAGTGGTCCTGTTTGGCGGCAGTGATGTGTGGGAATGCATTTTACTGTTAAGCATGGAAGGGCATATTGTAAAACCGAAGAATGGGGTCTTGCGATGTATGTTACAGTCAGTTTTATCATGACTATGATGAAACTTCAGTCTTTTGGGTTTGAAATAAAACCGCGTGTTATCTTTGCTGTGGAATATTCATTGCCGCAATTATTCAAACTCGGCAGCGTTCCTGTCTGTGTTTATGTGTACTGAAGAGAAGATATGGCATATGAAGAGTTATTCACAATTGTCTGTACATAAATCAGCATCACATTATGAAAATCAACACACAGCTACATAAAACCTCATGGCTGATAAGAAACACCACCTGCAAGGAAGCAGAGAACTCGAGATGCAACGTAAATAAATCCTGCAGTTCCAAAACCCTCCAAACTTAAGTCAGCTTTGATAAAGTTTTCACACAGCTTTCGAGCCTGCACTTTATGCCAGTTAGAAAAAAAAAGAGAAAGAAAAAAAATAGATTTGTAAAAGAGACAAGGAAAACAACTCAGGAGTTGTCAAGATTGATACGATAGAGCGCACGTCTCCTGTGCTCCATCTACCTCCTCTCACATAAAACACAAGTTGGCCACAGCAAAGACAAAGAGCTTGTCTCCTTCAAGCATGACGGAAGACGGTAAAAGAATATGTAACCATCCTTAAGTAATTTTGTTTACTGGCCCTGGCTCCTGTGCACTCGGGGTAAAATCTCCAGGCACTCTCCCATATATTGAACAAAACTCAGCAAATTGGTACCTCAGGTTTATTTCTCTTTGAGCTCTCTCACCTGGGAGTCAGGGGAAGAATTGCCTTGTAGGCCTGAACTGCAAACAGCTTTCTCTCTGATCTGCTCCCTTCGCCCTCACACTATTTGAACTGTGTTTTCCCCTGGCATTCTGGGAACCGTTTGCTCTTTTTCCCTGTGTTGAAAAAAAAAGAGGCTGTGTTCTTCATACATTTTTTAAAGTCTTGTGTATGTTCCCTCATGCAAACCCAAACACATATAGTCATACACACTTTCTTCTCTGCACACGTTGGTGCTTTCAGGGCAGTTCTGTCAGTACCTGGACATCAGTTTTGTTATAAAGCAAAAGGTCCACTGACTCGCCTCAATTTGTAAACAAGTTTGGACGACATGAGCGCATTAGTGTCGGTTCTCTGTAAATTCAGTGTTTTGAAATGCCAGGTACGTGTATAACACAGTGCTTTGATGAAGCTGTCATCAATCAATAATTCATCACAACTTTGCTTGGCTGTACAGGCATCTCAGTATGTTCCAAGGAAAAAGAGAAGAGAGTCAAATGAAAGTAGAAAGCTAAACAAGAAAAACACATTGTGTCTATATTTAATGACTTTTTTTTTTTTTTTTGCTTTTGAAAATGTCACAATCCACTTGGTCAGCATGTTTCGACAGGACCAGAGGAGGGACGGATGGAGGATTGAAACGTGATGCAGCAGAGAAAACAACCTAATACAAGCACCTCTTGTTTGTTCTCATATTGTCATTAAGCTCCACAAAGAAAGAGAAAAAAAAAAAAAAAAATGCTTCGGCCACCATCTTGTGGAATTTCCTGCTAATCCCCACAACCTCCTGCTCAGAGGTGGTGCTGGTGGTCTCTCTGTTTGTGTGCGCACGGATGTGTGAGTGTGTGTGTTTGCATGTACATATGTGCACCTGCACGTGTGTCGGAGCTCTAGTTTCTAATGTGTGTGGCCAAAATCTAAATCCATGCCAGGACAGCAATCCGGTTTGAAAACACAGCTCCTAATCCTTTAACCTTCAGTACAAGAGAAGAGGGAAAAACAGCTGAAGGGCCCCACGTGGTGCCGCACAGGGAGCGATACAGACAACCAACTAAGACCAGACCAGGAGGCCACTGATATTCCCTCAGCCCTCCCCTCCTCCAGGCACGAAAATGGATTTCTATTTCTGGTTGCTTGATATCGCTGATCATGGTTCATAGCCCCCTTTCAGGGCCCAGAGTTAACATCAGGGGCCGATGTCAGGATGCGAACACTGATCAGAGCCAGGGAGATGGGTCCTGATGGCCTTCCAATCTGCCAAAGCTGTGATGGCTGCTTTGCTGATACCATCACAGTAAATTCTATCAATGTCACTCTCTGTTTCTATCCAGAAGCACTCAGACTATGTGTTAGCGTGTCGTAGTGTGTGCATTTGTGTGTATGTGCCTTTTTTCAGCTCTCCATGACTGACAACTTATCTGATGGCATTGTGCTCGATGTTATGTACTGTAGCTTAACCTCGATGATGCCAATGCGTGAAAACTTGAGGAGTTGGGACTGTAGGTCCAATGATGAACAAAAATCAGAGTACATAATTTAATCAGACAAATGACATGGGCTGGATGTTTAATGATACATTGTTAACAACATAAAATAGTTTCTTCATGTATTGTGCTGAAGTTTGTCAAATTTCTCTATTTGCATCTTGTTTAATAGTGTTAACAGTCAGTCTGAGCAATCACAGATCAAACTCTCAGCGTATCGTCTATTGCAATGATCCACAATTTTTTATGCTATAAGAAGTCCATCCTCCACACCCTTTCTTCCACTGCACTGATTTTAATGCTGAGTGATAATTCCTGACAATACGTAAATAAAATGTTCTTTAGACTCTTCTGTGTTCTTTTAGCCCCCAGCACATCCCTGCGGCCTAAGTCTGGAAAGGGAAATGCATAAACAAGAAAAGATCTGAAGCGGCTTAGCCAGGGGCCCTGACTACACACACACACACACATACACACACAAGAGACACATGCATATAAACTAATACATCACACATGCACATATAGACACACACACACACACACACACACACACACACATGTAAAACATATGTAGTCACCAAGTGGCAACCTCCGGTGGTTAAAAGTGAAGCCTATGCGGAAGTGCATAAAACTGCAGTCCTGCCTTCACCCACTAGGGTCTGGCTGCAAAAAAGAGAAAATCCCCATAGACTCCCATGTTAAAAAGACCAATTTCACGGCAGAAATAAACATGTTTACAGCCTGGTTCAAAAATCCATTTTCGGTTTATAGGTCAGGTTTACCTTCATGACAACTGTGGGGGGAGTGAATTTTTTTCTTACTCGCCCGTTTAAAAGTAATTTAATCTCGATGTTCGGCATATTTAGGGGCGTGTCCTTTTCATTGCCAGGTACCAATCTCCGGCTTCAAGTCAGAAGAACGTAGAACAACTGTGGTTTTTAGCTGGTTAACAACATGACTTAGCTTTAGCCTGCTTACCTCCGTTAGCTGGTTAGCTCCCGTTATCGCCAGGTTAGCTCAGTTAGCTCTTAGCTACAGAAAGTTCGGCGTTCGCTCAATGTCAATCATCCACCATGACACTCACGGCTCCCTTCTCAGCTCCACCTCTTTGCCCCTATTTGTATTTTCCCGGGTGAGACGACACACATGATGCTGCCAAGATGGCAACGGTAGGAACAGCCCACCGAGCTTCAATTCAGCTCTTCAGAAATCTATGGGTGACGTCACAGAGGCTCTGTCCATCTCTTTGTATACAGTCTATGGTAGTCACCATTCCAGTCTGCTCCATGCACTCATACAAACATGCTGTGATACAAGAATTCTGAGGAATTCAACAGTTTGCATAATTACATGGCTTTGTGTTGAGTTTTCTTTATTTAGTACAAACGGTTGGGTTTTTGGCAAAGCCAGGTTTATTTATTTGTTTGTTCTCCTTTTTACCAGGCTATTGAATTAGAAATATAAGACACTGTATAAGGTAGTTGGGGATACCAGAATTCTAAAGTTTTCTTTTAGAAAAGGTTAGTTGCCTTTACAGGCGTGGAAAAAATTGTTGGTACAATTGTTGGTTGTTGTTGGTCAATGAAAGAAACACTCACAATGGTCACAGAAACAAATTGAATCTGAAAACAGTGATAAATAAATAAAAATTCTACTTAACCGATGAACATCAACCATACTACAACATAATTATATAAAAAATAAACTCATGAAACTGGCCTGGATGAAAATGATGGTACCTCTAGAAAAGACTGAAAATAATGTTACCATGGACATGTTCATCTAAGGTGTGTCTACTAAAAAGCATTCCAAGTATATGAGATATCCCAAATATAAGATGGCATTGTTACATTTTTAGAAGAAACATATATAAGGATTAAATAGTTCTAAATTGCTCATTACAATTGCCAAACTGTCTTTTGAGGAACTATCAAGTCTTTATATGTGTTGTTAGAACAGTTATACTTTCAGAATAATGTGGAATGAAAGAAGATACACACACACACAAACCCCAACTTTAGGTGAGAAATCAAATTGTCAAAAAAAAAAAAAAAAAATCACATAATGTCATATAGAATTCCAAAAATGAAAATGCAAGGCCTTTGGTGTTTTGAGTATTGGTCAATGCAAAAAATTAGTTCTCCTAAAGTTAATTATTGTTGTGTTCACTCTGAACCTGTGTTATAATTCAGTATAAATCAGATAAACATCATGTTCCTTCTGTTGGTGTGGGAGACTGTTCCATATAGTGCATTACATCTCCAGTGGCAGGCTGTTCCCCTCATCCTCCTTACCATTAAGGCCATCAATGTTGACAGGATCAATACCTGTGTTTTGGCCCCACTGCCCGTGCCAGAGATAGCATGTCACTGCTGACAGACAAATATCAGCGCTTGGCTCTGTGACGAGGGGGAGATCGCAGCACTTTTCCGTTTAGATCATCCAACATGGTATTGATTTGCCCTGTGCTAATCATACATCAGAGCTGAATAAATGGCTCAGAGGCAAACATTCCATTGTTCACGACTGGGAGATGTAATAAAAAAAAAAAAAAAGACATTTCTTTTATTGCTTGTAACTTGGGGCTAGTCACATAATCATGCCTTGACAGGAGAAAACCTTGCTAGATTGAAGTCGGTCAAAGTGTTGTTGGCACTTTTTAGTGATGATCCTATCAAGTGTGTATATATCTGTTTAGTGGTTGCTGTAAAATATCAGACAGCAAGTCTTATTCTATTTCTTCTTTTGTGCCCATTAAACACAAAAACTGGAAATCTTCACTTTGTTTTTTGTAGAAATTCTTCAGTTCATTATAAAGTTTCATGGGCAAGTAAAGAGATTAGACTGTACTTTTGCCCAAATTAACTGACTCTGTGTGAATGTTTTTAAAGCATTCACATTTTGACCAAATCTCACTATGAGGTAACATAAGCAGCAACACAACTAGCAATCCAAAAACAATTAATTATATATATATATATATATATAAAAAAAAAAAAAAAATATATATATATATATATATATATATATATATATATATATATATATATACTACTCACAAAAAGTTAGAGATATTTGGCTTTCAGATGAAATTTATGGAAAATGCTACAGTAATATAATATCATAAAAGTAAGACATTTAAGTAGAAGGATGCACTACTGATTTCCTCATCTCAAAAAATGTATTCAACACAAAAGGTAACAACAATGGTAGTTACACCACAACAAAAAATTTGAACGTCTCAATATCTCGTCATGTGCCCTTGAGCATCAATTACAGCTTGACAATGACGTCTCATGCTGTTCACAAGGCAACTTATTGCCTGCTGAGGCATGGCATCCCACTCTTCTTGAAGGGCAGCCCTCAGGTCATTGAGGTTCTGGGGTGCATGGTTTCGAGCCTCTACACGACGGCTCAGCTGATCCCACAGGTTTTCAATGGGATTCAGGTCTGGAGAGAGTGCAGGCCATTCTATTTGAGGTACACCAGTCTCCAACAGCCGTTCCCTGATGATGCGGCCTCGATGAGCAGGAGCATTGTCGTCCATGAAGATGAAATTAGGCCTGTACTGTTCATGTAGGGGCACAATCACTGGATTAATGATGTTATTCAGGTAGTATGGGCTTGTCACTGTACCATTCACAAAGTGTAGGGCAGTTCTGTACCAAGTGGACACCCCTGCCCACACTGTAACACCGCCACCACCAAAAGCTCGCCTGGTGACAACAGTGGCTGATGCATAGCGCTCTCCCTGACGTCTCCAACATCGTTGCCGGCCATCATTTCTGCTCAGTGTGAATCGACTTTCATCAGAGAACAGCATTGAGGCCCACTGGTTCCTCGTCCAGCGTAAATGCTCCCTGGCCCATGCAAGACGATGATGCCTGTGCCTGGTGGTGTGGTCAGGTACCCGTGCAGGTCGTCTAGCACGCAGACCACGCTGATGGAAACGGTTTCGAATGGTCTGACGTGACACTTGGGTGCCTCTCACCTCTCTTAAACGTGCCTGGAGTTGAGTGGCATTCATCATCCGGTTTCTCAGGGCAGTGTTCACATCATCAGCACGGGATGTGGCCAAAGGACGTCCACTTCTAGGCCTTTCTGTGACTCTTCCAGTCTCTCCATATCTCTGTTGCAGTTTTTTTTTTTAATTTGTTAAATATTTTTTGCTCTGTGCACACAGTGCTGCAATCATTTAGAAAGCACGATTTTTGATCTCCTCTCTCCTTCCATCTTTTCAGACTCTGTTATCTATACTATTTCATCAAAAACCGTGCTGATAACAGACTGGAGAACTCAATTGACCTTGACTGAGTACAGGAGAGTAGACACTTGTAAAACTGAAGAAAAAACAGGCAAAAGCAACTGTTTCCTTGTATGTTGAACCATCTGTTTTCACATATCTATCAAATGCATTTTTCTTGCTGTCTATGAAACACTAGGTCAAGTAAGATGAATAATATGAAGTTTATGAGACATTAATTAGATTTTTTTTCTGTTTACCTTTTCCTTCAGAAGTTATCACATACTGAAGGATGTTCAAAAGCCTGTTCTGTTCTATTGTTTTTATGTCGTGATTACCCCTTTAGACTCAAATTCAATATTCCTGGTAAGGAGGAACTGGTTGAAGACAACTCAGTGCCAGAAATGGCAACTAAAAAGACGAGAAGCAGTGAGCCAAATTTGTTTATTTCCAGTATACATCATATGTCACGTGCACTCTCTGTCCAATCAGAACCCTTCCCAACCCGCCGCTCTAAAGAGGAATTAAGTAAGGATGTGATTCATGTAAACCTTCATTTGGAATTATTATTTTCATGTAAACTCATACGAGAATATTTTAATTCTGAATTATTTAATTCTGAATTATTAATTCTGAATTAAAAAACATCATGTAACCTTAGTCAATGTCTAAATTTGGAAGTAGGAGAGGTGGTGAAGTGATAAGACATGGTAAATGACCCTCAACAAGTATAGATGGATCTTTTAACACATGTAGCTTTAAAAACATTTAATCTTTGAACGTCCTTATCAATCTGCAACCTTACAAGTCTTTTAAAACTAACTAAAACCCTATATGAGAAGTACATCTTCAACAAAAGAAGTCCAGCTGACTTCTGTTCCAATTAAGTACCATGACCGGGATGATTGATAAGACATGATGTGTAGAACGTCGATCCAGCATATGATAATTTATATTGCACCTCAAGCCATGATTGAGATAGTTTTCAGAGCAATTGGGTTTAAGATACATTGTGGTCTGAGTAAAAGAACACATTTTGATTACACTAAGAGACTTAGGATGAGAATTTTCATCACTGCGGCCGATTCAATACATCACTATGCTGCCAGTGACTCAATACATTAATAATACAGTGAAGCCTTTACCGATATTTTCATGATGTGATGCAATTCATGAAGGATTTGTCACTGATTTGACTTATACAGTGCAATTCAATAAGATACAAATCATGATGCATTTCAAAACAATTAAACAAAATACAAAACAATTTGCAAGCCAACGTCTGGTTTCTAACCAATATTACATTTCTTTTGTTCTCTTTCTTTCCCTGTGGAGGTTCTATTTGATATTTGGTTGCTGTCTATGAAGTAAACTAGTAAATCCAACTTAAGAAATAGATGTAATTCAATAGAATACAGTCAGTAGATAGTTTGATTCTTAATAAACAATAAATCATAAACATCACTTTTTCATTACATGTGTTTTTAATCGTTTTAATCTCTCTCCATAAACATTTATTAGGTAGCTTCTTTTTTACCTCTTAATTATTAAAAAAAAAACAATATTAACAACAAAGGCACACACATTCACAAACAGTGCCACAGTGGTCTGTATTTTTGTAAAACTCATCTATTAAGTATTTTTCAACATCAACAACGCACATCATACCAATAACTTTGTTATAGTGCATCGTCCACACCGCCTGTCAGACTTTAGATGACACTCTTCTAGTTGGCCAGCAATGATCTCAGAAACCATTGAGTTTTGTTAAACAGTTAAACAAAAAGATCTCAATCTTGCCTCAATGTTTGTCATTTCCTAACTTCTGGTACATCGGCTGTATGCTCTGATAACGAAACAAAAAAGTTAGTGATGATGTATCGATGGTGCCTTGAAAACACAAGTCCAGAAAAAATAAACTAAAAGCTGATGTAACCATGAGTTTTACCGATACAGACAAGCTATGAAAGATACATTTAGAGCATTTATCTAGCAGCTGTATCCAGTGCACACTAAAGCAGCTGGTGCTGTTGCATCGCAACCATACAGTGGCCGAAACATACAAACATGCGTCATATAAGAAAAGATACTGCATAAAAATAGAAATCCTGGCAGGAAAAGCTGCACGTACAGAGGAGCACTGAAAATATAGAAACATGATGCAAAAAGGGAAAACTGCTGCAAATACAGAAACATTATTTACTCACACTATGGAAGTACTCCAGGCCTCCGGGCAGGAGTGAGTTTTCAGCAGAGAGACAGACATCAATCAGAAGAACAGAGGAAATGTCGGAAGTTTGAGCAGCAGGAAGAGAAATAACGTCAAAAAACTTTTTTTTAAATTTATTTGGCCTTAATATCGTACAATATTATGAAAAGATCAGCTGATTTAAATTACTGATGTAAGCACAATAGAAACTTTGATAACATAAGACCACTTTTGTCGTGTCAGTGAATATGCAATGTTTTCTTCTTCTTACACTTGTTTTCATTTATACAACACATCTTTGTCTTTATAACACGTTTCTGTGTTTGCAGCACTTTCCTGTATTTTGAGCTTTTCCCGCTAGCAGTTTTGTTTATATGTTCAGCATGTTTTGGTAAATAAAACATGTTTGTGCTTGTTGGCCATCGTACAAATATCTGTCTCAGACCACCAATTCAAGTGGGTGAATCTTTTCATCCACAAAAGTCAACAAAGAATTTACAATCTCATGTCATTTGTTTTGTGATAGAAAATACTGGCATGTTTCAGTTTTTCAGGCATAAAAGATAGAAAAATAATGTAATTTACCATTTTTATGCATTTTTTGAGCATTTATCGTTCACAAAAAAGGGATTTTTTTTTTTTTTTAAATCACACATGATTAGGACAGAATATAGCTTTAGAAAGGGCTTACAAGGGAGACAGAAAAACGACCCTGACCAAAGCTGGCAGCTGTCAATACAGTGGAAGAGTGCCAAATTTAAAAAATATATATATAAACCTTTAGTCTGCCACAAACAATAATGTTTCCCACCACCCCACAACAAAAACTGCTGACCAGTAAATTATTCATATTCTCGCAATGAATAAATAAAGTAAACAGAGCCCACTCTCAGTCTACAAATCTATGAGGTATTCACCCATTTAATCATCAAATTTTAAAAGAAGCTGCAACATGTTGCATAAGCACTCAGTGCTCTAGGGGAAAGATGCAAACTTGACCAACTGCCAATAAATGTTTGGCTTAAGTTATCTGTCTCATGCTTCTGCTTCATATCATATACTGCAGTGAAAAGCTTGTCTCCATCCTTAGAAAATTAACTTGTTTGTCTTCATACTACATAGCTAATATTTTGAGATATATGACTCTTTATTACCCAAAACCATTAATTCAACATAAATGACCAGGGTGAGATATTTGCCTGGCAGTTTCTGATAGTTATTGAGCCTTACAGTTAGAATTTTTATTAAGTGTACAGAAACAAAATTATGATTGGATATATATTATAAACCCAATTAATCCAAAAATAAAATATTTTATTATATTGTTGAGAAAACAGATTTTAGGCATATAGGTTTATCATTATTGCTTGTGACTGAACGGTTTTTGTAGACTTCTTTGTGACAGTCGAAGTCCAAGCGTGGCCTTTGGCCTCATGGTTAAGCCACTGCTATGGACAGTATTTCAGAAAATATTTCAGAGCAACTTAATGATTTTTCTCCTCCCTGCTTTTTTTTTTTTTTAAGGCAAGGCAAGTAAATCACAGCTAAATGAATGTAACTCCACACATGCCTTGCAGCACAGTTCCTAATAGCCCCCTTCTCTACATGTAAATGACCTCCTGTCCTGGATCTCTGATTGCAGATCAATGGCTGTTTGCTTTATTTCAACATTCAGCGCCGGTGAACCACAACGCCACAGGGGCAAATGTTGAACAGAGAATTTACAGGTTTGCTATTGAGTACTTTGAAACAATAAAGCTGCTTGTGAGCTATTAAACAAACGAGAGAGTAAAGTGGCTGCTGTGGACTGAGATTAACATGATAGATACAATGTTGAAGGGTGTAATTATTCTTTACTGACACGAACATTTAGCCTCCAGAGCGGAACAGTGTTTACTACAAATACTGCCACCACGCTTGACCTAATCATGTGCTGAGATTTACCTGACTGCATTTAAAATGTTTTACAGTTCATTTCTGTGTTGGAGCTGATATTTTCAAGCATTCGGAAGGCTGCGTTGTGTATCATAGGCAAGTTCTATTAATGTCTTGAAGAATATTCGATTGCCAGTTTGTAAAGTTATTCTGACTTCTCTGCAAATAAAAGAATATAATTATGAAACATGGCTGTTAAATCAAATTATAAATATGGCCAAATTTGTTCATAGCTTTTAGACAAATAAAATAATGTATTACTATTAAATAATCCCAAATTTTAAAACTGTGAAGAAACATAATTTTGCTATCAATGGTGTTTTTAACTGAGATCAAATCTCAATATTATTATAACAGTGTGTACCAGTATTTTCCACGTTACGTTAACGGCAGAGGCAGCGTGGACTGTCCGTTTGTGCACACTTCCAAAATAAAGAAAACAAACAAACAAAAAAAAAAGTAAATAAATAAAAAGGGAAAGGATTTAGAAAATTATAAATAATCAATTTTTCTTTAAACAAAATAAACAAAGGTGGATCACTATATATATTTGGTTCAGTTAACAAAAGCCAACAAAACGCTTGAAATGGGTCAAAAAATCTTTTCACCCTGTCCCCCATAGCATAAGTTACCTGTCTTCCCCCTCCGTTCTCACACTCATCAAAAAGTTAATGACAGACTTTAAATACAAATCCCTCTGTTAGATATAACCTAATATACTAAAATTTAATATGCAAAACAATTTAACTTACATAACAGCCATAATCTTATAAAAGAAAGCAAAAACACATAAAAGACTTCTATTGTATGATTTTACGAACATATTGATATTTCATTATTCTTAAATCACTGATTTTGGTAATACTAGTTTACATAAAGAGTTCACATGAAAGATATATAAAGTGATTTCGTTTTTAGTGAACTGATGTTTGTTAAAGGTATGATAAGAGATCCTAGAAAAATAGTGTGAGTTAGCTACATTGGTAAATGACACAATCTTAAAGTTCAAACCTCATCTTCAGACTTCCCCAAAGCCAAGTCTCCAAAACACCAAAACACAATACTTGTTCCGAGCGTTAACTGTATGTAGAATACTAGCTAACGTAGCTAGCCAAGCTCTGGTTCTCACTTTGTTGCCTTTACAAGTGCTCCAAGTCTCTGAGAATGGGAGATTCATGCTCACAGGGGCATGCGCTGAAGGGTTGAAGGGGGGGAGGGGGGGGCAAATGGCAATTGATCTTGATAAACATATCAGCATTCTCTTGTTTACAACAGGTTTGTTAAAATGATTGGATGGTGATCTTTCATTTCTGTCTTTTTTGTTATTATTTTTTTCTTTCTTTATCTTTTTTTTTGAGCACTTAATTGGCTGAAATGTTGGTGGAATGAAGGTGATTTTAAGAACTAAAACTTTGCTCTTGGAAACCATCACCTACTCTTCCTCTAATCGAAATAAAAGTTGTTTTTATCATCATATCACCCATAATTGCAAAGGTTTTCTAAATAAAATCACTATAAATGCCCTAATCACTGGACTTTAACATGGACTTTATATGCATCAAAGCTAAAATTTGTATGCAAACACATACAAACAAACTTATCATTTGAGCTCCAGAAGCAATTGTTTGAATAGCTGAAAACCGGTAACACTGAAAATATATTAAGCGAATTTTTAAAAAAATAAATAAATAAGAATTATTTTTTAGCTGAAAAAAAATATTAGTACAACTCCCACAGTACAGTTATTCTTGTAAGATGTGTCTCATTGCAAGGTGGGATTCTACTGCCGTGAACATAAACAAATAACAAGACCAGTCAGGACAACAGAGGACAGATTTAGTCATTTCTGCCAACTCCTGACTGCAGAAATATGGCAGCTCTTATATTGTCCTGCCAGTATATTAAAGCCATGTGCTGCTGTCCAGGTCTCAGTTATGTGTGTATATGCCATGCTGTGCACGCAGGTCAGTGTATGTTGCACACATTGTTTAGCTGGCACACATGTCTGAATGGAGTGATGAGTGAGTCAGTTTGTGTGTGCGCATAGGTGAGTGTGCACATATATTTGTGCTCCTGCATGTGTGTGCGTGTTCACTTGTGTGCACAAGTTGGCATGTCAGCTGATGTCCCCAGTAATCCAGCAGTGGGCCTGTTGTGGATTAGAAGTGGGCTCCAGGGGATGGGAATCCCATTCCTGTTTACAGCTCCCCCTGGAAGAGAGGCAAGGATGCCTTCTCTCTGCTGCCTTCACACCGGTTGGAGCCTGGGGGTCTGTATATGTGTTAGTTGTTGGGATAATGTTTTGTATGTGTGTTTGCTGAGGATGGAAATTGGTCTGTGTTTAGTATTTGTTTAATATTTAAGAATATGTTAATTTTTTTTCTCCCAGTATAGGTTTAAAAATGATTTTTGTCCTTTTCTTTGATTTATTTCTTTCAAAGTAGACCACTTTAAAAAATAATAAACAGAATCATTTCCCCTCATTTCTCTTTTTTTTTCTTTGTATATAAAAAATGTCATATTCATTTTGCAAACATTTGTGCCAATTCATTGTTGGGAGAACTTTTGGTTGTTTCACTTAGGCCTTGTCTAAGAGATCCTCTTGTAAAAACATGCTGTAGATCTGTGGTGGCATTTCCACAATATGTAGCACAGACACACACACACAAGCACACACATTATGTGGCAACAACATGGAATTTCATCATGATAGGATTTGTTCTGCAGCCATCAAAACACCATCCAACACAAGAGCTGACCTCTTGAACCTTCAGATACAACCTTACCTTCTCCCCTGTGACAATTTAAATGGCAGCTTTCTTCCACTTGGAGAGAAAGAAAAACATTTTTTGTGTGTGTGGCTGGAACTTGCAACTCGATAGCACAACAAAGGAGCTGTGGTGGCAAGTCCCCACGCAGACATTATATGTCAGCATCACCATCATACTGTTAGCTGTCCCAACTGTACAAAGCCATCCTCATTCAGGGCACCTAACCAAGGTCAGCCTGGATTAGCCGTTAGTAACCCTATCAGGTCCAGCACAATGATTACAAAGCCCAGTGACACTGGCTGTCAGCAGACTCTTTCGAGGCAACCCTATCTGCTCGACCCTTGGCTACAGAGCCACCAGAGAGGGTTAGTCCATTTCAAATTGTTCCCCTCTTTGTGTCTCCCTTTATTTCCTCCGTTTGATTTTCGGCGACTCATTTCGTTCATCAATCAGCCTGTCTGGATGTATGTGTGTTTGAAACCCATGCTGCACATAATTCCTATAATTTGTGGATTTTTTTCTTCTTCTTCCCCTTCCACATAACCCATCCTTTGTGTTTGTTACTTCTGAAGCCAGCAGTCATCCCACCTAAATCCCCTTCCTACCCTCCACCCAGCAGATGAATGAGACTTGCGCACCACATGATTCCTTCTCAAATGAACATTTGTAAAATTAGAATAGCAGGCAAATCTGTCAACCTAAAAGTGTTGGTGTCATTATATTTGAACTTCTTAGAGCAACGCTTTCATGTACGCTTGAAATTCCAAATCAGTGGGGATCGAGTTTGTCAGGAATTGTTGATTTGTTGTTTGCAGTACACCGCTCGAGAACGATGGTTTCCACCATGAATGAGGACATGAGCACATCCTTCCCCTTGTTTCACCAATTCAGACAACATGTCAGAATAAAGCACAGCAAAAAGACTCGTGTTTCTTGTGTTTCACTACAAGTGCAGTTGTCGTTTCCCTGCTTTTTTTTTCTTTTTTTTTTTTTTTTTTTTTCAAGAGGAATTATGCTTCAAGCCCATCCATTTACTGCTTCACTTTCCAACCTTGGAACCATTTTCTCAACATCCATGTCAGTCAGCAGCATGTTAAACAAATCAAACCTAAAGAAAAAGGCTTTCTTGTGATGTTTTGAGGAGAAAAAAAAGTATATAAACAAGAACAACAGCAACAACAGTGCTAGCAGCATAATGTATTTGAAGCAACGTGGCAACCGATGTTCTCCACTCCGGCACATCAGAGGCAGACCCTGCTTCAGTCACCCTAAAGGTACCGGTTACAAAGTAATGGGGCTTAGGGTTTTTAACTCGGGGCGAGGGGCTGATTTCAAACCGCCTTTGCTGCCAAGCACATGGACGGCTGCTGATTAGAGGAGGGTTGGCAGCAGTGGGCAGATGCCAGGCGGGGAGAGAGATGACGGCCTGTCGCCAGGCTGCCACCCAACCCCTCATCCCGTTGGTTGCCCCCCTTCCCCTTACTGACCCCTCCCCCATAGTACAGTTGTACAAAGAAATAAGACCAAAGAGATCTATGTTAGAAACCCAGAGAGAGGAAGTAATGAACTGGGATACTGCATTGACATGCAGCATGTGCGAAGAAATGAAATATGATTAAGTCATGTTCTGCAGCATTTTTTAACACTAAATTGTCTCGAGTTTTTGGGAATTTTCTCTTTTTTCACTGACATAAAGATAAAGGGTGCTCAGCTGACTAAGTTGCACAATGACGGATCACATTGCAGTTTTTCCTCCTTCTCTGTGCACACCCACGTACAAACATAAGCACATAAACACACGTGCATTTTACTTTGTGCAAGTTTGGGATACTGAGCATTCCTTTTCCAGCCCGCAGAGAATGAAACATGTTGTACCCTTTGGCAGTTTCCAAATTCAGGAGAGAAAACGTGGTTAAAGCATCTGAAAACACAGCATCTGAATGTGTGCAAACTTTAGATGAGCAGTAAAGGTATGAACATTCCTTAAAAATGAAAAATAAAAGCTAAGAGACAGCAAAAGCAAAAAGACCATTAAAAGACAATATCTATTGACCTTTCAACCTGAATCCAAAGTTCTTAAAGGTCCCAATCGTGACTTTAGCCTTAATCATTCTGAACAACCAGGTGTTCATTTTAATTTTAAATATCCGATCGTTTTGACTTTACATCAACTTAAAAGGATCGTTACTTTTTCGTATGTGCACATTCTCATGTTTACTTAGTTCTACTGAACAGTATAGTCAAATGTACACATGTAGAAAACAGAATAAAAAACAAAAATGAAAGAAAACATTTCGGCTCAAGTCATAATTGATGAAGCTACCATAAGTATACCAAAGTTCACAGGTTTAAAATCCAAGTAGATTTTCGGTTTCACTCTTAAGTTAGAATGATTTACACTTTCTAAACAATAGACAGTTTCTACCATACAAGCTACTAGTTGAGTTTTATTGTTGTTATTATTATTATTATTATTATTATTATTACATTTGATCACTTTTATAACTTCTCTCTCTCTCTCTGCATCTTTATTCATCTTACTGTACAACCTGTCCATCCATATTTATTTTAACATTGCCACAGTTTATTTTGATATGATATACTGCATTGTAAATAAAGTGGAGAAAAGACATCCAGACTAAACAGGTCACAAAGTCACACCTTCTTTCCCTCTACCCCTCAGACTCACCTGATGCCTTTCTCTCACTGCACCCGCCTGTTGTTCTTAACTGTCTGTGCTGTCTATAGTATCATTCTTGACACTTCCTTCTGTCTCCCTCATCTCCCTGCCTGTATGTCAATCTCTGCCATGCCATCTTATATATCTTTCAGGCTACAGTATATTTAGAGGTGCATACTGTCTGACACGACCTTAAATGTACTGCTGTGAAGTTTAGTAGACGCCCACGAGCATCCACACAAATTAATACACATAAACATGCAAATGAGCACATTTTAGAGTGGCAGTAGATTAACAATTTACATGCACGTTCAAATGATCTCACTATTATGTGTGTTTCACGGTGGAGTCTTTTACAGAACATTCTCACAAACATAAAATCACTCACTGGTACAGCAAGGAAAGTTAGCCCAACAGGCTTGTGTGTAGAGGAGACAGTGCCCCCTGGTGTGGACCAGGCAGTACTCCCACTCAGCCATATCTTGACCCAATCTATTTTGAAAAGTCATTTACTCCTCTGGGTTAGATTAGCCCGGCCTGAAACAGAGAAACTGCCTCCAGCACGTGTCTAAAGAAAAGTACAAGCTATCCTCTATAAAGTGGACAAGTTATACCAACTGAAAACAGGATGAACACTCTGCTTCTGTGAAAACATGCTTAAGTCAGTCTGTTAATAATGACAAAAAAAAGTGTTATTTAGTCATTTAGCCTGTGCAGAAATGGAGCTATTTGGTAACAACAGCTTTTTATGTGTTTATGACATCAACAAGAAAAAAAGGGTTCTTTATTCAAAAGTCAACTTTTTGAAAATTACAGGCAAATGCAGCCTTATCAAAGTCAGTGTGGATTGTAGGGTTCTTCTTTTAAATACACAGCCCTCTTTCACTTTTGCAAACAAACTTATTAACCTGGTTAGTCACCTTTTCTTTTGTCATATACTTTTACAGATTCATGTGCTTGGTTTTATATGACAATGCTATATTGGATAAAACAAAGGCAAATTAATATTTCTTTTAATGCTTTTTGTTTATTTGATTAGAGATTAAACGTCTCATGGTATCAGAACAAAATCCCCCGAGAGTTGAGTTAATTTGATCTTCAGACTTCTGTGAGTCATGGCAATTTTTTGTTGTTAATTTATGCCTTGTTACATAGTGTAACAAGGGAACTTTATGTCATGCATGACTTTGTTATATATATATATATTTGTTATATATATATATATATATATATATATATATATATATATATATATATATATATATATATATATATATATATATATATATAAAACTTGAACTTATAATGCATGTCTGTTATAAATGATTGCGTTATTCCAGTTAACATTATAGGTGCAGCATTTAAATGTTGTGGCGCTGTTTACAACACAGCCGGACCAAACAGACTGTATTAGAATAACAAGCATCTAATAGATTAATTCTTTTTTTTCTTCTTCTTTGATAAATGCTGGACATGCTTCTCCCTAATAACTAACACCCTGACCACCCAAATCTAAGTGACGGTTGGAGGTCTTCAGGCTGTGTTGTATCTCTTTTCTCCAACAGAGGTCATAATGTCTGTAATCAAAGTAATAAAGGACAATAAACGTCTTGGTTTGCATGTACAGATGTCCCAAACGCACACAATTACAACACAAACAGGTGAGTGCTTAAATTATCTGGCCATGTGTGTGCGCACACAATTTCACACTTTCACTTAATAAGTATTTGTGGTTTAACTTGGTGTCTAAGGGACAACTACCCCTCATGGAGCGATAATTACCCACCACCAGCAGCTTTGCTGGCGGTGATTAATAGAATCGTTATAATAAGGGATGATAGTTTAGACGCGCTAAGTGGTGGAACTTAAGGAGCGGAAACCGCCTCCTCCTGCAAGCCCAAGCGCGCACTGACACAGGAGCGCGCAGAATGAACTGGTCACAGAGGCCACATTCACGGATGTGTCGGTGTGAGATGGGCTGACGACCTAACCAACTGCAATTGGAGATCGGTGTCTATTTTCCTCCCTCTGTCGGGTTTTCCCTCTGTCTTGCAGTTAGTTTGAGTACATGAGGAAGTTTCGATAGAAATGGAGCGCCACAAGTTTTAACAGGACACGAAAACAACTGGAGAGAACACGCTGAAGTGTTTATATCAGCTTACTTTGTGCTATTTTTAATAAACGAGGGAGTCAAATATACAACTCCATTAGTTTGAGTTTAAATTCTAGTAAAGTCTTTGTCGCTGAAAAAAAAAAAAAAAAAAAAAAAAAATGCTGACAGCTGGTGAGTCGATTAATCTGCGTTCGCATTTGATTACATTAACCAGATAATGCCGTCGTTTGACTTCTACACGCTGCATTTTAAACACACATACACACACACAGAGAGAGAGAGAGAGAGAGAGAGAGAGAGAGAGAGAGAGAAAACAAGAGAAATAAATAAACGCGTTCTCTCCAAAAGAATGCTCTACTTCTTGCAGTGTGGAGTGTTCGTTTTGTTACAAGGATCTTTTCTATGAAGCAGAAAAGGGGCGGGGATGGGATATTCAGATGAGCCAGAGTGACAGCTCCAGTTTCCCCCAATGCTCTGTGTCTGAAACTCAACTGGCTCCTTCCCTCCGAACTCCTCACTTCATAGTGCCGCGCACTAAAAACATCGGACGCTAGGGGATCAAGACGCATGCCACATTACCTCTATGTGGGCACTTTAACAGATCTTTCGGGTTTTTTTTTTTCCCAGTAAGGGGGCTGAGGAGGGAGGCCTTTCTATTTTCACTGTTTGATGACTGTTTGCACGGCTGATTATTGAGTTGATTGTTTATTATTTCGGCCGTGGTTGTTCGCCGGCTTGTGCGCTTTTTTTCCTCCCTTTTTGGAATCGGCGAGCTGTCGTGCGCTCACCAATGTCCTATCCTCAGGGTTACCTTTACCAGCCCCCGGGCTCGCTGGCTCTTTATTCGTGTCCGGCATACGGGGCCTCGGCGCTGGCTGCTCCGCGGAATGAGGACTTGGCGAGGTCGTCCTCTGGCTCAGCCTTCAGCCCTTACCCCGGGTCGGCTGCGTTCTCCGCCTCGGCAAGTGCAGGCTTTTCCAGTCCGCTGTCATACTCCACGGATCCAACTGCGGGATTCCCATCTTACATGGTAAACTGCCTCGTGTGTGTATTTTTGTAACGCTTGAAAGCACCACCTTTACGCGTGGATGTGAGATCATGACGCCAGTGTTTTTTCCAGACAGCGGTGCATAGTTGGTTCGAAGTGTTTTTGTTATGGTTTTCTGATCAGTAGTTGAACTTTTACATTGACTACTGTCCTTTCATATCAAGTGGCCTCCCAGAAAGCTTCTTATTCCAAAGTCATCCCCTCACTCCTTCGGCTTGAGCTGCTAATAGTCATGGTTTGACACTCCCTGCTCAGCTAATTGTGCAAAACAGAATTCCCAACAATTATATTAGTACATTTAGAATGTAAGGGATGAATTCATTGCTATTGGGAAATTAAAGAAACACAAGCTGTAACTCTTTTTTTTTTTTTAATCAATTAATTTATTTTTTTTAACCGTCATTAAAATCACCAGGGGATGGATGAGGGGCAGACGTTGCTTGTAGCTCAATAAACTGAATTTTAACATGAAAAGCATGACTTGCAATGCTAATGTCACAGGGCACTTCAAGCGTTTTAGGAAAGGTGGATATCAAGTGATTTGCTAATAGGATTTGTAATGCTGCAAAACGAAGATATGTTAACACACTGGGACTGCCGTAACAAAACAAAAAGAAGCCACTAAAAAGGAATGAAGAAGCTAATAGGTGATTAGGGAAAATTAAATAGTCCCTTTCTCTTTTCCTGACTGCTATATTAACAGGAGCTCTGTTATTAATCCGATAATGATCTTAACTACCGGTTAACCATTAGATCGTGACTTTTTACGGCCTGCTTTTTACGCACTTTATCAAAAAACGATCCCTCCTTACATTCCTTCACTTGACACATTATTAGAGCGAAATAAGAAATATGGAGAACATTTTTTTTCCCACAATTTCTAATCGCTTATTTTTGTCAAAGCATTACACGTCCTTATTCACGTGCTGCATATTTAAGCCATATGTCATCTGATTTACAAAGCACCACACATCCTTTCAGTAAATTCATTCCACCTTGTTTTTTTCCCACTTTTCCCAAAACTAGTTGATGCACCGCTAGTCCTCCAGAAACAAATGGATCATTTTCATTTCTATCACAATATTATAATTAAAAAAAAATCAATGTTTACAATATAGGTATTTAGTCTATTGGTTTATTTGTGTGCTTTAAAAAAGGAAGCTGTAACTTTGTAACTTGTTTTTTAAATTTTAAGATGGTTGAGATAAAAAAGGAGACACGTTACTACAACTTTTTTTTTTTTTTTACCAGTTTTAGTTTCTTCTGTTTTCTATTCTTCCCTTTAACTTTTTTTTTTTTTTTTTTTTTTTTTTTTAACTTTTCTCCAGTCTTCGCCGTATGACGCGCACACAACAGGCATGGCCGGTGCTTTAACTTACCACCCATACGGGAGTCCAGGGTACCCCTACCAACTTAATGACCCGGCTTACCGCAAAAATGCCACTAGGGACGCCACGGCCACCTTAAAAGCCTGGCTGCAGGAGCACAGGAAGAACCCGTACCCGACGAAAGGGGAGAAAATCATGCTGGCCATTATCACCAAGATGACCCTGACGCAGGTCTCCACATGGTTCGCTAACGCCAGGAGGAGGCTCAAAAAGGAGAACAAGATGACTTGGGCTCCCAGGAATAAGAGCGAGGACGAAGACGAGGAGGACGGGGACGGGGAGAGGAAGGAGGTGGAGCGCTCCGACAAAACTCTGGATAACAGCGAGGCTTCAGCGGAGGATGAAGGTGGGGCGACCGAGCCAATGTTCACATTAACAACTCAGACTTGGATTGGGGAGGCGTGGATACTCCTCCTTAATTAGTGCAACATTTAAAAAATATTTAAGTGGGTAAAACAATGAAATTATTGAATGAATTTAAAAGTAGATAATAACTTTTGTTGTTTGATTTTCACACAGTAACGCTCCGCGTAGTGTCGGATAACAGTGATGATTAATATGAATTTTTAATGACAAAAGAGGGTTTAAGACTCAACGGAACACTAAATGACCTGTTAGGGGGAACATTTCATTTTCTTTAACATGACTAATGACAGGTCACAGGCAAAGCTTGCATAACAAGCACTCACTGTGAGTGTCTTCAATAAAATTACTCCATTAATGTCATTCCCACCATAATAATTGTGTTGATTAGGTAAAAAAAAAAAAGAAGAAAAAAAAAAGGCATGCGCTGACTAATTGTTGTGTGGAGATATTTTAAAATAATAAGCACATGTGAATATAATTATTTCGGATGTGGCTTAAAAGTTTCAAACAAAATTTATATGTATATATATATATTTTTTATACTTCTTTCTTTCTTTCAGGGTCTCTATAGACATAACCCATAAGTCCTTTTTTCTCCTCTCTGTATCAGGGATCAGCCTGCACGTGGACACTCTGACGGACCACTCGTGCTCGGCAGAGTCTGACGGGGAGAAGGTGAGCTGTGTGGGGGAGCTGAGCTCAGACCGGACCGGCGACAAATGCGACGAGGACGGAGAGGACCAGAACCGCGACCACCGAGCTCTTGCGCTTTCGCCCAAACCTGTCACGTCTTCGCCTCTAACGGGAGTAGAAGCTCCAATTCTCAGCCATCACCACCACCACCACCACCTCCATCATCTCCACCATCTCCACAGCCAACGCGAGGATTTGGCCCGGAGCCTCGTCAGTGGCAACAACATAAACACCAATAAATTGTCTTTATGCCTTGACAGCAGGCCTTCCTCTGGGGCGCCTCAAAACTCAACGGCCAAACCCAAACTGTGGTCTCTGGCGGAGATTGCTACCTCGGACCAAAAACAACATCATCATCAACATCAACTGGGACAATCTGGGCAAGCAAACTGCCCCTCCTCCAGTGGAGGACTTCTCACTCCCCCAACGCCCTCCACAACCTCCCCAGCTGCGAGCTCTCCCTCCCTTTACCCAGCCCCGTCCATCCTTGGAAGACCTATTTATTACACTTCTCCCTTTTATAGCAATTACACAAACTATGGCAACTTTAGCCCCCTGCAGGGTCAAGGGATCCTGCGGTATACTAATTCATCTGGAGTGAGTCTGGCTGCTGCTGCCGCCGTCGCTGCTGCAGCAAACGAGGGTCTCAGCTCGTCTCAACAGGCGGTGGAGACCAGCTCAAACCCCAAACACAGGCCGGACTCCCCCCTCATTAAAAATAACCCAAACCAGATTGTTGTTGAACAGCAGCATTTCAGACCCGCAAATTTAGAAGCAAAGAAAGGTACGTAGTAACTGACGCCCTACCAAAAAACTTAACTTATAAAAACTTATATTTAATCATGAGTTGAATTTTGGAATTGCGTTTTATTAAAACAGAGGAGGGACGTTGCTCCATTAAGAAAAAAAGTTCACGTTTCCAAATGTAAATCAGCTGGTTTCCTTTTTTATTTATTTATTTATTTATTTTTTTTTTTTTGGTCACTTTCATGTGTCTTTGCTGTGACAATATGATCTGGCTGACGATGCCTTATTTCGAGTAAATTAAGTCTTTATTCGAACAATGTCGCATTAGAAATAAACGACATTGACAGACTGACAGATTATGACATATACGACCAAGAGAGAGAAAGTGGGGACAGTTCACAGCACCTGTTAAGCAAACAAACTTGTACCGTGGTTTATTAATCATTATCAATGCAGTCATTTTCAAGAATAATCAGCTTAGAAGTGTGAAGTTACGTTTTTTTTTTTTCTAATATATTCATGTTTCGGTCTATTTACATGTCCTACTTATGATTTAAATAGGAAAAAAAAACAAAAAAAAAACGTCAAGATTTTTATTTGCAAGAGGCTTGCCTTAAAAAACCAGCAGACATGACAAGCCTGTTGCAAATAAACATGAAACGTGCAGCCACAAATACGACCATGAAGGACAGACCTGAGCACTGGTTCAGGCGCACAAACACACACAGTGGCAGCCTATGAATCCAATAAGCAGAGAAATGTTGCCATAGCTTAGAGCAGGAATCCTATTTTTAATGTTCTCGTTGTGTGTGTGTGTGTGTGTGTGTGTGTGTGTGTGTGTGTGTGTGTGTGTGTGTGTGGGTGGGTGGGTGTGCGTCTCCGTGTGTGGGTGAGCACAGTGGGCCCCAGACCTTATCTTTCAGTTTAGGATAATTATAATTACACAGGGTCAGCCAAAAGCAAACAAATTAGTTTGCTCTGCGCAGTTGTGGGACTTCACATCTTCAAATGTCACTGAGGTGGCTGTGATGGTTACTTTCCTTGCTCACAGAAAAAAAAAAAAAAAAGCTTTCCTGACGCGTTTTCAGCTACAGTTTGACAGTGAGGATTTTAATAAGCACTTACAGTATGAAGATGTTTCCTTACTATCTTTTATTTTCCTCTTGGAGTCAGTCTGACATCCTATGTTGTTTTTTTTTTCTTTTTTTCTTTTTCTGAGGTTGAGTACAGAATTGATGAGATGATGTGAGATTTTGTTTTTTGTTTTTTCTATTTCCACGCTCTGCAGGTAGGTGTCACAATTGCTTTGACTATAAAACGAAAAGGGACACAACCTTTAGCCTCATGTTTTGACCCTCATAATCTTCAGTCCAAACCGGATCTAGTGCCACCGTACATTTTGTTGGAATGAAAGCTGCTACCGCCTCCCCTAACCACGCACACGAGACATCCACTCAGATTATTATTGTGTTATTTCAGCTGTATTGTTTGATGCATTAAGGACAATACGTTCCACATGCAGGTTTTTTTTTTTTTTTTTTTTTTTTTTTTTTAAACACATCTCCCATTATATGTGAGCAACATGTTATTTCTCAGGATCTTTTTGTTTGCTTATTTGCCATGCTGGTATAATTTCACTGTATATTTACGTGTGGAAAAAAATTGGCCTGAAACCGCTTTTTTTTTTTTTTTTTTTAAAGAAAAAGGAGGTGTCGGGATGCATAATTAAACTGGAGTGAACTTGAGGACTTCAGAGTGGAATAGCCTACATTTGATATTTATTTTTTTAAACGATGGCGGAATGATGCCTATAATTTATGCAAGTTATATTGCAGAAATGGAAACGGACATCTTCAGTGTGTTTTGTAAATATACATACATATTATGGACGGCTTTTATTTGAAACGCATTTGGGATGAAAAGTTACACAATCTTGTTATCAGGAGTACTTTTACTAATTTATATCTTTGAATGTACATAAGATAAAACGCGCTGGTATAGATTTGCTGGCGGGATATTATATCCATTATTCAAATGAGAAAATATTAAACTGTTTTCCCAACTATTAAATTAATCTTTGGGAGTCATTTTTGTTTAAAACAGACTTGTTTTGAACAGAGTTGTTGTTGTTGTTGTTTTGTTGGTAAAACCTGCCTCTGTTCATTGTTCTTTCATTTTGTCAGGCAGGCGCAGATGGGAAATGCTTGATGAATCTCACTATTCATAACCATTATGAGTTTTTTGCAGATTGCATGATCCATTCTCTCTCTAAATGGACAATCATTTTCTTTTAGGGCCTCGTTCTGGTGAGGGAATCTCTCTCGGTCACATATTCACGACCTTGATGGGTATAAACGACATGCTTATTTAATTTTTCTCTCCTTTCCTCTCTCCTCTCACCCTGCCACACATGTATTTTTCTGTGTGATTAATATAACCGAGGGGACGCATCGAGCACTATGGGGCTCCCAGCGGGGCCATCCCCGGAGCTTTTTAGCCTGGTTCAAGATGGGTCAGCCCTGCCTGCTTCATTACTGCACGGCATCGAGCAATCCATAAAAGTCTATCTAAGCATCTGCCAGCTCCAATGGGCTGTGTGATGAGTCCTAATCGGACAGGCTTTCCGCTGCTTTTCATCATGGCTTGGACATTATAATGCACTTCTAATTAACCAATTTGGACATTATTATTATTATTATTATTATTATTATTTTTTTTTTTATTTTTTTTTTTTAATTTTTTTTTTTAAAAACACAAGTTTTTCACTTTGAGTAGTAGCCTTGAAATTCTCTGGATGACATAATCTTTTATGTCATTTGTCCAAGAGGAACCCTTCCCATCTTTGCTCTCAGCCAGACTAAAAGCTAATCCTTCATTTTCCAGTTGAATTTGAGCTTGAGTGTTGTCAAAATGTCATGGGACCCCTGCCCCAATTCAAGGATGTAATATTCAGTTGCCACCAGGGAGGTAGTAAAGGATAAACTCCACCTAAACTCAGGTAGTCTATCTTTAAGGCTGACATAAGTATTTGTAACATAAATTTATGGTGTGCTTTGTCATAAATTAAGCTAAAACCTTTTTTTTAATTGGAAGACAAACACAGCAAGGCAAAAAAAAACCAAAAAAAAAAAAAAAAACATGTCTGACTTTTGTTTTATATTGTCATTTTCATTTAGATGCATTTGGCTTTTTTTTTTTTTTTTTTCTTTTTTTTTTTTTTACCAGGGCAAGTTTAATGTCATTTACCTCTTTGGCAGCCACCTACTGTATATGGAAGTCATGAACGTTATAGCCCCTGGCCAGCTTCTTCTTCCTCAGTCCAAATGCTTTCATTATGAGCTGATTTATTGAAATGCATGCTTTATTCTCAGGTGGGCTACTCCAGGGACTCGGCACTGTTGTCAAATAGCACCAGAGGCAGTCTCCAAAGCACACAGAGGCCCTTCCTCTCATTCAGTCTCTCTTTCTCTCACCTGCTGCTGCTCCCTTCAAATGTCAACATTTGTTCTCAATAAAAAGAGTTATTGTTTCTGTGAAAAAGAAAAAAAAAAGAAAAAAAGAAAAAAAAAGCTGGGTACCCAGGCACCTTTGAACACATGAAAAGACCTTCCATCCCACCCCTTTGTTTGATTGAGAGCAATGGCAGGTGAAAATAGGAACAAGGGGGTGACTGCACATGATAAACCTCAAGCTGTGAAGCCTGTTATGAAACGATTGTGAATTTATGCCACAATTAGTGACAATTGTGCAAAGGAATTTCCGTCCCCTTTGAAGAACCTACTTGTCGGTTCACAATCATTAAAGTAGTAGCAGAAGAAACCATCGTGCCCTTGACACAGCCTGGATATTGATCCTCAAGGGTGAAACAGGCTATGCAACTCAGACCTCCTGTAGATGCCCAAGGCTAAGCTTGTATTTTAGACCGAGGTGATTATTCAAACTTATCTAGATATTCTTTAATTCCGTGCATAGCATCTAAATTACAGACATAATCCTATCATATAGCTCACCAATAAGCGTGCTATCCAAACTAAGGACTAGTTGTCATTGAAAACTAAATTGATGGTATCACAGAGCCCACAGGCTTCAGCTAAGCATAGACTGAAGAGCAAGTAGACTCATTTTCCTTATCACTGATCAAATAAGCAGCTTGTATATGCAGATAATTCATGAGCTCTTTGTATCTTTTATCCTTATATCAACCTGGTCTCCTTCAAAATAGTTCAGACATTAAAGACATTAATCTCTATTGCAAAGCCGCTAAAGCTAAGGTTTTATTGGAACAGTTTTAGTGGTTGATTTGGTCAGAGATGATAAAAAAGAATAAAAACAACTTTTTTTTGGGGGGTAGGGGTGGGGGGGGGGGGGGGGGGGGGGTGTATGGATAGTAAGATTTAATAAGAAAATCTGCACAGAAATTCAACTCATTCAGCCTGGTAGTTGCTTGTTTGCCATGGACAGGCACACAATGGTATACTTTGCATTTTTCTGTCATTACTAATCTACAACCATCTCTGGCCAACTGCTTAAAGAGTGAGCCTGTCTTTGTAAACTCGTCTTCAAGGCAAATGGGCAGAAATGAACTTTATGCAGTTTGGAGGAGTGAGGGGCCTTAAACACACACTAAAGTATGAGCAACAACCTTCATCACTTCTCACAGCTTTGTCAAAATATAGTGATAAAATAAAGTGGGAAAAAAAGACATAAAAAGCATCATTACCCTTTGATTGAACATTTTTAATGATTTTCTTTTTGTTGCTCTTATTCCTTTCATGGTAAAACTATCTATTAAGACCTGACCATAAATACTGCTGATGTCCAGACTTAACCTGTAGTACTAATATTTAAGTGAGACTGAGAGACCAAAGAGGTTAGTGCACAAATCGGGTACAGTTGTGTTTAATAAAACACATCAAAGTAGATGGGGGGGGGGGCTATAAAAAATGAGTCTGGGGTCCTGTCCCCTCGTAAACGTGTCAAGTGAAATTTTCACTACTCTGAATGATCAAGGGGAGTGAGCTGTGTGGGACTTTTGCACACACGCATACACACTGAAAGTACACGTGCTCCTCCTTACCACCTACGCTACAGTGCACAAGCACACACACACGCGCTCTCAGACTGTGAGACGCTATTACTTGTGCATGCAATGGACTAAACAAGGCCATTAGGAGCCCTGACTTCCATCCTAATTGACAGTTATGTTTAATACCTGTAGTGAGTAAACACCCTGCAGTAGTTCATGGCACCTTTGTTGCTGTCAGTCAAGGAAAGAAAGAAAGAACTGCTGTGAAAACTGTAGCAAAGCGGATCACAAAAGGTGAGATTCAAGTTTAAAAAAAAAAAAAAGTGATTCATGTTACACGAATAGTCAAATGTTTGGGCATGTTTTCCCAGTAAATCTAATGGGAAAGTGTGCCCAAACTATATTAACTGTAGTATGTTTTAATGTTCATTAGTGTATGCAGTGTTTTGTGTACTTCTTCTGCTGTTAAATCAGACAAAATAGTTCATTTTAGTTGTCAGTGGTTTCTAATCTTTATCTTTATTCATCATAGTGGTGTTCATGGTTAAACATTCAGTTCACTTTTGTACCTGTGGAGCAAATATAATACAGCATTTTACCCATTTCGTCAATGATTTGCACAACTGGATGTGTAACTGGAGACCATTCCTGTGATGGGGTTGTACAGACACACAGGCTGTCAAGGTGTTTTAATTCAGTCCCATGAGTACTCAGTGGTCTTTAATGCATTCTTACATGACTGCATAGTACACATGAGTCAGACCACCCCTATCTATGACCTCAGTCTCGAGCTTTAAACCCAACCACACATCTGTGAAGTTTCATGAATGTGCCTTGCACAGCGATCATACTGACAAAATCTGTCCACAGGCAGACATATTAACACCTGTCACAGTATTTAAAACCTCCTTTGTGGTAGTTTCAGGGTGACATTATGCCATGATCTCACATACATACACAGAAGAAACATAGTGATCAAAAGCAGAGATTTCGGGCAGAGGCTTCTTCATTGTCGATGTAATCATCAGTAGGTAAATATTGCAGAGAAGAAGGACTTCATAGGCTGAAAAAAAGTTTAACAAACGGATTGTGTACAAGCATAAATATCTGGCCATCAAGATTAAAACATTCCTTAATAAATGCAATGTAAACAATACGTGACTTTAAAAATTACATTTAGCCTCATTAGGTTTAAACTCTGGTGCAAATGAGCATAAGGTCGAACCCATTTAGAGAATGAAAATACAATACAAACATTCAGAGTCATACTTTTATGTCCTTGTAAGTTGTTGCCGCATTATTGAAAATACTAAGCGCTCTGAATAATGGAGTCCTCCTAGCATCCCCTCTTCATTCTGAAGTGCATCCAACAAATTCTACACACAAAGAAGAAAAACCTGATCACTAAGCATTCAGGAGATAAACACATCTTTTAAATACAAATTTGAGTTATTTGAGACACATCTGCATACTATTAGTGAATCACAAACAAATCCCAAAACTGTACAGACAATCTGCAGTCATGTTATCCTCTCCTGATTCACCAGGGCAACGTTTAATCACACACCTCTGCAGGTTCATAAAAACAAAGGATTGGTGACCTGATGAAAAAAAATGGGTTTGGCTATGTGTGGTTTGAGAGGCATATTACTCTTCTAGAAGTAAACCTTAAAATGAATTAAATATGAATGTTTTACATAGAACATTTCAGTAATGGTGAACTGATTGAAAAGATTTTAGTCCAAAAACATTTCTTTTGAGTGTATGATTTCCCTTCCAGTTCTTTTGGGTGTTGTCAGTGCATGTGTTTTGCTTGTTCACGAGTGTTTGCATACATTCTGTACATCTAAACTAAGCAGGCATATCTGTATAAACTTATATGTGCTTAATACTCAGTTACACCTCCACCCTGAATTCCCAGACATCAGCTTTTAAGATCAGTCAGTCCAACAACTGAATCAGGCAGAAATGAAGAAAACACGATTTTCTTCTCATGTCTGTCTGGGGTGTTTTAATAAATGATCTCAATATGTCTCCACTAAACCTTTTTTTCTCTCATTAAGTACTCGGTGAAACATCATGGAAGTGGTTCATGCTAAATAGTATCTGTCAGACTTGTCAGATAATTAAACAAACCTTTGCTTAAGGCATACACTTCAGTGTCGAGACTTTTAACTTGGTTGTAGCTTTGACTCTAAGCTACTTTCGCATATCGATAGCATGAAGTGCAAATAAAAAGTGCAAAATGTAAATTTACTCCACCAAACTTTGACCTAAGATGCTCTTTTAATGTAACCTGGAAGATGTGCCTTGAGGCACAGTTTAAGGCTATATGTCAGCAGTGTTCATTTGAAGAACACTATTCAAACATATTGCATCACTTTAAAAATATACCTACAAGAGCTTGATCTGTTGATATATGTAAAAGATGCTTCGGCTATCTGTATCATCTATCAAGTTTTTGCAGACAGTTTGCAGGTAGTGCAAAAAAAAAACCCTCTATTAAGGACAGAACTTTAGGAAGAAGACTTGCAGAAATGAATATGTTTCTGTGTTCACAATAAAAGAACCACAAACCACACAGGAGCATAATCCAGTTTCCTGTGTTGAATTCAGAAATATCACACTTAAATCAAACACTGTCCATGCACTTGTTTTGTCTGCTCATAATAAACAAAAAAAAAAAAAAGAAAGTAAAAAATACAGACGTAAAGATGATATTATTAACTGAGCTTCATTTGAGTACTTGGGTGTTTTAGAATGACATATAAAACTTTGCAAAGTTAGTTTCATTTTAATGATAACACAGGTTCCCTAAAAGTGGGTGGAGTGTTACACCGCGTCACTCTTCATTACTTAATGTTTGCAATGCTGACTGGGAATGTGTGGATTCAGATCCATCTCCTACAACACTCAAAAAAGAAGGTCCATCATTTCACTTTGAGTCTGCTCAGCTTCTATGTCACCAAAAACCTATGCTTTGGTAAATAAGGCACAGGAACTGAAGTTATAAAGCAAATACACTTGCAGGAATAATACAAGTAAGAATTTTATTGGTTAATAGAAAAAAATATTGAATTATTTTATAATACTGTGTTATGATTAACAGGAATTTTAACAGAATATGGTCCATATAGAACATTTGTTAAAACTATTTATCAACATCCCTGATGGTCTAAGGACTGGGAGTTTCCTTGCTACCATGTGTTCGTAGCATACATTTAGAAAGCCAGGAGTTTTCTCACAATGACAGGAGACAGCATGTCATGTGCATGATTTGCACAAGTGAATTGAATGCTAGAGATGCTCATTCTAACACACCATGAACACAAAGTCAAACGCAAACACAATGGTGGATAGTTTTGTAGAGTGAAGACCTTGATCTCAACCACTGGCATCTTTATGACTTTCTATTCCAATTGCACAGTGGCTAACACTAATGTCTAACAGTTGGCAACAGGTTGGCAAACTGTAGTTATCAGAATCGCCCAACAAATTCAATATGAGCAGTTCATGTGCTGTGTACTGCCCCAAGTGGTGACTGTAACCCCCTAGTACTGAGCATTTTGGCTGTGTTATACTGCTGTTGTTGTGCTGTAATGTAGACAGCAACGATATACCAGCTCTTACAGGGGAAACAAACTCAAACACCATCAGGTTTCATGATAATTTATCATTAAGTGTCCTGTTGTGCTTGTCCTCCAACTCACACTGTCTCATCCCAGCTACCATCATTATAATCTGATTCAAAGACAACAGTCTTATGTCTATGCTACCTTGTAACTCACAATGATATATGTTTTTGGGAGACTATCTTTGAACGAAACACAGGAGCTTTCTTTAATCACAATAGTTAGCTGCTTAATAAGAAACATACATATGTTGATTTTTTTTTGCCGAGAGACACTGAAATATTTTTAAACTGCTTTTGTAACTTAACTGTACACAATTAAGACAATTGGGACAATAATACCTAAAATTTTTGATACTAAAATTTTGTGATAGGTAAATAATGACTATTTATGAAGAAACCACAAGTCAGACCTAAAGTTCTTTGGTATATCTCCATCACAGTCTAATGACACATTCAAATGAGCCTTTTTAAAATCAGAATCTTAGTCTGTCTGCTTGGAAAAGCTGCTGTGTTTGGGGAGCTGTGAATGGCCCAAAAGAATTGTGGACTTGGATCATAGGTCAACTTGGTCTGCTGACAAACACAGGTTTCGGTCCATTTCAAGCAGATCAAATACCGGATACGCGACTACAAAAAAAGTCACTTCCTGTATTATTGCATTCTGGGTAGCGATGGTGTTTAGGATCCTCTGCCTCATCTTTTGTTCATACCGCGCCCATTTTTGCAGTGTATTTCTGCAGTATACACTCTCAAAAATAGAGGTACAAGATAAGGACATTTCTGTACCTATAGGTACATTTTAAAGAAATGTTCTCTCAAAAGTACAATACTGGTCTTTAAGAGACCAGAAGCACACCTTCAGAGTACGAAAAGGGGTTCAAAGTGACATAAAGTACAAATTTGTACCATTTCAACTACAAGGGTACCTGCAGCATTGAAAAATGTAATGTTAATGGCTGTAATGTTACAAACTAGAGCAGAGTTGAGTGATGACAGTAGTACTACTTAACAGTCATTTACTACACCAGACAATGAAGTTCAGATGCTGCAAACTAAGTGTACGGCTGGTCAGTATTTTGAGTTTTTGAAGATTATTTCTAGATTAAAGATAAGATAATATTGCTAAGTTGCATGGACCAGGCCTAATCCTGTGAAAACATAAAAAAACATAACTTGATAAGGTGAGGTTGAACTTGATAAGGTACAAAAATAGACCAGAACTGAAGGGTACAGAAATGTCTCTCAAAAGAGTACACCCCAGCATTTGTACCTTTTTAGGTACAAGCTGGTACCTCTATTTTTGAGTGTGTACTTGTGCAAGAAAAAATAAAAAAGTCAAAACAGTGATGGCTTTGTGCTTCATTTTTAGCTCGCAAGTGGAGGAAACAGAGTTTACTTCTTCATGTGGGACTTGTCCTCTCTTTTCCTAAATACCATTGTAGCGCCACCTTTGGTGAGAATAAGGATATGCTATTCTAACGGTTTGGCTTGTTTGACCATAACAAGTGCACCATAAATGCGTTCTTGCCCACATGGGTACACCGCCCTACAACTTAGCCGAGTCCCCAATCGGACCGAGTTCAGCAGACTATCCTGATGTGAATGCAGCCTAAATGAAACAATCTTTGAGCCAAAGCGCCTGATGCACCCCCCCAACCCATAGACACCCCATCCCTCCCACCCTCCAGAACGCCTCCCCTCCCTTCCTTTCCCTTTTCAAAAAGCTCCAGCTCTACTCCTCCTCTGCTCTAAATAGGGTTATTCCCCATGAGGTGAAGTACGGTTAGATGGGTTGGACGGGGGTGGGGGGGGGTGGGGGGTCTGCACACCCCCAAGTACATTGCTTTCTCTCTTCTTTCCTCCCTCTCTCTCCTCTCTCAAAGGACAATCCTCCTTTGACTCCCAACTCACCCAGGAATATTAGTCTTATTGCATTTAATCACTGAATTCTCGCACCCTAAAGATTTCAATTCATTAAAGGCACTCAGATATTCAGGCCAGCTGCTTCCTGGCGACTGGGTAAAGACAAGGTGGAGACAGACAGGCTTTGAGTGTGTGTGAGTGTGTCTGTGTGTGTTCTCTCGCTTTCTCTCTGTGGAGACAGGGCAACCCAATCCTCAGCAATGCCCTGGCTGTGCTCAGCACAATTCAGTGACAGCTATACCTAATCACACTACACAGAGGTGGTTCTGGTTATACGGTGTGATTGTATGTGCGTGCAAGGTGCATAAATATCTGTGGAAAAGAGCATGTGCATGTACACGTTGAACTGTGCATGCACATACTGTAAATGTACACACAGAACCACACACACGCACACGTATGCACGATAGAGCTTTGAAAGGCTTTTAAAGGACAGACTGTTGATCCCTCCACAAGCGAGTGAAGCGGCTTACATCTTTCTGTTACAGCGGATTGAAGGTGCATTCTAATACAATTACGCTGACGAATAAAGTGCTTTATAGGAGAAAGGAGGTGCCGTAGCAGCATCAGGCCGCTTGATGCTGTCCAAAGGCACTTCAGTCATGACATATAGAGAAAGAGAGAAATGAGTGGAACAAGGTCATTGTTGCAGACGGCGTGACTGGTTGAGAGTAGAAATGTAAAACAGCAGTTGTAGTTCAAGAAAGAAAAATAAGAGATTCCAAATTTTGGAAATAAGTTATTTCCACTTTGAATAAGAGCACAGGCAAGTGCTTGTGTATGTGCATAATTTTGCAATATATATATATATATATATATATATATATATATATATATATATATATATATATATATATATATATATATATATATATATATATATATATATATATATTTACACATATATATATATATATATATTTACATATATATATATATATATATTTACATATATTTACATATATATATATATACACACACATATATATATGCATACACACACATATATATATATATATACACACACATATATATATATGCATACACACACATATTTATATATATATAAATATAAATATATATATATATATATATATATATATATATATATATATATATATATGTATATATATATATATATATATATATATATATATATATATATATATATATATATATATATATATATATATATATATATATATATATGTATACGTGGTCACCTCAGGATGTCTGAGCAGTTATGTACCATCTAATTGTCCTCCTCCACCTCCCTCAGGCATGTGGTTCAGGTGAGGTGAGCTTAATTTTAGGCATAAGCAAGAATTTGTGGTTAAATCTCCAGAAAATTCATGTAAGTCACTGTAATGCCCTTTAGTTACACAACTGCATGTTTGTGTGTGAAAATATAAGACAAAGAATTAAGCATTTGCATACACAGTTCTCTACATGCACATGCCTGTGTGCACCACTGTGTGTGTGTTTTTATGTAGAATATGCTTTACTGACCAGATGGCTGCAGAGTGGCTTAGGAATCAATATTTAAGAAGAAAACATACCAACAATGCATCTGCATGTGTTTGCTGTACCCCTGTGATAAAATATTGACACTGGTTTTTGCAAGAATTATCGGCTGTGGTCAAAAATAGGATTTGCAGCTTACAGGCCTGTATCTGTTTTGTGGAAGCGGTGATGACGGCTACACATTTGTGTCAAATGTGGATGTAGACAGGCTGCGTGGATGTTTGTCATGAAATACTGCCACCAACAGCAGATGTCAAAATGTGTTGCTGGCAGTTGCTGTTACTTCTGTTTGAATGAGCAGAAATACAGAGAAAGAGAGAGAGAGAGAGGAGAGAGAGAGAGAGAGAGAGAGAGAGAGAGAGAGATAGAGAGTGGTGCCATGCTCAACTGCTCTGGATCTGTTTATTATGAAATGCTTAACTGAAAAATGCTTTATTTGTCACCCTGGGAATTTCAGGGGATTGTTACAATTTTGATGAGTTGACTCAAAACGTTCACAAGCCAAAAGCCATATCCTCTATCGCTTATCAATGCATTGTCTCATTTCCCAGAGAGTGAGTTAAAGAAAAAAAACAAGCAGCAGATTAAAAAAAAGACTTTTACTGTGATTTAGAAGTGTTCTTGGAGAACTCATCAGAAACTTACTGTATTTTTTATCACACTATATAACAGAAAATAATTATTAACATACTCAAATTAATTGAAAATAAAATGAATTGTAAATAAATATCCTCCTGACTACCAGTAGTTCAATTTGTCCTCTGTGGAAGACCTTTGTAAATTTAAATATTGTCATCTCCCTGAATGCTACTGAACTAACACCTTTTGGTCTTTAAAGAGGACATTTAGTGCTTTTAAACGGTACTTCATTTGTGGGGGTGGGGCTTTGTGAACTTTCTTTTTCTCTTCAAGAAAAATGGCCTCCATTGCAACGAGCATGTTTTATGGGAAAAGCAAAAGTGCATAATACTTTTATTTGTGCTGATTTTTACTTGAAATTTTGTAGTTATATTTTCATTGAATAGCTTATGAACACATTTAATCATTTCTTAGATAAATATAACTATATATTACCACAATATTTAAAGGTTTAAGCAATGCCCTCCATAGTGGACATTTGTGGTTACACTTTTTATTTTCCTGGTAGTCAGGAGGATATAGGAAAAAAAAATATAGAAATAGTAAAATTTAGATAATACATATGAATTGGATATGAGGTTGAAACTGGATGCTGCATAAGGACCATGCTACTTGCGTGATCTTTTGGACGGGGCAGCGGTTCCACTAACAGAAAAGAGAAACGATGCATGCTTTCATGTTACTTACCAAAAGTCCTCAACAACATTAAACGAATTTGCTAAACTTCCCATGTGTGTGTGTATATATATATATATATATATATATATATATATATATATATATATATATATATATATATATATATATATAAAATGATTGGGATTCCAAAAATTAAGACATTAAGAAAATCTGGTTGTGTCAGCAGAAGCTTGCTTGTATGTGTCATAAATAAGTAGTTGAACTTTTTGTAGTGAAGCTGATGACTCTGAAATGATAAACACTTACCCACATTTTCTTCATGTCTATCAAATACAAAAAAATCTTTATTGTACTTCAGTTGAAAGCCAATCGCAGTAATCCACATCTTAGACTATAAATGTGGCATTCCATGGAAAATTTACTTTTCAGCTAAGAGTATCTTAACTACAATCTGATCTAAGTGCACTCCTCAACTTTATGAAGAGTGAAACTAAGCCATCCTTATTTTGAGTCAACAATATAGTGTGTGAATGAATGGCACAGCTGATGTAGAGCTGCTTTGACATGTCATGGATTTCACACTACACACAGATTGAGTTCTCCCTCTCATGAGAAAGTATGCAGAAAGGACATTTGGCCTATGCTGGGTATGACTGACATGATCCACTGATTTCACATCTGAGAAGAGATAAAAAAAGGAATGAAAAAATTCAGCAAGAGACCAGAGAGTAGATTGAATATCAAACACACTATTTTTCTAAGTGTAGGTGAGTGAAATGAAGGGGGGGTATTATAGATTAGAATACACACTTACCATGTGGGAATCAGTTTTGTTTAACTAATTTTCCATAATGTGGTGAGGAAGGCTTCCCCTTCCCACACCAATCTGCACTGCTCAGGTGCAAGCCATTGAGGCCAATCAGGGGGCCTTTATAGATGGGCAGGTGTGCACCTCCTCACTCTGTCTCCTGGGTCTACCCTGCTGCAGCATAGCAGTGAGTGTGGTCAGTTCTACCCATTGACAAATTGTAAGTAAAATCTGTTCATGACTGTTCGGCAATTCTGTCTCTGGGTTACTCACCGTGATTCCCTGTAGTATGGGAGTTTGCCAACTGTGGCTGCAGGGTGAGCAGAACCATCTACTTCTCCAGCATCAGTTGGCCATAAATCTCTCTGTGGGTAGGCTGCACTTGCCTTCCAGGTAGGATATCTACATGTCCACAGGGTTTTGCTCAATACGGGAAGTAAATAACCTTCTCTTTAGGCATACTGGGGAGGCGTGCACCACATGCCATTGCTCCAGGTTCCTTGGACACTGCTGTCTTGGTTGGCTCACAACAACCATTGGAGTGGACCGGCTTCACCCTGGGGAGAGACCTCTCCTAGCGGCTGTGGTTTCTGAAGACTAACCATTTTGGCCCTCCCATATCTGGGTGTTGTTGGGCACGGCTGGGACTCCTCAATACGGAGGCAACCTGCCTTCAACATTTTGTATGGCTTGTTTAAGTTTTCATATTTGATTTTTGTTTTGCTGTTCTGCATGTTTATTTCAGTTGGCAGGTTGCTCTCTTTTGCAGGCCCACCCCTGTGCTCATCCCCAGGCTGTGGATTCACAGGGTTTTATATACTTTTTTTTTTTTTTTTTTTTTTTTTTTTTTTCTTCAAAAGCTTTTAACCATTTCTTAAACTTTACTTTTATTGTGAAACCCACAATCACTGTCTGGACTTTTATCAAACTTGTGGCCATGTTGGCCAATTGCTAGGGAGTCACCCCTAGCTGGCTGTCTTGTTGTCTCTTCACTCGCCACAATAAGATTAATTTATTTTAAAGTTTACAACATGCATGCATATTTTCTCTAAATGTCCATTTCTAAGACTTTTCCAGGTGATGTAGCCTTATTTTCAATTTCCACATGCCTCAGCTTATTCAACAGATTTTCAAAAACGCCATTTAAACTCTAACCATTACTTTTTGACTTGCACAAATTGATCTGGTGCTACTTCAAATACAGAAATTATCATACACCAATGAATAAAATGAAAATGGGGTGGTGTACATTTCTTATTTTAGAGGACCTTTATTTGGCAGTTTAATGTCTATGTATGCATTCATTCACCATGCCTGGGCCCCCAGTCATTTGCCTGTCTGTGTGCCAGCAATGCATCTATACCAGGTGCCTCTATAGGCCGCTCTCAGTACCAATGTCAAAATCAATGACTTTGGAGTGCAGGGCTAGTGTGACTGAGACCATCCTCTGTGAACATGCTTTGTCTTTCAGTACCCTCACATTGCTTAAGGCAGAGTGGGGAAATATGTGACAAAGGTTATCTTTTATAACAGCTTTATGACCTGTGAAAGAAAATCCTTTGGGAGTAATTAAATTAATTGGGTTTTAAACTATTTTCAAATTGGAGTATGTGCAGACTTGCTAAGCTGGATGCTTTTTTTATTTTAGATGACTATTTTTTTTTCATACCTGCATTATTAAAGACACCTGTGACCTAAACAGACCCAAAATAAAAGAACCTAAATCATAACCTATAAGACACAAGCTTTTTTTTTTTTTCAGTTTGAACATTTGTGTGAAACCTCAACCACAGAGACTTTGGAAATGACATGTCTTGTGGATATTCAGCAAAACATTGACATAACACACATGTTGCAATTAATGATTTATTTTACCTTGCAGGTGTTTGCAACAAGGATATGTGGGGAAGTTTTAATTAAAAGCATGTCAGAAGAACCTCATGAAGAATAACTTCACTTGACTTCAATCTCTTCACATCTTTATTTTGGTGCCAAGTTGACAATAGCATTTTAAAAAGTGTTTAAGTATGCCAAATAAAAGCAAGACAAATGCAGACTTGCTTTGTAGGCATGGGGAAAGGAGCCTTTCCATGAGGGTACTTTTGTTATTACCTGCAAATGAGGTTTTAGGAGTCTTTTCATTAAAGATAACAGTTATAATTGAGACATGGATGTTTGAGAAAACAATGAAGACAAAAGACAATATATTTCAAGAGGGAAAAGTTGAAAAAGTTGTCTATTTTGCAATGAATTGGCTAATACGCAAGTCTGCAGTAATATGAGAAAAAAATATATTCAAGTAAAATGTAATCAAAGCATTTTGAGTTTTTCAATATATGACAAAGCTTAACATTAAGGAGCAATAATAAGTTACTTTTCTGATTCCTATTAAAACTGTAGATCAATCCTGAGCATTTCAGCTGTAAACAATAATCCCAAATATTTATCAAAACTGTGGTTATGCAAAAAATGATTAAAGTTTGTATCAGCATTAATTATCCAAAACACATATCAAAATACAGAAAGAAATAAAAGAAATTCAGAAGGCAGTGTGTTAAGAGATTTTATAATTGTCATTTTTTTCTTTAATGGTAATTTTCCATGTTTGAGTTTTGGAATAGCCACTTCTTACATGATGGATTAATGATCTACTGCCTCATCTTTTAGAAATGACAATTGTGTATCAATTAAATAACATCAGGAGAATTGTTTGTGGAAATTCAAGACCTAAAAATTGTTGGGGTCCCATCTGGTTTTAGTGCAAACATTGGACACCTAAATTCATCTGATGGCTTTACACATGTGTAGCCTCACTCTTTTCCACATTCAATCCGTCACTCTAATTTATAAACCATATAACAAAGAGCATCTGACTGAAAAATTTCACTTGAATTACACGCCGAATTGCTCAAACATTACATCTGAAGATTCTTGTGCCAACAACTATGAACTGGGACCTCTGAACATTAATGAGAGTGGAGTGATGGTCTCTGAGGACCCAGTCTTTGGCTCCTCTTCCTCCCAGTACAGTCCTAGGTGACTGGGCATGCCTTACAAGATCTGATTAGTTCAAAATTAAAACTTCATTAACTGTCAGGTTTAATTAACAGACTGGTGGAAGAATGCTTTTGTTTAAGTTCATTATATATTGCCTTGTCTGTGCTTTGATAACATTTGCATGTATAATACATAATTGCAGCGTCTGTATGTCTTCAGCGTTCAGCTTTGATCCTCAAACAACGTTGTATTGTAATATTCTCTCTTATTTTGAATATTTATATGTTCAGAGACTGAGTTAAGCAGGCAAAAGTTCTGAATGATCTAAAGTATGTTAGTCAAAATGTAGACAGTTGGAAACTTATGTTTCAGTGATCTGACCATTGACCCAGAGAAAAAAATTGGTCTTATACAAATATTTCAATACCAAAAATGGGAAAACTCACCAACAAAGATACTTTATTCAGACTTATAACTTGAAAAAACAAACAAACAAAAAACCTATGGTCATGAGCTGTGGGTCAGGACCGAAAGAACGAGATCTCGTATACAGGCAGCTGAAAAGAGTTTCTACACTGCAAAAAATCCAACTTGTATTTTTTGGCCTGAAACAGTCATTTAAGTAAGTAAAACTTGAAAATATGTATTAATGGGATTTAAAGCAATAATGTTAGTAATCACAACAAAACAAGCAAGTTGTTTGCCGCAAAACAATTAGGTGAGTGTTTAAAAATGATAACTTCAAGTTGGAGTTCAATACAAGGGACAACAATTCTGCTAACTTTAATTTCTTTGTTGTAAAATGCAGGAAAACCAACTTTTTGAGTTTGCAGTTTTCACTTGAAGTCTCACTTGGCTGGCTGTGCTGCCTCGAGCTGGACTCCACACAGGTATGTTTTTATTTAAATTAAGTTTAAATGGTATGGAAATTGTTGATTAGCATTGTGTAGTATGTTGTAGATTTATGGAGGAGGCAACCTACACGTTTTCAACATTTAAACACAAACAGCTTTTCACTCAGCAGCAGTTAGCAGAACTGCTGCATAGGTTAGCAGCTAGCTTATCTGGGCTGATTCTGTTCAAACAGGACAAGACGTGTTTTCTTCTACTGGTTAGTATTCATTTAGTTCATGTTACTAGCTGCAACTAAAGGAGTAGCCATTAGGGTATTAATGCTAACACATTAGCTTATATTTCATGTACTAAGTATCAGAACAACATGGAGCAGTTTGTATAACACTTTTTTGTAGTAACATTTACTTCATGCCGAGTTCAATGAAACACTTAATGGTACTACCATTTACATATTAAAATGATAAGATGTAAGTCATGTCAGAGTTGATAAAATTATTACAGTGTAATGGTAGGAAAGGCCAGTCTACCTATTTAAAATATTGTGTTGGTCAAAATATAGGTCTGCCCTGAATTTACTACATTGCTTTTGATTAAAAAAGGAGTAAATATTTGTACTATGACCCACTGTGGGCTCCCAGGCTTGGATATATTGTCCTTCTGTTTAAAAACATTAAAATACATTTAATTGACTGTTTTATACTGGCTGCTGACTTTCTTAACCTAAACTGATGTAAGTGTTGGGTTTAGGTATAGATAAAGGTTGATAGCCTCAAATAATATATGCTATTTGTAAATAATGTTTACTGCAGCAAAATATATTAAAAATAAAAACACTGAATGTGTATTCTTTTTAGCTCAAGGATCTAGTCTAGTCTTTGCATTGTCATTAAATTTATGAAATGTTATGTGTAATGTATAACATTTCGGCTGACTGCCTTACTGATCCCCAACAAATTGTCATTTTTGTTTTTCAGATTGAAATGAATGCGGTTCAAGTTCTACAAGTTTACCAATGCCATTGAAGCTGTTCAGCTGAAACATTATTGGCCACATCACAGAGGTTCAACATGGCTTAGCCAACACAGGGACTGCTGCACTTTCAGAACCATCAGTGCTTTGAAATCACATCTTTCATGATTCCGTAGGACTGTCCAACAGTTCTTTTTTTATGAGCACAAGTTGTCTTTCATTTTTCTTATATTGATAAAAGCACAAGCTGTTTTTTTATTTGCCATTTTATTTGATATAAATAAAACTAAGGTTTTGAGGATGTATGTTGCATCTATAATTATTTATGCATTTAATTAGAAATGATTGAAATTAAATTATGAAGTTGAGTTACATTAGCAGTGTGCAATTTTAAATTACTCTTAAATTATTCTGCTATACTTACTTGACCAAATTCAAGTGGATTTTGTGAAAGAATTTGAGTTATTACAGTGCAAAATGATACAATATTACAACTTATGAAAGAGTTAGAGCAAGTAAGGATTAAAAGTTGTAACCATGTAGATTCTTAAATTAGTACAACTTGTGGAACAGTTACCAGAAGTAAAGATGAAAAGTTATTACAATATAAAATTATAATTTAGTGGAACTTACAATTGAATTGTAAAAAAATCCTAATTTTAGATTTGTGCAAACTCAAAAGCAAAACTTAAAATATCTAGTTTAGCTGTTCAACTTAAAATTTTATCGAAGTTTGTTGCCTTGAAATTTTAAGTTCACTCAACTTTTTCTTTTTTACAGTGTGCCACAGGGTGGCCGGGCTCTCCCTTAGAGATAGGGTGAGGAGCTCGGTCATCCGGGAGGGGCTCAGAGTAGAGCCGCTGCTCCTCCGCATCGAGAGGAACCAGTTGAGGTGGCTCGGACATCTGGTCAGGATGCCTCCTGGACGCTTCCCTGGTGAGGTGTTCTTGGTACGTCCCTGTGGGAGGAGACCCCGGGGAAGACCCAGGACATGCTGGAGGGATTATATCTCTCGGCTGGCCAGGTAAATCCTCGGGATCCCCCCCGCAGAGTTGGCAAATGTGGCATGGGGAGAGGGAAGTCTAGGCTTCCCTGCATAGGCTGCTGCCCCCGCGACCCGACCCCGGATAAGCGGGAGAAGATGGATGGATGGGAAAAATAATAAAAATTAAAGATACACAAGGGAGCATCTTTTGGGATACTTTAAAATTTTGACAAATGATTTTAAAGGAACAGTATGTAACTAATTTCTTTTTTTTTTTTTCCCCCACAAAATCAAGTACTGCTTTCATAGATACATATTTAAAATTACAATCACATCCGAATGAAAGAGTTGTTGTGGCTTACAATGAGTCATTTATAAATAGGCGGTGGCACACCAAAAGAAGGCTGCCATTTTGCATCGCCATCTTTGAATATTGTTGCCAAAAGTGGAGGAACTTCTTAGCATTATGCATTTTAGTTGTGATTTACCACGTGTTGTTGGAAGGGGGAGGGGGAGGGGAAGGAGGAGAAACAAGCAAAGACACACACAACAGGCAGAAATGTCAAGCATTTCAAATATCTGACAGACTACCCTCTGAAATTTTCTCCCAGTGTCATCTCGTCAATGAAAACTCACACCTTATACCACGTCAGTCATGTTTAGCTCATCACTTCCTCGTCACTATCATAAAAAAAAGGGGCTTCAACAAAATAGTTTTATTACTGTCATCTTTGACAAAGACCACACTGTAACAACATAAGTCATTTTATGTAGAATCTTTACAATTTTTCTTTTTTAAATCTGGTTCTCAGTAAGCCTTTGGGTTAATATTTTTTCTAAATTACAAACAAAATTAGACATATTAAACTGTGTAAGAAAAACTTATTCAAAATGGACAATCTCTGTGTAGAAAAAAAAAAAAAAAAAAAAAGAAAACAGGATAAGTTGCAGCCAGATGCAGTAAGTTGCATTTAAGGCTTTTGATTTACTGATTTTTGAAACTGTGATCGCAAAGTTTTGACAGTTTGGTAATCTGAAAAATTTAGGAGAATTATTGTAAAGGAGGGAATAAGTAGCTATGTTCTTAGAATTGCAATGGATTCTGCCTATCAGAGTTACAAGTCTACTACCAAGAAATGTTTCATTATGGTTTGTGTTTGTTTTGCAAACACAGGAGATGGACACTTTCAAGTTATTAAGTTATCAGTAAATAAACAATGCATTGTAAATTCTAGAAAGTACTTGTATAGAATTTAATCCCATCTGTCCAATACTTAAAGCATGGATTAAGGAGGGACATGCAATGCAACAATGATTCCATGTTCACCCACAAATCTGCAACATAATGGTTGAAAAGCAACATACTACAACGAGCCAGTAATAGTCCAGAACTCAACATGGTTTTTTGCCTCAATTAAAGTCCAGTTGGAGGTTCTGCCATAATAGGACTGAATTACTGTGGCAGGACTTGAAGATTGCTTTACATAACAAATCCCTACAAAACTCATTGAGCACAAGTAACATTGGAAAGAAGACTTTCCTGAATATGATGTGAAAGAGTGACAGAATTATATAGAAAAAGGTCACTTTTATCACTGCTGAATGTGGTTTTACAAGCCGATGAGTCTCAGGGTCAGTCAAGTGTTTGCTATCAAATGTATTATTTCTCGCTTTATTTATTTATTTACTGATATTTTTACTTCTTCTTATTACATATTCACATAGTATAGATTAATTATTCTTCAAAAGCTAAAGCTCATTGTGCTAAAGCTCATTGTGTCTCAGGGTCAGTCAAGTGTTTGCTATCAAATGTATTATTTCTCGCTTTATTTATTTATTTACTGATATTTTTACTTCTTCTTATTACATATTCACATAGTATAGATTAATTATTCTTCAAAAGCTAAAGCTCATTGTGCTAACGTTTTTTTACACACATTGTAAAATCATTGCTATGTTATCCTGCTGCACAAAACATTCTTCATTTTGACACATTTCAGCCGTTCAGATAGAAAACATATCCATCCAACTTTCCAAAGACCAACCCAACCCCCATTCACCCTTTTTGTCTTCCTGCTGCTTCTCCAGTGTCAATTACTATCTGTGCTTTGCAATGCAGATTGAGCAGGATGTTGTTTAAATCCTCCCAGTCTTTGCTAGATAAAAAATAAACATTCACACACTCACATACACACAAGTACACAATTGCTGTATGCAAGCCAGGGAATTAGCTTTTACTAAGAATCTGCAGTCTGAGGATGATAATATAGAGTCCTAGCTCCCCAGAAGTGTGTCTGCAGGCATGCATTAAGAATGAGTGCCTGTGCGTGTGTTTATGAGACACTAATCGTTTACCATCCCATTGTCCTCTTCCACCTCTGTCTCCTCCTCTTCTTTCACATATTTAATGTGACGCATAAACAGATACACACCCAAACACCACAAGCATTTTGATTTTCACACCCTTGACAGAGAAGCACAAACAGTGCATCAGCTTTATTATGAGCACCTGAATAAGCATAACCTTAATTCAACTCGTAGCACCTGCAAGCCTCCAGCCACAGCATTCATAGTTGACAGTGTAATAGATCGCTCTGCTTTGAACGGTGTTTCAAAGACGAAGTGTCTGCCAACTTGGTTTGGAAATCCTGTAAGTCAGGTTTGATATACACACAAAAAAGAACAGCATATGTTTTTTTTTTTCTCACACACATACAAACACAGTGTGGTTCAGCTTACCATCTTTTCCATGTACACAAATCAATCGTGCGACCAGGTTTGTGGAAAAAGAAAATGAAAAGATGAGACAATGTTTTTCTTTTCAAGCAAAGCAAAATAGTAAAGTTTCTTTCCAACTGATCAAATGTGGCTTTCTGCAGTTTCTCTGAAACAACAGTGCTCAAGGTGACTAAATCCTGATGGTACAGGTGTTAGCCTCAATGGTTAACACTAAAAGTACATGCAAAAATGGAAGTTAAATAATTAAAAATGTATTATAGTTTGCTTTTTCTTCCAGTTGCCTCTGGCTATTTCCTTTAATGAAGAGTTTAAGCAATTCCAAGCTGTTTGAGTATTCACACACACGAACACATCAAAACCTCTGCTTAGGGGTTTTACTCAATGACAGATAGGTTACAGCCCAGTAAAAATTAATGATGAAGACAAATTGGAGCAGCACCTGGCCAGCGATTTATCAAAGCCCTGCAGCTGAGATGGTGCTTTTTGCCCGTAAGGGAATTTAGCACATTTCATTGAGAAGTATTTCAAAACCTACTACAGAAGCCTGGCAGCAGAAGAACAGAGAAACACACATAAGGAAAGAAAGAGGAAAAGTGAAACGGAATTGATTTATTGACTGAATGAAATGCAAAATGATTTATTAGGCCAAAGAGCCGAAAGGCAGAAGGGAGTGGGAAGTTTTCACATGAATAGCTGTTGAATCCGAGGGAAAAAAATGTATTTTTACATTGATTCCAATCTATTAAATCATGCTCATCCACAGAGGGGGGAAAAAAAGAAAAACAGTAGATGTAAACTGACTTTAAGACACAGATATTGAGAGCAGCAAAGGTGGCACTTTCTTGTGTTTTTGCCAAGTTATCAATAAGATTCTCAGCCACATTTCAGTTCGACAAATCACTATGCAGGGCATCCAGGTACTTTGTGTCAAACACAGCCACACACAAAGAGCTCGATAACCTTTCCACCTGTACATGATTTACCGCCAGCACTCCTCCTTCAGGATATTTGATGGAAAGATATGCTCTGATCGTGAAGGTATATTTCTATTCTTTTTGCCACAGTAAATTTAACTGTCATGGAAAAAGGAAAACATGAAAGAGATGTGGGAGGAGCAGTTCCTTTTGTGGATCTTGAAACAGCTGTCAGTAGAATCTTTGGGAGCAGAAAAGAAGAGCAGCGAGTTGAAATTTAGCTCTTTGAAATTAAAAAAATGGTCAATTAGTGAACTGAGGTGTTTTCTTTTATCATATTAGTTTTCTTTACTTTAAAGCCCCAGTATTTGAAAATTACCCCTAGCTAGCGATGCACTAATTAATACAAGCAATGGTTACACAGTATAGTTCTCTCTGGCACATTGCCATTAAAACATGTTGTTACTATTACCAAAGCCATAAAGAGTCACAAATGTGAAAATGTCAAATCTTGCACAAGTGTGCCGATACTTAATTCTGTTTCATTATTGATACCATTAAGCTACCAGCATGCCCTCCATGTATTTGGAACCAAGCTACCGCTAATAGCTTATATCATCGTGTAAAATCGTATGACTAGAAGGAGGACATCAACCTTCACCCCCATGAAAAATCAGCTGAAATTGATTATAAAAACATAAAGAAAGACACTAAAAAAAATACAGTTGCCAGAAGCACACAGTCGCCTACTGGTATGACTTCTTTAAAAAGCAACAGCATTGCTGCCATTTTATACTGCAAGTAAGTAAAATATGTCACTTAAACAGGAGGATAAAGTGGGATAGACTACACTTCCCTGTTTCTAACATAATGCCAAAATAAGCTTCTTTGTTAGATTCAATCAGCGTACTTGTCTAACAGAAAGCTGCTACTTCTGCATCCGTTTTAAAGTCCATCCCCCTCTTGATTTGTCTTCATCTGGTAAATGCTACACCAATGTAGACTCTCCTTTTCTTCAGCTTATTATTTCTTTTTCTTTTCTTGGCTCTTTTTCTCCTCCTTCTTGTGGGGCAAAGAGTATCGATGGTCCACCATTGCAAGGGAAAATGACAAGTTAAATGATCTACAACCCCCAACCCTCACTTCAACAACAAACAGTGATTCACAGCTAAAATGAGTAAAGCTAACAGGTTTGACCTCTTTCAGCTACCGTAGACAAAGATAACGATGTATCATGGCAGCCTTTTGTCATCAGCTAATTATTTATACAAAACCCTATGAGAATGCTTTCATTTGGAGTGTGATTAGATTTGGATAAAACACTTTTAATCCCATTGGTTGCCATGGGGGAGTGACTGGAAATTTTTGACTGGAAGTGTATTAATAAAAGGAATACTTGATTTTTCCCATAAAAAGCCAAATTTGTTTCACACTGTACTTTTAATGACATATGTGATCTTCAGTAGATCAGTTCTGGAGACATTGTTTGAGGTTTGTGAATTTGAGGGATTGGTTACACCTTGCTGATAAGTAAAAATAAGAAGAAAAACTGGTGATGGTGGTGGTAAATCCAGCTGAAATCTAACTCAGCGAAACACTTGAAGTGTTTATCGTCACTATTTTTCTTTTAATCTATTTATTCATTTCAAAACTAGATCAGTTAACATTCAACTCAGCTTATCAGATATTTATGAAGACATTACAAACTGAGCCGTGAGTCATGTTTAAATACATTGCAAACTGTTTTCAATATGCAATTGTAGTTTGTAAGAAAAGACACTCACTTGAAACATGCTTGGCAAACTGCTCTCTTTCATTTTCCCTTTTGACTCATCTTGGAGTGACTGAGGTGATCTGGTTGATACTATATATATATATATATATATATATATATATATATATATATATATATATATATATATATATATATATATATATATACACATCTTTTTTTTTCGGTTGCTATAATCTACTCCTGTGACACTTTTTTTTGCTGTGGTAAACAACCACATGCAAAGTTGATAACATATGATGCTAACTGACGTGTTAAAAAAGGCAATATCATACTGAACCATGTAATGTAAAGACAACGTCATCAGAAATCTCAAGGGGCATTTTTATCTTGGCATCTCCCCAGGTGATTCCAAACTGTAGAATTCTGAAAGCTTTGATTGATGAACAAAGAGATCAGTATGATTTTTGACCTTTCAAATATGCTTAGCTGAATTATTGGACTTGCTTAGAGGTATTTTATACCCCTGTTACTACACACACACACACACACACACACACACACACACACACACACACACCTAACACAGATAACTGCACCACTTAGGTACTGGTGAAAATGTCAGAGTGAGATTAATCTTATGACATTACCTCAGGCTGGCTTTGACTTTGCTCTGGTGAAAAGCTCAGATCAGGTACCCATCCATGTTTATTTTGGCAGAAATCAGTCAGGCATCTCTGTGAGGTCAAACACCACCGTCCTAGTCACTGACTTCATTTTGAGCTCAACAGTCCATAGCATATGTTAAAGTTGACTCCAGATCAAAACAATATAGCAGCTAAAATACACCAGTCATGAACAATTTATCCATCAAGGATGTCATTAAGATTTCATCCCACATTTAAAAGGCAAGCCATTACTTTCTTCCCTTCTATGCCCTACCTGTCTAGCCAGTTTCACACACAGTGATGGCACCATATGGGAACCTGCTCATGAACACGTTAAATACATTCAGTAGCTTTCATCTTTATGTACATCTGTGCATCATTTCATGAGCTGCAGATACGCAAAGGCAAAAAAAAAAGAAAAAAGAAAGCACACACACTATCCACGAAACTCGCACATCTGCACGCAACACATCACACTTACCACCACTACAGTGTCTGTACACCGCGTACATCACTGGAGGCAAGGTTACCTTTGTTGTTTTGGCTCTCCTTGCCAGATGCCTTTTGTAGGTGCTTCCCCCTCAAGCACTTTGCTGGTGTTGGAACACACATGCGCAAATGCACAAATACAGGAAAGCTCACTCAATGATGCACAAAGATGCATTTTCACATGCACACAAACACACACACACATTCACACACATATAAACACAGTGGCCCCACACAGCCTACCCCCACCACCCCTGGGTGATGAACAACATCTGCTTACCCGTCCCTGCGTCCCTGCCCCTGGCGTGGCTGGTGGCTTCCTCCTGGCAGCGCTGCCACAATGTCATCTTGTCTGCTTCTCTGTCACCCATTACTAAAATGTGTAGTGACAATCAGACTTTTTTCACACAGAGCAACATCCTTTACCTTACTGTGGGACCAGTGGCTCCAGCCTGTACAGTGGCCTCATTGAAGGGTACATAGTGTCATCTGTTGTTAGAAGAAATCCCATTAAGTAGGACAAGATTTTAAATACTCAAACTTTTTTGCAGAGGAAAAAAAAAAGTTAAGGACAATTTTGGTTCCCACAACAAAGAGTATGATTAACCTTTTGTAACTTTTTACTGTTTCTTGAGAAAACCTACTTTTTATATTTGGGTTATTTCCTTTTATTGTTTGTTTCTTTGCCAGACCCATACTGAAGACAAACAAATATTTAATTATTGCTCTTACTTCCTTGCAAACTATTCACTTAAATGACTATACTTTTTGCCTCAAGCGGAGGAGTTTAAATATCTTGGGGTCTTGTTCACGAGTGAGTGAAGGATAGAGCGAGAGATCGACAGACGGATCGGTGCGGCGTCTGCAGTAATGCGGACTCTGCGCCGGTCTGTCGTGGTGAAGAAGGAGCTGAGCCAGAAGGCGAAGCTCTCAATTTACCAGTCGATCTACGTTCCTACCCTCACCTATGGTCATGAGCTGTGGGTCGTGACCGAAAGAACGAGATCTCGTATACAGGCGGCTGAAATGAGTTTCCTCCGCAGGGTGGCTGGGCTCTCCCCTAGAGATAGGGTGAGGAGCTCGGTCATCCGGGAGGGGCTCAGAGTAGAGCCGCTGCTCCTCCGCATCGAGAGGAACCAGTTGAGGTGGCTCGGGCCTCTGGTCAGGATGCCTCCTGGACGCCTCCCTGGTGAGGTGTTCCAGGCACATCCCTCTAGGAGGAGACCCCGGGGAAGACCCAGGACACGCTGGAGGGATTATATCTCTCGGCTGGCCTGGGAACGCCTCGGGATCCCCTCCGCAGAGTTGGCAAATGTGGCTGGGGAGAGGGAAGTCTGGGCTTCGGCTGCTGCCCCCGCGACCCGACCCCGGATGAGCGGCATGAAGATGAAGATGAAGTAATCAACTTTCAAAGGCATATGACTTTTAGTATAACCTTGCATGATGCATGTTGTAAGCCGTATTATGCTTCTGTGTGTTCCTGAGAAAAATAAGAATTACAAGACTGATGAGGCAACAATCAAACCATCTAAAACATGGGCTTCCCAAAGTCAGCCCTCAAGGGCCGCTCTCCTGCAATGTATCCCTGTTCCAATACACATGGCTTCCATTAAATTGATCCAACAGACAATGCAGTTTTGCACAATTTGTTATTGGTTTGAGTCAGGTGTTTCGGAAGAGGGACATATGGAAAACCTACAGGGCATGAGGACAAGAGCCAGGGACCCTTGATCTAAAAACATACATGCAGTGTTGTGGAGTCAGGGTAACATGGCAGGCAGCGCATACCCAAGGCAGAAAGAAATAAAGAAATCATTAAATTTTAACAATTAGTTTTTATATTTTTTAATATAATCTTTCAAATTAAAATTTCTAATAGCCGATAGTAACAGTCAATTTGAAAGTGAAGGTATTTAGTGCTTTTCATAGCTCAATAAAATGACTTCACAGCACTTGCTCCTGGCCAGGCACAGACACTGCCCAATTTACCCTTGCACTGTATTACTGTCATGGCCTCACCCTCTATTGAAGACACAGTACTGCCTTTACCTCTCACATCATTGAAACAATGAGTGTTCATGCACAGTCAGTTTTCCTGCATAAAATCCCTTCTGTAAAAAGTTGGTGGACGTGCTCACCGGAGGGACAACCCCACTAGAGAGGCTTAAACAATTTTCATGTTTTTCTTTTAAGGGAAAATGTCAACATATACTACTGATTGGATTGACATACAAAGTTAAAATAGTCTGGGGACTGCCACTGGATCCTTTACCCATCTTTGCTCAATTTTTAAAGGTGTGTTATCATCTTGATTGTGTTCAATTAAGCAGGTATTTACACACCTACACAATTAAATAATCAGTTGTGTGTCCATGTGACTGGCTGCCTACCTAACTTCAGAGCTAACGGCATGCGCCTGCATCCAAGAAGAGCTTGACATTTACTGAAAGGTTAACTATCTAAGACAGCTATAATAAATAGCAATGTGGATATAACTCTTAATTCATATTTCTAAATGAGTTTGGAAGATAAATCACTACAGCTACGTTATTTAGCAGCTGTTCTCAGATTAAACCTTCATAGTAAACAATATTTAAGGTAGCATTTTAACCAGAATAGTCCACCGGCTTAGTGAAAGATTCTGACAAAATGTGCATCTTTACTTGTTTGGTTTACTTTCACGCACTACTCAAGGGGGCCGAACTCCTTGATCAATGTCATGGTGTTCGAACAACTGCTCACTAGGGGCAATATTCATGGAAATGACCACTGACCAAAGATAATGAAGAAGAAAATCTTCCTCTGTGGAGGTCTTGTTCACCACAAGTACAATCTTATAACAATAAATTAATGTCTCTTGGAATTTCTGTTTTTATTTTGGTGCTCAAACACCATGCAGCTTTTACAAGAACCTGCCCAATATAAGCAACAGGGGGGGCAGTGAGACCTTTGACAAGTTGAGCTACAATTCATCTCAGTGTCAGTGGTTCACTGTATGGTCCATTTGCTTTCACACCAACAGCAAACTGCACCAGGGTTCACTTGCAACAGAGCTAAGACCCCTGGTTTTCATACAGTCGCTTCTTTATTCTGTACAAGTGCAAATGCTCATTCACACTGGCCCAAACAAACTACATTCTTAGACATAAGGTTTGTTCAAAGTGAACCAAAGGATGCAGTGTGAATGCACCCAAAGTAAAGAAGTAGAGCTGGATCATGAATGTGCTGTTTCAACAACTTCATTGAGGTTATCAAGTGACCGCTAAAGCTAAAATTAAGATTATAAGAACAGGACAGTAGGTGAAGAGGGAAATGTAAGCTTAGTTTAATAAGTCTGTGCACCCTTCCACTACGCACGCACTGCGCACACCCTCCTGGATTAATAAGTCTGCAGAATAAGACTGCAGAAGAGAGGGGGATAAACATTCTATTTATATCATAAATCATGGCATCTGTAGTCTTAATTAAAAAAAAAAAATAGATAAATAAAAAAAAAAAAAAAAAAAAAATATATATATATATATATTTATATCTTTTTTTGTTGTTGTTGTTGAGATGTTGAAATGATAAAGCTTCTCTGAAGCCTCTTCATATTTTGTAGACTTAAAATATCATCTGAATTTAAATGATTAAGTAAATTATATATTATTATTCTAAATAATTCTACAAAAAAAAAACAAAAAAACACGTCTTACACATCCATCTACTCTCTGCAGTAAACTCTTTGCCTTTAGCTTTTCTGTCTGCTCCAGCTCTAAAAGAAACTTCTGTGGCTGTAGGGGGCAGGTCACTGAGGATGTTGCAGGAGAAGCACATTTTCTCTCGTGCACGCTATGTACCTGTCTCTTGGCCAATGGGTCTCTGTTACTTACCGGTCTGTGGGCCAGAAATCTCCTGACATAGACAGATGACATATTTATTAGATTGTCAGTGGCACTTCTGCCCCCCCCGCCCCCACTCACACCCACAAACACACACATATGGCTACCTACGCACATTATTTCACCACAAAGACACATGCACATGTTGGAGAATGCAATAAATGCTCCATAAAAATAAACGGTGAACTACATATATTTACTACCAATTCATAAATGTCCAGTCTTTACACTCAGCAATTACCAATTATTCTTTTCTTTTCTTTTTCAGATGTTGCCTGTTATTGCTTTTTGTATATATCATTCTCTATTTTTCTCTTTCACTTACAGTAAACTAAAGAAAACAATTGGCTCCGCTGCTGGCTAATTGGGACGGGCTCCTGTGGCGAGGTTCAGGCAAAGCGGTTGATGAGGCATAAAATGATGATTAATTAATTTACTGCTCAGTTGGTCATCAAACTGAGAGCTTTATGAGACTCCCAGCAGTCGGCCGGCCCAACCCAGTGTAATGCAGCAAAGCACACTCATACACACCTTTTACGCACGCGCATCCCAAACACTCCAATATCTCTGCATTTACAGCCTTTTTATTGCTGGCAGCTAAAAGCTTGCGCACACACATACCGACACACACAACCCCCGTACACACAAACTGGTGATCCCTATGGTGCACAGAGTGAGCAGGTCTGTCTTTGTAATGACCTGTGCTAAAAACTTACTGGAGCATGGAAATGTGGAGGTGAACATTGGTAAGTATTGATACACCTCAGTGTAACAGTTGTAAAACAAAACAAATCTGCAATGAAAAGCAAAGGAGCAAGATTTTTTTTTTTTAATGTAAATTATAGTATAAACATTTTTTTTTATTTGTAATTGTTTTGTCCTCTGTCAATGTTTTCAAATGAACAATTCATAGCCAAGTGTAACAATTGAAATGTTATTACTAATACTACTTATAATAATAATATTGCTGCCAGTCCTGCTATTAATTAATGAGAAATTATTGTGATAATAACATTTTTTTTGTTTCTTTATTTTACTGCTCAGTTATTCATCAAACTAAAAACTTTACAAATTTCCCAGCAACTAATTGGCTAAACTCATAGCCCTTTTACACTGGCAGGGGGACCAATATGGTGCTACCAAACTTAATTTTGAAAAAGACAAAAAGAACAAATAAAGAAAAAAAAACAAAGTAAAAACAAAGATAGTCAGTCAGTCAATGTTCACATGTTATTTCTTCAGCGTGTTTTAATTGTTTTTCAAGCAAAATGGTAAAAGTAAAGAATAGGGAAACGTCAATAGTAAATGAGTTGTGCAGCCAGACACAGTGTTACATTGTATTATACAAATATTTCAGCAATTATAAGTATATGTACTTACTATTGCTTTGTATGTGAGGATGCATCAAGTGTTGAGAGTTTATCCCATCTGCTGGACATACGGTCTCTTCATAAAACTAATGCACAACATATTAGAACCCCCATAAGTATATGCATTTAGTCCCTTAGTGAGAGGGAATCTATAGTACTCCATAGAACTTAAGCCCCCTCATAGCATTACTGTTTCTACTTACTCCCTGCTACAGTGGAACATGTAGTACCTCTACTTATATGAGTAATATATGTTATTTGTTACAGTTTCCACAACCTTGCTTCTGAATTGCATGCTGGCTGTACGCATGTAGCAGCCACTTCCCTCCACTACCTTCATTACATTTTCAGTCAACAAAGCCCACCCTCAACAGGGAGCCTCCGGATGTGATAAGCTTGTGTGGACAGCAACTGCAGAACAAGACAGACCAACATTAGTGGAACTGTCTCCTAAAAAATGTTGGTGTCCATTTGTGAAAATTGCTAAGCAGAATATGCAACAACCAGCTCCTGGCATGCTGGTAAGAAAAGGTAAAGCAATAACAGACAAAACGGAAGTGATAAGTATCAGGCAAAGAAACAGCTGGGCTTTAACCAAGCTGCCATATCTTCACTTCAGTCTGATTATTTCAACACTGTCAGGGAGATTAATCACCTGATGTACCTTAGTTGCCAGTTTCTCTTCTGTTGTTTTCCTTTCTCACAACCTTCCAACTAATATGTAAATGTGACTAGTCAGAGAAAGGAAAAGGTGCCAAGTCAAATATTTTAAGAAGAAGCTTGAGGAGTTCTTTTGAATCATTGCAGGGTTGTACAATGATGATTGTTTCATCAATTTTAAAAGGTTTCTTGTCAGGATTATGGAGCACAAGCAATGTGTAGTGCTGTTGTTAGTTTTGATTGTGTAAGACCTCCACTTGTCTTTTTAGTCCCTGTGGTATTACACATTTGAATAGGGATCATGGAATATTGTCTATAGGGAAGGACATGCTTTGTGTATGGCTTAACAGTAAATCATCACTAAATTAACAATGGTGTTGTTTCGTGTGTTGTCTTGGTAATTAAACAAGATATTTTCTAAAAATCCCACCCAGACACATGCAATCCTTGCTCAATTCTTTTGTTTTTTAGTTTTGTGTAAAGACAGGGAAAATGTCTTTTCATTGATGTCATTCTAAAGAAATCTTTTACAACCTTTAAACTTACATGACATTTAGTAAAGAGTTTAAGTACTTCCATTGCATATCTTGTTTTGCTCACATATTTATTTTATTATGCAGACAAAATTAATTTTGTACTTAAATTTTGATCAGATATCAATTTATTGTGCAGCAGTTTTTAAAACAATAAGCACATTTCTCATACCTTCACTGATGCAGGTTTGAAGCTGTGCAGAAAATGTTAACTGTACATAAAAGAAAAATAAGGAAAAAAAAACCCACTTCCTCTTCAATAAACAGTGATTTCTAACAAAGTCAGAAATCAAAGTGTATCTACTGTCTTGCAATATCATAAATTTGACATGTATACAATTTATATTCTGTTTAAAATTCTTTTATACATTATGTCAGTTATAGTTTTATTAACCATGAGAGGAATCTACTGACATTATAGATCTTGGAATTTGTAAAAATAACAGAAATCCCAGTTTTACCTGGCAACAGATACATTTGTGGATGTATCCGTAATGAAATGGAGTCCACTGCAGTTTTATGCATAGTTAATCTGAGCTTTGGTTAAACTTTAGCTTTAGCCTGTTAACTGGACCACTATTTATACCACAGTATACAACGAGTATACATCAAAAGGGGAAATCAATTTATCAAAGAAAATATGTCCTGAAGAAAAAATATTCAGGATATTCCCACTTCTAGCTTTTCTGTGGATCATCACCAGTCAGTCAGTGTGATTTTCTACAGTTAAGCTTTTTAAAAAGTTGTACCCCGATGTGGGCATAGTGCATCGTGGCCTGATTTTATTGATTCTGCAGATTGTAGACACTGTAAAACTTGACAGTAAAGGTGAATCCACATCAGGAAAGTCTGCTAAACTTGGTCCGATTGGGGACTCGGCTCAGTTTACCCACAAAGTGTTTCTTTGTGGGTAAGGTCGCATTCATGGTGCACTTTGGTCAAACAAGCCAAACCATTAGAATAAAATATCCTTATTCCCACCAAAGGTGGCGCTGCACCAGCACTTAGCAAAAGAGAAAACAAAACCCATGTGAAGAGGAAAACTCACTTGTGAGTTAAGCACTGAGCACAAAACTATCGCTGTTTTGGGTTTTTATTTTGTCTTATGCAAGTATACTGCAGAACTAAACTGCAACAATGATCACAGTATGAACAACAGACGAAGCAGAGATATCTTAACTCGAGTGCTATGTTTACCCACAATGCAATTCAACGTCAAATGCAGGAAGTGACTTTTTTTTGTAGTCCGCTTCCTGTATTTGGTCTGCTTGAAACGGGCTGAGACCTGCACTGTTAGGCGGACAGAGTCAACTTCTTTGGTCCAAATCAGAATTTGTTTAGTGCATTCATAGCTTCCCAAATGAAGCAGACTTTCTGAGCAGGATTGAATTTGAAAGAAAAAGGATTGAATGTTCCCTAAGAGCATCAATCTGTGGAACCTACTCTAGTCATCAGTCCAAGCTGGTCATGGTTCAATTGCTCACAGAACACCTTGCATTCTTAATTGCTATAAATATTCTTTTTTGCTTTCTGGCACACTTAACCAGACCTACAGCAATCATCCTCTGCTTTCTTGAATACAACAATGAGCACAATGGAACTCAATGACCTCCATGTCTACACTCTGAATTTCACCAGAGCATTTTATAGGCATAGCCTTCATGGAAGGTATATAGAACTTTGCAACAACCAAAAAATGCCATCCTGTTTACATAGATGATGATTTTAAATCAAAACACATTTTGAATTCATTCTAATGAAGAATTTAAGCTGTTGTCACAATAAAGTGTTTACCTATTATTTTAGTGTTCTTAATAAAGTGCTCCCTGAGCCTATATCGTATGACTGACAGAAGTTATCCATATAACATATAACTCATATTTGTGACACAGATATGCTGGTGTGGATCAAGACTTAACTTGTTGGCTCGTTTCTCTCTGTCTCTGTTGGTCTTTTCTTTGTGTGACTTCTTCCTCCCTTCACCAAGTCTCATAATTGCTTTACCACTCTGTGGATCAGCTCCTGAATTCAAAGGTGGGGAGTAATAATTGGATTTGCAGCAAACATGCTGAGCTGTGTAGCTCTCACTGTCCGGTCCTATCCTCAGGGCTACATATTGCACTTTATATATTGGATCCACATACCTTGAAAAGGGATACAGTAAAATCCCATATAGAATATAAGTAGCCATGTGTACAGCATACTGTTTCTATATAAACAAGGTTGGAAAGAAAATAATTTTTAAGAATCTGACATATACAGTATGTGCATGCATGTGGTGGAAAAAAAAAAGTTTGTTTTTTTGTTTCGTTTAAATCATAACTTTTCCCTCAAATACAGAAACAAGATGAGAGTTAAATATTGTGATTGAGATTGTTAGCTGTTTTTGTAATCTTTCAGTGTCTCTTTTGGCCTAACCAGATGTCTGTGTCATTCACAAATAACTTCCAAAACACCATCAGTGGCTTGAAAAAGATCACATGTGATAGTTGAGTCATTTAATTAGAATTTGGTTGTGAAAATGACAGAAAGTGAGTGATGTTCTCTGAATATGTGTGTGTGTGTGTGTGTGTGTGTGCATGCACTACATTGGAACTTAACAAGATGTCTGTAGCTGCAGGTGAAGAGTCTTGGCTGAGACCTTGATACACACTTCTTGGCAGGCTTAAGACTGTGTCACACATCAAAGCTTAAGCCCTGGAGAAATTGGAGTGTGCATTGTGTATTTATTATTGGGTTTCTGAGGCTATGTGTGTGCATGGTTTGTGCATGTGACATGTGTTTGTGTTTGAGATTGTGTTGCTAAGCAGCTGTTTGCACCATGTTTTTTTTTTCTTTTTATTTGTACTAAAATTTTTTATTTTATTGCATTTTATATTTCATATTAGTCATGTCAAGGTGTCAAGAATCAACAACAATTAATTACTGCTCACCATCAATTCTGGGATGTTTTTACAGTAATTTCTTATTTGAAATAAATTTTTCTGCAGTGACAAAGAATATTGATAAATGGAAAACATTTAAGATAGTAACCAATCTTCTGAGGTGTACAATAAGTTCTCATGCCCATTCAATGCTCAGAGTAAATGCAATAACCCACAATATACAAGAGACTACAAGGCCTCTGCTGACATGGTAAACTAAAAATTTCTTGACAGTAAAATGAGAAATTTTACAAAGAAACAAATCAGTGTTGTTTGAATAAGCTACCAGGAAAAGGTTTCTCAAAAAAGACATGATTCAAGTTTTCAAAGTTGCATTTGAATGAATTAAAAGATTTCTCGAACAATGACTTTTGAAAAGTTGAAGTGAAACAAAAGTGGAAATGCTTGGCCATAATGTACATCACTGCATTTGAAGAAACCCAAACGGTATGTTATCACAGAAGTTGCATGCCAGCATTCAAGCATCTTGGTGGAAGGGTGAGGCTTAAGGCTTGTTCAGTAGCCACAAAACTTGGACATGTTTTCAGAATTTAGTCAACATTTTTATCTTCTGTATACCAAAGAATTCACTAGTCAAATGTTAGGCTATATGTGTGACAGGTAATGACTGACCAATACTGGGACATGCAACATCACAATAATCATTAAAATGTTGAAGACAGAATCCAGACCTTCATCAAGCGGAAATTCTGTAATGACACTGTTATAAGAGATGAGCATAAATGAAACTCCAGAGACTCCAGAGAAATTTAGTAACAAAATAAGTAAAAAAAGACTTCCCCTAGGATTCTCCCATGACAATGTAATATGTGATATATTTGTTAAGTTACAGATGCTCACATTTGCAACACTGATGCAAATGTAAGCATAACAGTCATAACCTCAATAATTTAAGGTGCCTTTGCTCAAACTCTCATCAAAGTCTATTGAAAATCGACCTTGTATTTATACCAACAGGCAAATAGAAATTTATGGTTGACATGAGGTCTTATTTCTTTTTAGAAATACAATAATTTAGAGAAATGATTGTTTAATATAGTCTTCTGGTTTCAGGATGCTACAAAGACAGATACCAAGACAAACCTACTGTATTCATAATGTTTTGACCAACACACACTTGCCATGTACCTTTAAAAACTGAGAGACTCTTCGAGAAAACTTTTCTCTGGGGTTGGAGACACATAGCAACATCTTTCAATAAGTCATGACCAAAAACAAAAAACATAGGTCATTGTGGTTACTACATGGTCTGTTATTGAAAATGACAAATGATCTTTCATGTCCTCTTAACTTCCTCTGATGTTTGTTCACATTTGCTCATGGGTCTTTCAAGTGCGAGTGCTTTCCATTACAGGGCATTCTTCTGGGGCTGACAGAGGGTGATGAACAAGGAAAAGCATTGTAATATAGTCATGACCACATACAGTAAGAGAGTGTTTAGCTGCAGGCTATGTCCTTAGGACACAGTGCAGCAAACCTCAGTGGACATCTGTCCATAAAACATTTAAACAGAATATAGGTGCATCAGAAACTCTTCTCAAGATGTCCTGCTTTGGAAACCAGAAAGACAGTTGGTGTACAGAGTGCAGTGTGTGTGCATATGTTCTCGTAACCCTCTGCTGTGTCAGAAATGTTTCACCTTGCACTCGGGGCATGCAAACACACCACAAACGCACATTAAACTGGACAGGTGAGTGAAGAGGCTGTACACTGGACCTTGTCAGTTTGGTTTCATATTGTACCTGACAGTAAGATGCTTCCTGCTAAGGGTCCAGAGGCAATCCTTTACTCTCTAGCACAGGCCAACCAAAGGACTTGGCTTTTTGCACATAAAACCAGCTTCTGTTTTCTGAAGCGGAAAGGTGCTTTTTTTTAACAGTGAGTATGTTCTACTTAGAATATGCTTCCTGACAATGAAACCAACAAGCTATGTGTATTAAAAGTTAGAAATCGTTTGTCAGAAAAGGTAATTAAGTATTTAAAGAGAAATGGAACTTCAGAAAAATAAATCTTTAATGTTTTTTTGTTTTGTTTTGTTTTTATGTTGCCTACTTGTTAAATTGGAAGGATAACTCAATATGAAAAAAAATAGCAACATTCAGAAGCAAAAAAGCAAAAAAAACTTAAAAAAAAAAAGTGTGATGGTGATCGTCTCCTAATGCTAGCTGTCCACATGACCCCTTAGATGCTGCCAGACAGCTGTAAGCAGAGTCGCCTGCACACCAAATTATTTATAAGCTGCACACCAGCCAACCACCCCCACATTTGTACTCTAATTTGACTTCATGCGAGTCTTTGAGTATGTCACTGTGTGAATGAGTACACACTGTACACACATCTGGGTCCGATGAATACATGTGTTTGCTTGCTCACGTTGGCATTTGCACAAATTTGTATGTGTTTAATCGGAGTCGATTAGCAGCTATAGCTGCTCAATGGAGCAACAATAGTCTGCTGAACTTTTGATGCGCTAAATAGTTAATGAGTGATTTGATTAGGACCAAGAGGCCCCTTATTACTGCTGATGAGATCAGTGTCTGGGTCAAAGAAGGAAGAAGATACTTTTGTGTCTGACAGACAGCCACACGTTTACAACATCTTCAAGTGGGCCCACTTTGTTGTTGTTCATTAGCTGCATAGTAATAAAGGTTTTGTAACAATTATTTTAAACTTTTAAATCTTTTCAATAGTAAGTGGCCATATTTTATTCCTTCACCTGTGCTAGCTAAATATGAACTACCATACATTTATAATAATATACTTGCAAAGATTGGAATATTATAGAACTGGTTAAAAATACACATTCTGCACAATGTCTTCAACTTTTTAACAAAAACTCATAAGAGGCACTTATTCTGAATTCTCACAGCTTTTTTTTTTTTTTTTCATTATTTTTTTTATGGTATTGACAAGTCCACACACATCATCTACTCTCACTAAGTCCAGATATAATGTAGGCTGGAGTGAGCAGCACCCACAACAAGTACTAACGTCACAGCATCCTCCTCTTTGCTTCTTTCCCCCACGTCCACTCAATTATTCAGTTCAAGGTGTCAGACAAAGCTGCCCTGGCTCATACAACCCTTGTAAAAGACACTGCTGTTTGCTTCATTAATCTACATCTCAACCCCACCCCCCCACCCCCACCCCCTTCTCTCAATTAAACATTTGTCTAAGTGTTTAGAGCTGAATGCTTGCAAACAAAACAGTAGTTTAGGCAGGAAGGTCCACTTGACTGACGTTGAGCCTATGGGAGAAAAACCATGAAAGTGTAATGTATTTCATACTTTAAATCCAAAACATAGAATATTACAACAGTTGATAATTCCTTTTATATTTTGCTTACAGGTAAGACTGATTTTAAAGACACACTAGAGAACTTTTGCCTTTTTCCATCTTGTGCCCCCTATCGATGGCTAATTTGGCATCCATCTTGCATCCTACCCGACCCTCTCTCCAGCCAGCAAAAGATGATCTTACCATGACTCTTGTATTGTCCCTTTGTCTCTTTTAATGTTCTTGTGTTTCTTTGCTGAATCACAAACGTTGATGTTTTCAAAACAGCTGGTTCTTCATTTTACCTTGAGGAAAACGTCACGTTGCGTCCCAAATGTAAAAGTTGTATAATGCAGTTTCTCACCATCTGGACACTGCTGGGTAAACAGTGGCTATTGAAATGCACATGATAGATGTCACTGTGTCATTGACCAAGTCTGGGACCTAAAGTTTTAGGGTCAAAAAGTTACTGAATGCATCTTTAACGCTAGAATTTCATTTTAATGCAATCACGCCTATTTAACTGTTTTGTATCCTTTTATGTATATTAGGCCACTTGGAAAGTCCAAAATGCTTCCTACTTCACACCACAGAAATATTTGAATAGCTCCACAAGCAAAACAAAATACTGTACTGCTTTATGCCTCACTTTTATCACTACTGTTTCATTATCTTTGTTTTTGTTTCTGTGACTAATGGCGTAAGATTTTCTCTTGTATTACTTACACGCTTGTCCTTGAGCTGGTAATTGGATCATGACTTTGACTCAGAGGTCAGTCTAGTTATTGCCTTTAGGTAGGGGGAAACACTGAGAGAGAGAAAGAGCAGATGTGTGTCATTTTAAGCACTTCCTCCCTGAGCAAGACACAAGTACAGGCAGGAAAATATTAAAAGAGAGAGACAGCAGGTCAGATAAGAAGACACTGCCAGGGCAGCAGGAACACATGTGACCACATAAACACATGTGGTTAGTAAAAAGTGATGAAAGCTGAAGATGCACTTTGTATGGACACACGTTTTGTACACACAAATGCACTTACACTGTAATCAATTCCAGTATAAGGTGAGCAGACTCCTTACTGCCCTGAATGCTAAAGTGCTCATTTTTGGCACAGTGTAAGAACTTGGCAAGGGCAGAGAACAAGATGTTCAAGTGATGTAGCAAGTCTGAAGGAGAAAAACAGAGTGAAAGAGAAAGACACAGGTGCAGACAAGCATTTGCTATTACTACCATGGTAATTAAGTACTGCTCTTGTCATCTGACAATCCTAACTAATACTCACATTATCTATCTATCTATCTGTCTATCTATCTGTCTGTCTGCCTGTCTGTCTGTCTTTCTATCTATCTGTACATTTTAGTTAAACAAACAAGTGTAGGGGATATGCAGAGTTGTTGCACAAAGACAAGCAAAAAAAAAAAAAAAAAGAAAAGAAAAAAATAAAGACAAGCACAAACATTAAAATGCTTTGGGAGAAACACATGAAAGCAACTACATTCTCATCTGATCAGTAAAATTTCTACATACCCATAACAGTCACCCATCACAGTTATACAGCTGAAGAAAATCAAATTGTAAACTCTGATATAAGATGACAGTATTTGCAATATTATTATACAGTTTGAGTTATAATGCAAAATCTATATGGAGACAAGTACAACCATCAGTTAGGTGGGATCACCCTAATGCTAACAGTATTGGGCTTTCTGTCTTTGATTGAGTTCCACCAGCACTTTCACCACCCCACTACTTTATGGAAAGTCCAGTATCATCCTCTGTGTTTTTAATGTGCAAAGGTGTACCTTTGTATTTCAGTTTCTGGGATTTGTGGCTTGTTCCTTTTACAGTATCTACGACATACTATGTTTGTTATTTATCCCCATTGCTCTTGTCTGTTTACGATTAGGGTTTTTCTCTATTCTCTATTCTCTATTATCTAATATACATATATGTAAAACCATTATGAGAGCCAAATTGTAAATAATCAGCAAAAAGACATTGCACAGTGAGCATATTAGCTTTCTGACTTGACTTACCTCATGACTGGACCTGTACCTATCCTCACAGACTCATTAGTAGCTGCTCACTCATGTTTCTCCATGTTCTTCTTCAGTTACTCTTACCAAACTATTTGTTTTAGTCTTCCTCCTTTTACAAGAATAACTCTGGTGATGACTAATTACCTTTGTTTTACAATTTTTTCATCACCACAGCCTCCTCCTTAACTCCTAAACTACCCTTCTGTAGCTGGTGGGATGTGGTGGCGCACGGAGGCACCACTGACAATGATGGATTTGACAAGAGGAAAGTGTTAATGATATTCCCCCTTTGATGGCTGGGGCTACTTCACACACATTTGCATTTCCATTCATCATCCCGGCATTTATCATTATGGGGTGGCTGCCAAATCTAATTACAGTCCTGTGCTAACGGGGTGACGCGCCTGATACGAGGGCCCCCCAGCCCTTACACATGTCTTTTTTGCAGTGTTGGTCACTTCCTCTCATTCTCTCTTGTACACTTTCATTTCCCCGTCTCACCTTCTGTGTTTTTATATATTTATTTTGTTCATAATCTGTGTATTTGCTTTTAAACGGTGCACTTCCCTTTCTGTGCTTTAAATCTGGGAGGAAACACTGGAAAGTATCCAGGCAGGAAGTGCAACCATGTAGCACCGAACCCAATTAACTTCACTCTAAATGAAGTCATTTGAGGCCACTTCATTAGAATTAGACTAAGGAAAGAGAAGCAGGCTGGAAAATAAATAAATAAGGGATAAGATTGAGTTTCATACAGCCATTCCCGCATGTCTTCCTTCCTCTTGTCTATCATGCTGATCTCTTCTCCCCGTTTTTCTCTCCTGTGGGGTGATTTAAGCAGTGATCCAAGGAGATCACATTATGTCGGAGATTATCCTCTCATAACATTATCAACCCTAATTATTCAAGACCATTCACTTGTGACAAAGAAAGTATACATGTAGGCAATATCTGACTTCAAATGACATTTTTAAGCATTTGATCAGCCATTTTTTTTTTGTTTGTTTTGTTTTGTTTATCAGCTTGTTTTATTCCCTTCCCTCTAATCAAACCTCTCTTTAAAAGTTTGCTGCACCTTGTTTATAGTTGTTTGTCGAGGACAAAGCTCACCACTGTAGTACCATAGGGGAGCTGCAGGGTCATGGCTGAATCTCTTGTGAATCTCAGACTTGCTCTCCCAATTTATCATGTGCCCAGCATGATTTAGGCAAGCTAGAGAACAGCCATTCTTCAACAGGCAAGAGATGCATACGGTCAGATACAAGCACACAAGATACTACGGAATTGGTCATTTTGCAGAATACCTGAGAGAAAACTTGAATTAAACAGTCCTTCAACAAACCACCTGACTGGCTTTTAGATATGTCAAGTTCTGATGAACACAACAGGGAACAACCTGAAGGTAAGTTCTATATACCGACAAAAGTGTATGTAAACATATATTTATTTGAGTGAGAATTAAATATAGCAGGAAAGATGCTTAGATTTGTCTTATTTTGTCCTTTAAGAAAGAAGTCCCAAAAACTATGTTTAAAGAAAACAGATTGTTAGGTTCCTCACGCTACTTGTGCACTTATAAGAATTCAAAGATAGGTCTTGGCCAGTAAATGATGTAAAAGATGTAAAGATCATTTAATCAGAATTTTCTACAGATAAAGAAATGAGGGGTGACTTTGGGTAGCAAGGGTGAGGCGAGAGACCTTTGGTGAGCCAACCCATGCTGGACAAATTACCAAAAGACCCAGCCAGAAAGATAACGACAGCATGAATCAACGCTAAGCGTGGCTCAGAGGAAATGAAAGCCGCCCTGTACATAGATAACCATCGTGTCGACTTACACAGCAAATTACAGGGCTGGCTGTTATAACTGGCGTTACACTCTCCATCTTCAGATGGAACATGGTTTGGGAAGGAAGGAACAGAAGTCAAGTTCTGAAACACAACTTCAACAAAGTTGTTTCCTCTTGTTGGTTGGCCATCATGGCACCCAGGCCTCTGTGATAAGGAGCTAGCAGCCTCAATAGTGAATGAAAAAAAAGATGTCAAACAAGGGTGCACACACACACATACACACACACAAACCCACTCTCATACAGCTGCCATATGTTTCAGGAAGCCAGGAACCCTTCAAGATGAGAGGGCCTTCTGAATTATTGATCAGTGATTAGCAAATCCAATAGAAATGTTAGCCTTGATGTTGGCTGGCTGAGCAGTGTGTGTTTGTGTGTACCATAACGAACCTATTGTGTGGCCAGCAGTATAACATGGGTACTGGTTTGTTCACATAAACATACATGAGCACAAAACATAAAAGCATGTGTTCAGTGATGTTATTTTTTACTTCAAAAGCAGATTAAGCTGCACATTTATAGGTTGCTTTATACTATTATTGTAACATTTACACATTTATGAATGTGTGTGTAGGTGTGTGTGTGTGTGTGACTTTTGTGTGTAACGTGTGTCATTAGAGGCTACAAAGAGAGTCACCACTGGATTTGAAGGGGGATCTAATTCATTATTAAGTCAGGGACAAAACAGGCAGTATGGGAGGCGGGTAACAGTAGGTGATTGTGGGCCTGTGTTGATTACTAGCAACACCAGGAGCAAAGTGTAGTGTGACGGGAAGAACAAAACTGGCAGAGGACACACACACACACAAGTGCTGACACATTAACAGGTCAGGGCTACAGAATAGCCGTTGTCATTGCCGTTGAAACATATTGTCTTGGCTGTTGTGATGCTCTTTCACAGAGGTGAGTCATTTGGCTGAGGAGGGTGGCAGGTTTCCACAGTCAGGAACTTGACAGCTCTCTAATGTGTTGAAGTGTTTTTGTTTGGGTTCCCTAACTGATTGGAGTCTTTTGTTAGTGATAGCTTGGTGGAGGAAAAGATAATACGTACTTGTTGCCACTTTATGACAATTAATATATCTTACATATAAAAAAGTTATATTAAATTTGTGATTCTATATAAACGTAATGTAGAAAGTTAGCAGCGATGGATATGACATGAACTGTGCATTTCAAAAATAGAAAGGCAGTCTGATTAATCTCCTGGTACTAAAGAATCATTTTACACATTACTTTTTTTTTTTTTAAAGTAACTTATCTTAAGATGTTTTACACCAATTTTATCATAGGATGAACAACAAGTGTTTGATATATTAATGTTTGAGAGTTATTGAGGAGTCATTTGTGGACAAAAATCTTGCCATAATTTAACTACTCATTGTAACAATAATAATAACTTAATATTTTATCACAGGAAAGAAGACTAGTTCTGTGTATAATGAAATAATATAGCAGGTAATTAAAGGACAAGTATTCATCTATCTCAAATGGATTTAGTTGAAAACAGAACTAACAAGAAATTAATACTGAGAGTAGACATAGTTTTCTGTCTAGCTCATAAAAAAAAAAAAAAAAAAAAAGATTCAAAGTATAAAAAGTTTTAAACTACTTACCAGATGTTAAGTAGAAATGGTGTATATAATATTCTTTTTTGTTAGTGAATGGTTTCATAACCTTCACTGATATTTTTTTTTAATCTCTTAACACAACTTTATCAAGGTTCATTTCAACTGTAAGGTTCCGACCAACATTTGGTAATTGTAAAATATTTATATCATATGCTTTTTTTTGGAAATATTTAAGAATTGATGTGTTTAGAATTATATTAAATTGTATACGAGTGGCTAAAGACTACCAAATGTTTCACCAGTGATATTTTTCTATGGCTAACAGGAAAACAAACAAACACATACTCAACAAAAAACACAATTGAATGTAAATATCCATTAATTCTCACATTTCAGTCACCAAACAACTCAGCTCTCTGCTAACACTGTGATGTGTGTATGTGTATTTTTGCATGAAGAGCATACAGTTGGGTTTGTTATGCACATCCTGCGTCTGTGCTCTCCATGTGTCTGGTTTCCTGGCCGTGACAAAGCAACTCACACTGTGAAAGAGTCATCTTTATTATAATCTGCCAGAAGTCGTGGCAGCTCGGGAAAGGAACTGCCACAGCTAGGTAATCGAATGCCGCTATGCTGGGATACGACGAGGGGCACTTGTGAGACGCACCAGCACAAGCCATATGGCATACTAGCTTGGCAAACCTGGCAGCTTTCCACTCTATATCCAAACAAATGTTGCAAGCCCACATGACAATTGGGCTTTGTTGTTTTGAGAGATAGACTGACAATGTGAGATTATCATGTTAGGGTTGTAGTTTTAACTGTGGATGTCACTTCTTTGTTCTCTGGTGCTTGTAATGTGTGAAAGAATCCACGTGATCGCAATGTTATTCGGGGATGTAGTCTGCTGTAAGTAAACAGAAAACAGGAAGAAAATTATATGAAATTTGATCATATTAGTTAAACTGACTCTCATTTGACCCTGGCGCATTTACTGTAAACACTGGAGTAATACAAACCAAAATAAATATTAGCATAATGCTGGGGGCAAGGGAGTGCTTTTCCCACAGAGTGATTAAAATATGAAAACACAGCAGAGCACATTGTGAAGTCCCATGGCTTGATTGCAGTTAGCACGGAAAAGCTAATTTTATGATAAATTAAAGAACAATGTGCTTTCTCTCAGGAGATATCTTCCCCCCTTTTTATGAGAAGGACTAAAATTAGCCTTATCATATATTATCTTAAATGTGATTAATAAAACATTAATTTCCTGGTGAATGCTGTTATTATATTTCTTTCTTTTTCTTTGCTGTAGGTTCATTTCTCCTTAGGCCTGATCACCATATTCTACAAACACAAAAGAACAATAAATTAATGTAATGAAGGTTAAGTTGGCCCAGGAACAATGGGAGTCATGCAGGGAAGTCACACATAATATTAGTGCATAATCTTTATCATGCTATCACTTTATATCCAGGCTGAAATTGCACATTATTATAATTCTTGATTGAGAATTATTCAATTAATTTTTTACTTATTTTTTTATTATTCAACAAATAGTGTTAACAATAGTCTAATATTAATTTTCTAGATTGTTTTGTGAATTACATCACTTAGTGATTGTTCACAAGATATATTTACATCTCAGCAGCCAACTAGGCGTCCCGTATAATTTAATTCCTCCTGTTTTATGATTTAAAGCTGCTCTGCATTCTCAGCTTTCCTTACTCCCTCTACCTACCAGGGTAGAAAAGCAGTGAATAAAAATGGAGTCAATAGATCACAGGGGACACTTAAATGTAGACAGCCATGATTATGAGGTGTGTGAATGTGCCACAAACTTACTTCGGGCCAATATGTATTGCTTACGCTTATAATAAATGTTATCTTACTAAGAAGAAAAAAAGCTGTCAACTTGATGAAAGACACAGATGAGCATCTATATGGCTGACCAACCATGCATAGATATGCACAAATGCAGTTTTCACTGAGGAAGCGACAAAGGAAGAAAATGTGCCGCTATATCATCCCTTTCAATGAGCGTGAGTAATTGTTTTGACTTGTTTGGATCTTGATTTTTTTTTTTTATTTATAGGATGGAAAAGAACAAGACATTTGGAAAAAACGAACAAACAAAAAAAAAGAATGGAGTGACTTATCACTGAAATAAATATTTTTGCTATCCCCTTTTTAATAGGTGAAGTAAATAAATATTTTATTGAGGTGTTCAGATAGTCTGTAGCTCTAATTTAGATTTTCTTGTTGCAATATTTTCTGAATGTGTTCTGGATGTTTGGTCCTGGATTTCATTTCTCCATAAAAAAATAAATAAATAAATAGATATTGTTTTGGCAAAAGAATGACTAGACTGAAAAAAGAGAAAGTAACTAAACTATTGCCATTTAAACAATGAATAAAGTTTAGGCCATTACCGGAAATGGTCCCATGTAAAGCTTTCCATGTCACATGCAATTTGATCCCTGTGCTGCTGCATTATGGGTCTTTCACAGGTACTCTATGCAAGATGGCTGGCTCTGTAACTGTGCCCAACCAAGTCATGCAATCCTATTTTGTCTTTTAACAAGTATAATGACAGTGCTTAGAAAACAACACATCCTCTGCCTCTCCCTGGTTCATTATCAGGGCCTGAATCTTAGCTAGGGGTGTTAGAAGCTGTATTAGTTGTTTGTAATGAATATGTCTACTTTGCCTAGCATATCAAATGGCAGTGTTAAACATGACGTCGAGAAAACGAGATGGCATGGAAACTGATACCTGTGTTGGAATATCACTGTTGTCCTCTATCCTCACCTGGCTTAAAGGACCATTCATGTAACATCTCATGGCTAATGACATGCAGTCATCCTCTAATCACCAAATATAAGAGTAAAATAAGGAGGGTGAAAAAAGAAATTTTCACTGTTCCTTAAAAAAAAAACATTGACAGGTTTTTTTTAAATTAAAGTAGGCCATATATATATATATATACATATATATATATTCAATTCAACTTTATTTGTATAGCGCCACTTCACAACAATGTTGTCACAGGGCACTTTACATGCACAAATCAACATACACAGCATTTCGAGCCTATTCATACATATCCTATAATAGAAACCAACTTGCATCGAATCAAGACTTCGATCCAATCTCCCGTTCTGAGCATGCACGCTATATATATATATATATATATATATATATAGACCTTCTGGCTGGTTGAACCTGCCACAGATTTATTATCATCCTTAAAATATCCCTGTGGCTGTGAGGCAAAAGCTTGTAGCAACCATATGCTATTTGTATACTTCCTTCTTCTAAGTCTCTGTCCACATCTTTTTCTTTTTCTTCTTCTCTTTTCCATCTCAAAGCAATTATGTCTAAAGACATATGTGGTGTGAAGTAATGGCCGAGGAGTGACCCAGAATTCATTTAAACTCCTGAAATGAACTTCCAGAGAAGTGAAGCCAAGCACTTAATTAAATTAACTCTGATTTACATTTACCTTGGCCGTAGCATGTTATGAATATATAAAAAAAAAAAATCATTAATTAACAGAGGTCATATGCATACTATATCATTATGCTGCAGGGCATGATAGCAGTCCCATTATCTCTCTAGGCAGCCATGTGTGAAGCACTGAAGTTTTGTGTGTGCTTGTAAGACCTATTTGAGCCATTAACAAAACTTTCACATGAGTGGAAAAAAAAGGGCACAGATAGTCTTTACTATATTCATATGAAGGATCTAATGTTGGTGCTCACTCAGTTCTAAAGTAAGGTTTTTTTTTTTTTTTTTTCCCTCTTTTTAAACAAGATCTTTCTGCATTTGGCTAAATTACTGCAAACTTTAGAAACAGCACGAACCCAATAGTTTATAGAAAATAGTCATCTGATTTAACATCAGAATAATAATTTAAAAAAAAAAAAGTTACTGCTGTGGAAAAAGTTAATCTAAACCCACAAATAAATGTCCTTTTGAGCCTGACTGCCCTCTGAATTTGCCAGTGGCAGTATGACAAGGATGTCCCTGTCCCGTTGTTTGGTATTCAGGCCCCAGGCCAGCCCTAGAGGATCCCTTCTTCTAACATTGGAAGAAAAAGACATTGTTCCCTGTAGTATTATTTCTGCCTGAATACAGAATAAAGAAAGAATCTTCTGTATTCCAGTGATAGAAGTAACTTTAATACACAGTCCGAATAATATAGAATATCCATAACAATAATTATTTTGAATTAAAGTGGGTGATGTAGTCTTTATCTCACTTTCCCTCTTTCCTTTCCATTCTACTTTTTCCCTTCTATTTTTACATTTTTCATCATGTCATTGTCTGTAGTAGTTCTGTAAAATTACAAGTTCGTCATGTCAAAAAGAATTTAGAACGAAAAAAAGGAAAAAAAAAAAAAAAAAAAAAAAATCAAAAACTCATACTTGAAAGCAGCATTGACTGCCTCCAATGTACCTCAGGCCATTCTTGTATTGCTTGTCTTTGCCACCTTGTAACATGTTGACTTTAGTGGCTCGTTTGGCAGCTCTCAATTAATGAATGAGCTGTTTGCAAGCAATCCTCATTAATCCTTCACTGGAGCTATGTTTGCCAACGTTAAAATGGTTCAGAAAGGTACAATAAGCTTGATCGCAGTTATAAAATATTTTGTTTAGATAATTAATACATTTATGGAACACAATAATGAGGTGAAATGTTGGGCTATAAAGGTAAGGGATGTCCACAGTTGAACTTGATTGTGAAGAGTGGGTTTAGCTAGTCAAGCTAGCTGAGTTATCTCCCCTTATTGTTTCTTAGGGCTATGGGCTATTAAAAATCAATATATACTCATAATATAAAGATTAAAACCTTATTGATAATTTCTTTGAAGTGGGATTTTATGAGATATTTAGCCTTTGTGAATCCCTACAGCAAACTGTCTGGCAACAGACTGTGTTGAAAAGAAAACAATCATACCAGTTTGGAACCCTGTGATGTGAAAGTCAGTGTCATACTTTCCTAAAAATATTTGACCACTTTTACATGTCATTTGAAAACCCTGTCAGACAGGGAATTAAAGAACTAATTTTAAAGATGTTTTTGTGCTTTAGGGAAAACCTGTATTTTTTACCTTGTAGGAAAAATAAAATTTTCAAGTATGCTGTATTCTCCAGTAGTACTAATACACAATGCTACAGAACCAAACTATCCATCACTCCTGTATTTAGATGAACAAATGTTAAATATTTCGTTTCCTACAAGAAATACCTTAAGACTCCTTGTTCTGAGTTTTGATAACACTGTAGCTCTGAGAGATGCATTAAACTTGTTTGCATGTAGCAGGTGACACAAAAAATGGGTTATGCGAATAACTCGTCTCATTATTCATTACCAGTTTACCAATCAGACCAGACTGGGCTTTTCTGGAGGTGTTGCTTGAAAAGAAAGGGATTATAAAAGCATTTCAGATGGTGGATAGAAGATTTTTTGAGAAAAAGAAAGGACACGTATTTGGCTTTCTAAACATCATCACATGTTATCTCATTCTCAAATACCAGGTAATGATGGAACACAGAGATCACAGCATTGTAATGCATATTATCTAAAACTGTAAATAAAATGTATTTACAGCTGATCTACAGTGTTCCAGCAATACACATATTTTTGAGTCACGCTGTCTTTATTTTCCAAAATCCAGTGAAGAAAAAACATTTCTGTTGTTGTTGTTCTTGGCAAGAAACTAAAACAATCCCGAGTAAACTACGGTAATTAACTTGAAAAACTTTGTTTCTGAAGCTTAATGATGCATTGATGCATCGCCCTGAACACAGTGTTATCACAGTCTCTTTCTAATTCTGTTTATTTCAGTCTAAAAGCAGCTACTGCAATCATTTCGTTACCCAGATAAACTTAGCGAAAAGGATAACATGTCCCTATGGAACCACTTTTCTTTGCTCTCTCCTTAATTTGAACTGATAGGCAGAATATGTATTGTCTCTGTATTTGTACTCGTCCTGCATTCAGAGTATTTGCATTTTAGTAACAACAAAGCCTGTCGATGTCAGATCACTCATTGCTGGATATTGTTTGCCGATGTAATGAACATGCCTCTGAAGTTCTGAAATAAGAATCAAATTCCCATTCAGGGAGATTCTAATTTAGCTTGGGGAGAGCTGTGGTATGCAGATCGTTATGCTTCCTTTAAAGAGCACAAGAGCCAACCAATCTGATTATATATAGTACCCAATGCTATATTTGATCTGGGGCCACAGGAAAGTTGTTTGACATTGACTTTGCTCGATATGGAAAACTAACAATGCTGCCAGTTTCAACTTCTTTTATTTATTTTTTTTAAATCATTCTATGGTTTCTGAGGTGCGGAGGACACAATTTACTGCTATATGACAGAGTGAATCAGAATCTGAATCTTAGTCAGATGCTTCATGAGAATACACAAGTTTGGAAAAGAAATTACTAGTAGCTGAATTTCTAATAAGGATTTTGTAAGGTGTACCACTGAGTTTCTGCCCAGTGCAGTTGAAATCAGGAAGAAACTGCACTGCATTCTTTAAATCAGGGAGCACAGTTTACACCAAGGCTTGTTACATACTCCACGAGAAGCAAGAATTTTTTTCTTGTTCTCGAGGCTCCGAGAAGAAAATGATGTCATTTTGTTCTCGCGGACGCGTTTGAAGACAGTTCTCGACACACCGGGCTGGCAGAACTTTTTTCTTGCTGGGCTCCGAGAAGTATCGTGTGATTGGTTGGACATTTGAAGTGGGCGTGGTTAACACGGAAAAACCGTGAAGCGGAGTTGCTGCTTCCGCGTTTTTGCTGTTGCAGGTAAAATGGATTGTTTTGATAAAACAGCTGATCGAGGTGGTGAGAAAGTACCAACATTTTTACATATGGCATTAAAACACTCGGACTGAGCCGTGTGCACGACCCGCCCTGCCATGGACAAAGTTGCTTGTTAAGTATGAAACTAGAAAAATACTCGGAGAGCGGAAACCTCGGCCAAGCACAACATTAAAGAATCCTTTTAAAAATTCCTGGATCCAAACAGTGATCCGGATCACCACCAAAATTTAATCAGTTCTTCATTTTCACATTTCCAACAACTGTTAAAATTTTTATAAAAATCCGTTGGTAACCTTTTGAATTATCTTGAGCACAATGACGCCCCCCCCCCCACAGTGATCCCTCCCTGCTGCAGATGTGCTTCTCGTGGAGTATGTATGGACCTGATGAAAAAGAAGTTTTTTTTTGTTCTTGCAGCCTCGAGAGCAAGAACTCAGTTTTTGCTTCTCGTGGAGTATGGAACAAGCTTAGGGCAACAATAATACTAGAACAATAGCATTGTGCTAACCAACAAGGCAATAGCAACCACTTGTAGTGCATTCACAAAAGCCTTTTTGATTTGAATCCTAATCCATTTGATCAAAAAGTCTACTTCATCTGGTGTAGCATGAACGCAAAAATCAAATGCGAATTCTAGCCAAAGATGCAGACTCAGTCCGCCTACAAGTGTGGGTCTTGGTCCCTTTTAAGTGGATCAAATACAGGAAGTAGACTACAAAACAAATTGAATTAGGGGTTTAAGTTTATCGTGAGTCTCCGTCTTCAATCAGAGAAAGCAGTACTGGCTGTGGCAAAAAGTCAAACAGATTTCATAAAAGGTCAGATTTGTTTGAGAAGTGAAGTGTAAATGCGTTCTTGGTCTAGACAAATATTGCACCCTCTAACTGAACCAAGTCCCCAATTTTAGTGTGAATGCACTCATAGTTCTGCTGCTGTCAGTAATGTAACTCAGTCGAGCTGTAGTGGCGAAAAGCAACAACTTGTCAACCATCATCAGGTACTGGAAGTAAACAACAGTTGTCTTCCATATACTTGATTATAAAGTTTATCATCCTAAAACATTAACATTCCACTTCTGAGTGACTGAACAACTATTAGGGAACAGTTATATTAAAGATGGATGCTTAGGAGCTGATAATGAAAACTTCAAGACCTCTGTCTAAAGCCTCTGTCTGGCTACACACCACTTCACAAAATAGGCACATTAAGCCTCAAAGCGACCCTGACACTCAACATTTAAAGTAAAAGTTCTTTTAAGTCAAGTATTTTTGCATCTAAAACTTGATCTATTAAAAAGATTTATGTCAGATTACAAATTAAATTAACATTAACTTGAGATTATTTTAACTGCATTCACACAATTAATTGTGATCATTAATTCCAGTATGTAGAAATCGGACAATGCTTGGAATCAAAAATTTCCTTTCAAATGTGTCTAACATAATTTAGCTTCATATTATCATTCCAAAAGACCTCATCTTTGAATATTGAAATTGTAGAAGTTTTCCAGTTTTTGATGATGTTTATCCTACATTAGTTTCATGGTATGAAGTGACTTTTCAGTGAAACTGTATTTTTTCCCAGAATAAACAGTCCAAAACCTGCTGGAGCACACAAGGAATTTATACCACATTTAAGCTTCCACAAATCACTATTAAGTTAATAAACAAGTATTTATTACCTAAAACAGCTTGTGGTAACTATTTATCTGACTACACTTTTAGATATGTGAGGGATAAAGAAACAGTGCACGGTTTTGCTGAGCATACCTGTTGTCTAAGCAGCCTCTTTATCTCAATAATGGAGATAGTACCCCTGGAATCACAAAGCATAAATAAAACAAGAGTACCAAAACAGTAGAAATATATTATATTACTTATAACCCACGGTTTATAGGAGCAATTTCTCCACTGATGTTCTTTCTGTGATCGGTGCAGAAGACAAGAGGCTACACCACTGTACATACCATAGCAGCCCTTAATAAGTCTGTCTAAGCCAATCCTGATAAAGACACTTCCCTTTGTTACACTTTTTCCCATTTATTCCCTCAGCAGCAGTAAAGGAAAATGCTATAAACTCCAAGCAAATGCAGCAATTGCATTTTGAAGATGATAAATATTTCAGAAGCACAGAGGACATATTAAAACTACATTCAAGCCTTTCCCCTCTTGTGAGATGATTATCCTCCTCTCGCCTTTTAGAGATAATCAATGACTCTTGTTATCCCTCTCGCCACAGCTTTCTTTGAGTGTTGAATAGTATAAAATTAGTCTGCGTGTGTATGTGTATGTGTGTGTGTGTGGGTGTGTGCATGTGCACATTTGCCTAAGATGTAGCAAGCTGTGAACACCATTAATCTACATGTTCTGGAAATATAACCAATTGTCAGAGAGGTGCTCACAGATATTCCATCACCTATCCAATTGGCTTTTACCAAGTTCTACAATTCATTTGCAATGTAATGCACCCAATAAAAAATTATTTTGGCTGTTCCATTGATTCTGAAATAGCTTAATCTTTTTCATAGACAAAGAGATGTATACTATCCATATTAGGTACAGAAATATGACTTCATTCCTGTATCAAATATTGCTGATCTTTCACCTTTAGCAGCTATGTTGGTCTATTTCCTTTAAAACATAAGAGATTAATGAAAAAAAGAAAGAAAATATTAGTTTAGCTCATGTTTCATTCAAAACTGTAAGATAAAAAGTCAAATAAGCACTAAAAAAAAAAAAAAAAAAAAAAATAGTAAAGCTCCAGAGGACATTCAGGATGTTGTATTTTTCACATAATATTAGTTTTGATTAGGCAATTGTATTACTTTCCTTGGATTAGAAAACAATCATGACTGGAGATGAATTCATTGTTTATGCAATGTAACCTAAACACAAAAAAAAAACACAAACACAAAAAAAATCTTAAAGGTGAAACTCATCACTTTTGCTTTGATAATAACATCATTTCCTTTGTATTTGAAACCTAAATGTTTTGGTAAGAGTCGGAAAACATGTCATGTTTAGAAGTAAAACACATCCCCTGTACTTTACCATAGTATTTTCAATGGATACCATTTTATATACTACACGCTCTTTTTCACACAACCACTAGAGGACATATATACTATGAACATATTAATATGTTGTTTCAATCTCAGTCTTTAATATGCTGGGTATTGACTAAAGGCAAAAGGTTTTTTTTTTTTTTTTTTTTTTTTTGTTTTGTTTTGTTTTACTTTTTATTTATTGTTTTTATGTTAGAAAAATAAACATGAATATGTTCTGGGGTCCTTTTTTATTCATGAATAACTGACTGTCATTTAAACAGCATGGTATCTCTTTGCGGCTCCTTTCTTTCCATTTTAATGTTTCTCTTCATTAAGTTGATTTTTAATTTCAGCACTCTTCCTTCCTTACTCCTATCCCCAGTCCCTGCCTTCCTCCTCTCTATCATCCTGCTTTCAGTACATGTGTATCATTAGCTCCTTTTTTCCATTATCTGCAGCCATCTAGTGTTGACTTTGTGCCCTAGAAATTATGCTACCTCTTTCTCGGTTTTCATTCCTTCACAGTAGTTTAAAGCTAGTGTGTTATTGAAAGTGGGTTCATCCAGGATCAAAAGGTCATTTTCACATTCAATGAAAGTTGTTTGTTGGCACACAAAATTTGTTCCTGCTAATATATTTTTTTTTTTTTCATGAACAGCCTCTTAAAGCTTAGGGTACTGTAAAGAATATGGCAAGATCAAGTACAAGCTAATGCCAGCGAGGCTTAGCAGAAGTGAAAGTTGTAAAAATGTCATGTTACATATCATTTTAGAGCAAAGTGTGTGCCTGTATGTGTGTGTGTGTGTGTGTGTGTGTGTGTGTGTGTGTGTGTGTGTGTGTGTGTGTGTGTGTGTTTTGGCGTGAGGCAAAGAAATCAGTCAGACAAACTTGACAGGCTGAGAGCACAACCTGTCAGTGAACGCAAACATTACATTCACTGATATTGTGCTGTTCTCTCCCCAGCTGAGACAGACAGTCAGTAATAACAGTGAGCACCTGGGCAGCCTCCAGGCTCTACACCTCAGCCCCTGGGGCTCTTCACCTGGGACAGGAGGCCCTGCGCTGCTTCCCTTCCTGCTCAAGAGCTGCCTGAAGCAGGCAGATTATCACTCATCGCCCAGAAGGGACATGGCTCCTGGAATTCTGTCATATTCTTTTACATTAATCATCGGGACAGAGTGACAGTGTGGCAAGAGTACAGATATATATCACCAGTGTACCACAGAACCCTCACAGTGTCAAAAAGTCAACTTCGCCAAAGTTGTACTGAAACCGAGGCAACGTTACAGCCTGTTTCACCAATTTACCTCTTTCACAGGATTGCTGGTTAAGTATGATTGTGCAGAACATGATATGACATATCAAAATATAAAATATAAAATCTAACATACTTAGAACTTGAGTATGCAAACAGAAAGAATACTGCCTGCAGAAGGCAAGCATGAAAATATGGAGACATACAACATTTGTAACTGCCTCACGTTTCTCATAATAAAGCTGCATTTTAACATTTTATAACAACAATGAAAGCCAAAGAATGTAATGTAGCATAGTACTGTTTAGACTTCCAGACTTCTATGAATTAGTTGTGTAAGGAGGCAGGCTTCCTTCAAAAAAAATGAGAATGTTTAGAACAATAGTTCTCTAGGCTTTCTGAAGGGTTTTTCTATTATTATTTATTATTTTTTGTTCGTTAGCATTCGTTTATTTTTTGACCGGCACATCCTTGCATTATAGGCAAAGTGTCTTCCTCAAAAAGTGACTGGAGGACACTGGACAAGTGGATGACAAAAGAATAGTTGACAGTCTAAAAAAACCTACCAACAGCAGATGAACATTACATACAAGTGATGGCCTTAAGAAATAGAAATAAATACGGCAGACTTGACACAGGACCTGAAAGATGCATCTGGCCCTTCGGTTGATCCGTCCAAGATTTGTCAAAGCCTCATTAGAAATGGTCCCCATGGAAAGGTGGCTGTCAAGAAGCCATTCCTAAAGTAGGTAAACAGAAAGAAAAGGCTGAAGTATGCCAAATTACTCAAGAACAAGAATGAATATCTGTGGCAACAGGTTTTATGGAGTGATGAATCATCTCCAAAGCCTTGGCATCAACATTATTGGAGCAGTGTGGGATGGTTTTGACAGAGAGCAGAACAAAAGGCAGCCAACATACAAAGATGAATGTCATTCAAGAAGCCTGGAGGACTATTTCTGAAGACTGCTTTAAGTCTAAGTAAAGCAAATTCAGAGATTTTAATGGAGACAAGCTTTAGGCATTGCAGGAGTTGCTTAAAATATATCCAAGAACTCAGTTTCATTGAAAACTAAAGTTACTGTTATGCTTTGTTTTTCCATCTACTTTCTGCACAAGAATTTTATGGCAGCTCAATGGGTTTGATAACGTGAGCTAAACAAAGCAAGCGAACTTCTAATGACATTATAAACAGGCTGATCTTGCATTAGTAGCAACAGGCTAAACCTTCACAGACGTGCAATTTCCCTGCGTGGCTGAATTAAAACTTGGATGTCCTGCTTAAACTGTTGAGGAACATGAAACAAAAAAAAAACACTGAAGTTGAAATAAGATGCCACTACAGACCTAGCAACATCTAATTAGAGCAGGGGTGTCCAAAGTCGGTCCTCGAGGGCCGCTGTCCTGCAGGTTTCCCATGTATTCCTGTTCCAACACATCTAGCTTCCACTAAATGGATCAAACAGCCAATGACGTGCACAACTGATTAAACTCTACTACTAATTAATTTGAATCAGGTGTGTCTGAGCAGGGATACATAGAAAACCTGCAGGATTCTGGCCCTCCAGGACCGGAGCTGGACACCTCTGAATTAGAGCAAGAGAAACATCTCAGAGATCTAAAGTCAGCTGCCAACTTAAATGACCAAAGACTCTGAAGTAATTAGTCAGTGGATGCTAAGTGGGTTTAATTTTATGCAGAGCTGCAATGAGCTAAGAATTATTTCTGATGTTCATTTTCTTATTCACCTGTTCTTTAACAATTTTTTTTTCATTTAGCATCACCAACATAGTACCATAGTTCTTTTCAACAGTAATCCGTGTCTTTATTCCATCTTGGCTGGGTCATTTTAAGACTCTTTATTTTGTAGTTAGCCAGTCCTCCTTCCCACATACCCTGGTGTGTCAAACGCTGCTGCATCCCACATAACTGGAGTGCATAAGAGGGAGCAAATGACTCCCATCCTGCACCCGCCACTGGTTGCCAGTGCACAAAGTTCAGTTTTCTTTGTTTTTAAATCTTTAACCAGTCTGGTCTTCCTTACCTCTTTGAGCTACTTGACTACCATGATTCTGCTTGGTGCATCGGGTCAGTTGACCTGCTTCTCCTCGTAGCATTGTTCAGCTGGAAGCCTAGAGGGGGACCGAGCTTTTTCAGTTGCAGGTCCAAAATGTGGGATGAGCTTCTCCTCCTCATTAGACACGTTGTCATTGTCCATTTTCAAAACACACTTTTTTTCTTTTTTTTTTCTTTGGCTTTCAACTCAGCATGAGACTCTGGTTCTGTTTTAGTCTTTTGTGGTTTGTTTTATTTTTTGGTTTCATTCTTTTTTGGTTTCATTCTTTTTTGGTTGTAATTGTTCTTCTTTTCTTTTTTTGTTGTTTTTAAACTGTTTTTAAAAATAGTTTACATTTAAATAATTTATTTCCCTGTTGTTTGTTTTATTTATTCTTTTTCCAATAACGCAAATCCTTTTGTTTCAGCGTGGTGGTTTTAAAGGGCTCCATATAAATAAAGATGAGTTGAGGTGGTTTTAAAGGGCTTTATATACATAAAGTTGAGTTGAGCTGAATTAAGTTGAGTTGAGTAAGAGGCAACTATAACCAGAATTTCCATTTCTTTATATCTTGTTTAACAACATTTTTGCCAAGTTACGGTCGCAGAAAAGGCAATCATCATATATACTTGGGTGTAACTAATACGCACATAAAATCCACAACAGGGGCTTGTTTGCCTGTATTGACAGAAACCTTTCTTGATTAAATTAAAAACTAATTAAATGAAAACATGCGCTAAGCTCAGTGGTGTGTAGACTTCTACTGTACACACAGGGGCTCTGTTAGACATTTGTAACCTAATTCTGTTATGTTTCAATTACCAGACACACATTTGAGTCCATAGAAAGGTTAAGCAAATATAACATAGTATATAGTTAAGCTATAGGTGCACAAAAGCCCTCCTCCATCTGCCTATTTAATTAAGTTTAGGCCCAGACCTATGGTAAATATGTGTCTTAACTGTTTTTGTGGATAATGGTAATTTGGGGTTGTGGTCACAGGTTTTTAAGGGCACATAGAAGGCATTGTGACCAAAGGCTGCATGAATTAAAGATGAGTAGATGTATTACAGATTTTGCTTGCTCATTATCAGTGTTGAAAACTAAAATAATAATATAAATAGCACTATGTGGATGTTTTGAAAATAATCTGTACATTACAACATGTATCAAAACTTTAACTCTGAAGCTCTCAGAATTTTGGCAGAGGTTATATTTGACTTAAAAGTCAGCAAAATGTAAGTCTAAAACATTGTTATTTATTAAATAATTGAATATATTTATTGCGAGGTCTGTTTTGTGTTGACAGGATAAACCCTACCACACATCCCATCACTAAGCATTTTATGTTTGGCGTTAAAACACCATTACAGGAAAAAGGAAATGAAGGACCACCAACATTTTGGGACATGGTCTTATGGGTAAGTTATATCTGGTACAGATGCTGACCTGACAATCATATGCGTAAATAATATATATATATATATATATATATATATATATATATATACATATATATATATATATATATATATATATATATATATACATATATATATATATATATATATATATATATATATATATATATATATATATGTGTATATATATATTTGTTTTGGTGAATAGAACGTTTTGTATATTTGAAATAAAAATAAATTGTGGGGCATATGTATTGATTTAGAAAATAAGTAGTTGCGGTTGAAATAGAAGAGCTCATGTTAATGGTTACACTCATGGATGCAATTAAAAATATGAAATGACTTACATATATGATGAATGTTAATCATCAATTTGAAATAGAAAATTGGCAACAGTATCTAAATTTATAATCCAGTGTTCTGCTCAGACATCAATCCTGCCTACTACTGGCATTGTCTGTTTATAAGTACGTCACTGTTTTAACTCTGTACTGCTGTACTGCCCAAAGCCTTAAGAGTGATAACAATTATGGGTTGTAAAAAACAAACCTATAAGTAAACATTTATATGAATATAGTTTCCTCAGGATCCAAAGGAGCTGCTGCTTCTAGATTACAAATTCATCATTATTCAGTTCGCTACGCAATTGTCAGATATTAAAGCTTTCTTGACAATCCTGTATCGTATAAAATTTTGAAGTTGACATTTTAGACATACTGTAGAAAATATTGTAGATGTAATACCTCTATATCCACACTGTGAAGTATTGCTCTTTGCTTGCATTCATTCCAGCGCAGATCCTGTGCTTCCCCCATCCTAACCTAAACGGAGGGAGATAAATGTGATTTAAATTAATAGCTGCTACTAAATAACTCCTCGGCTGGTAAACGATGCATTCATCAGATACAGACAGCCAATATCCTGTGATTCATGGCACTCCTTACCATGTGAAGGGTGCCAACAAAAATTGTTATTACTTTTTAATAAAGTGTACCAGTCACTAATCCTCTCATTTATCAGTAGGAGGCAGCTGGTACGAAGGAAGCTCATGTGAAACGGTGTGGCTGGCTGCTCTGATGAAAAGGAATGGGAATACAGTAACACTATATAATAGAAGTGAAGTGAAGTGCTTCTTTATAATGTAGCTGCTAATGAAGTAACACTATGAAGTATGACAATTGTAAAACATCAATGACAACATGTGTAAGTAAACTATGTGATGACAGTTATCAAACATGTTTTTTTAATGACATTGGTGCTGGTTTGCACATTTTATCCCATCTTCCTTTGCACTGTTTGCACCAAAGTTTTTAATATTATACAGGACACAGGACTTGAAAAGTTTTTATTATTATTGGTCTAACATATGCTGGTTAGAGCAATGCAACCTAACGTCCTGTCCTTTAAATGCTGTAGTTCTTATGTAGACTTATGTTAATGGTTCACTGGCATTCATCATGCACATTCCTTGAGCTGTTGTTGCCCTGTAACATCCTATGGCTAAGAAACCACACTTGATTTTTTTTTTTTTTTTTCAGGCCCGGGGCATTGCATGGCAGCTGTGTTTCGCTTTATGTCATGGCATCACATAACAGCTAGATATCAACACAGTGGCTGTTTTGGATGTGCTCTTGCTCAATTCAGCAAAGAAACACAAGAGGATATTATCAGATGAAGTAATGTCAGGGTTGTGGGAAGCTGGAGCTTGTCCTAGCAATCCTGATGCAGGATACAAAGGTCACCAGTCCATCTTAGGGCCAACATAGAGAGAAAAGCAACCATCCACCCTCACATTCACTCTTATGGACAATTTAAAGCAGGAGTCTCCAACTTCGGTACTCATGAGCTACTATTCTTTAGGTTTTAGTGTTTCCCTGGTACAACACATTTGATTCAAATGAAAAGGTTCTCCAGCAAGTTGTTGTCATCTTCGACACCTGCCTGTTCACGAGCCTTCGATTTGGGTCAGGTATGTCACAGCGGGGAAACACTAAAACCTGCAGGATGGTAGCTTACAGGATGGTAGGACCTGAGTTGGAGACCCCTGATTTGGAGTAATAAATTAACTCAACATTCATGTCTTTGGATGGTGAGAGGAAGCCAGAGTACCTGGAGAGAACCCAAACAAAGACAGGGAGAAAAGAAGGAGCTCAATGATAAGAAAACAAGTCCACATCAGGCTAACTTTTACTGGCTGAAGAAAACTCAGAGACATGCTAAATGACCCTTCATTTGGGGCTTCCACAAATGCCGAACTTTATGGCGTTGCTTTAATATTAAGTTATTGCTGTGGATGAGTATGCACCGTATGCACTGTTACAGAAAACTGTAGAAGTAGGAATGTTTATGCATTAATAGAGGTAGCTCATCATTTTCTTTCCTTTTTAATAAAATTAGCAGTCAGGTTGAGAGCCTCTGTCAACATTATAAATTACAGTGTAAACTATTCAACTAATCATATCTATAGGCATGCAGACATCTCTAGTCAAGACTTCCTGAAATTACATCTGTGTTCTGGAAAAAATTCTAAACATTTATGTTGCGCCTTTTTTTTTTTTTCTTTTTGATCATTTACTTCTGACTTTATAATACCAATCATGTTTTAGCCTGGGCAGTACTTTTTGTCTGTTTCAAAATCACAATCCCGTGAGTAAAGTGGGGCATTGTGATGTTCACTTGACAAAGGACACTTAGACTTATGGACTGTAGACACCATTTATCCATCAACCAACCTTATTTGGTGGACAGCATTTCTTTTTCCTGTACTACAACCACCCCAACCCCATTTTAGGATTCCACATGCCATCATGTGAGGCGATCCTCTACATTTAAAATATTACATTTAATAATTGCATTTAAATTTTCTCTTCTCAGCTTGGTTTCATGAAAACCGGTGAAATAAACATAATTTCCTTTCAGTGCAATGTGTGGCAGAGACATCTAATGTATTTGGATGATGTGCGAAGTGCCAAGCCTCTGTTCCACTGACTTTTACTGGTAAAAATGTACTTCTCATTTCTCATCTTTCTGGCCTGGGAACGGAATACACCACTGCCTTTATAAACAGAAAGAGAAATACTGATTCAGAGGGCCCTGCGATGGACTGGCGAGCTGTCCTGGGTGTACCCTGCCTGTCGCCCAAAGCCAGCTGGGATAGGCTCCAGCTTCCCCGCGACCCGGAATTGGATTAAGTGTTTCAGAAAATGAATGAATGAATGAATGAATGAATGAATGATTCAGAGGGATGCAAACATTCATTTCTCTTGTTTTAACCCTGTACTCTACCTTCATTAATTTGTAACCTGACAGCAAAATACAATGAGTATTAATAAAAAATAAAAAAAATAAAAAAAAATAAGCTGACAAACAGATTTAATTTTTCACTTTCCATCAACCTTGTTTCATAGAGCTAGCATACAATGTTAAGGATAACAACAGGATAAGGATACGCTTGTCTTGGTGTATTTTTGTTGCAGGACTTATCACTGTACCATTCAGGCACGTAGAAGAATTTCTGTAGAAGTAAGACACAACAAACATGCCTTCTAATGTGTGCTGTGGTACTTAACGCATTTTATTATGTGAATTTGGATTTCTGTGGGTTAATATGTAGCATTTCTATTCAAGGGAAACAGTTTTACCAGAAGCGTTCTGGTTTTGCTTTGTTTACAATATTGTTGGGTGAAACAATGTAACAGGCTCATGAAAAATTATCATTTTTAAATTTCTTTCTTTTATTTCTCTGTTATTTTTTTAGTTTTGTTAAAAAAAAACATGTTTTAAAAAATTTGGAAATACTTTATATTTAATCTTGTTTAACACAATGACTGTGCTGTATTTGATTTTTGTTTCAGAGCTCACATTATTATCCTCAGATTATGTCCACTGTGTATACAGAATAAAGTGAAAGCACCACCCACCATCTCTGGATAAAGCCATCACTATGAGGTACAGAGATTAAAGACTGTGTCTTGACCTTGTATCCAGGACTGAGATAAACCCTCCAAAATTCTAAAAACAAACAGCCCAGAGCTCTGTTAATTTAGCCTTCTAGCTGAACCACTGAGGCTGTTGAAGCAGCCGCAGATGATTCCCCTTGTGTATGAGGCAATGTTAAGCCTCAGAACAGGTAACAGTCAGTCTATTAACCTCAGCTTTTAGCGGCTGCTTCGTGTCAGTACCTCTGAGTCTTGCACACACATACAAATGTGCACACTGTGACGTGAAAACCCACACACACCATTCCCCGCCTTGATGCAATTTTTTAATAGTTGCTATGCAAAGACTTGAAAAGGTCAACACAGCTTCTCTTGACATTGACTCAGTCATTGTAATAATGAGCTCTTTTTCCCTTTCTTTTCCCAGATTTAACAATACCCTATCACTGAGCCTAAAGCCATCCATCCACCTACCATATGTTGGACGCAAAAGAGCACACACACACGCGCACACACACCAAATAAAATATATACTGAGATGCAAAAAAAAAAACTCAAGCATGCAAATCTAAACTTGAAGTGACTCAAATGACAATGTGAAAAGAGTTAAAGCAGAGATGCTACAATTTACATAACATAAACACACAACTAACATATCATCCTTTCCATACTCCAGTTTCTAAGTGGGTGTCAGCGACCACCTTCACGAAAGGGCTTCCAGGAGCAAGGCTCACGTTATATTGTAACGCAAATGTTATTCCTCAATTATCCTTCTGGGGGAAATGTCACCTACTTCAGGAGGAATCAGAACAGGCTGAAAGAGAGTGTGTCTCTTTGTGTGTCTTGCCTCAGGCCAAAGAATCAAGTAAGTGTTCACACTTCTGGTGCCCACTATTGTCCGTGCTGTTGTACACATACCATAACCCCATCCACTACAAAACTATTGGGGCTTTGCATGTATTTTTGTTAAGACAAACATCAAGTCAGTTATTCGAAATATCGTAGATATTTCTTAAGTCAAATTATAGTTATATGAAAGCTACAAAAATATCAAATTTGTTTTCTCATTACTGATTTAATAGAAGATAAAACAAAAAAAAAACATTTTGTTTCAAAGAAAAGTTAAATTTATTGTAATTATTGTGGTACACAACTACAAAAGTACATTATATAGGTAAACCTACAATATAAGATGTTGCATTTTAACCCACCTTGGAGTTTAGATAGCATTTCCCTTTAGTTATTTTTAGAAGAGTTCCTCATTCCAGAAACTGTTGTGGTGGATGGCCAGTTGGGACCTGAATGGTTTCTCAAGTGAATTTAATGAAAACCTCTGTTGTGATTGGCAGCTGAATGCCTAAGTTAACAAAGGCATGCCTCAGTGTGGGGTCAGAAGTAAAAATAGCATTGCCCTTTGCCAATGGCCTTCCCTGCTTGGCTCACTAGATATTACAAGTTACCACATTTATATTTGCAGTAGCAAATTGACTCCAATTGGTCAAAGTGGGGATCAGGACCTAGCTGGAAATGTGCAGTGGTGGTAGGAAATCAGTTTGTAGACGTTTGTGGAAACAAGGGGTCAGCATCAGGAGCCGGGGGTTTTACAAAGTCAGACAAGGTGAATGGAAAGACACATAAAGATGTGAATTAAGTATTTTTGAAACATATTTTCATTATGTGCAATTGACCATACAAGGGCATTCAAGGATTACAAGAATATTGCTGGGACATATGTGGAACTAAATCTTGGCTGGTACAAACTTGTTTTTTTCTTTGGGAGTGGTAGAAGACTTCTCAATTATCTCTTTTTCAAAAGAATCAAGGACATCAAATCATCCTTTTAACACAAAGTTCATTCATTCATTCATTTTCTGAACCGCTTAATCTAATTCAGGGGAAGCTGGAACCTATCCCAGCTGGCTTTGGGCGACAGGCAGGGTACACCCTGGACAGCTCGCCAGTCCATCACAAAGTTTTTGTTTTAATGACTAAAGCAAAATAGAAAATTGATCAAAAAATATCAAGACTATTAATTAGGAGAACAGACTATAGTACAGTTTCATCTTTTTCATATAATAACTGGATAATTATGATCATATAGATGGCTACAAAAAACTTTCTTTCAGGGGCTGATTGTTCTCACTGGTATCTTGTCCTTCTTCTGTCTTTCTCACAATTCTTATTATCACTGCCCTCTTTTGTGAGCACTGTTGGTTTCATCCCCATGGCTACAGGTGATTTTATCTTGTTATCATTGTAATAAAACTAAAGTGCCGGGCAGGAAATTGAAAGTGTATTCGTGCAGGAAATAACAGTGCTCTGTCATAATCTACAGTCGAAAACATGTGTTCATCCACATATTGTGTCCTTATCTGATATTGGAGAATATGTTGTGGTCAGCCATCTTTTTTTCCTTATTCTCTTTTCCTGTTCTATTGTCTTCCCTGCTATTCTTTTCAGTACATTATGATCAATCAGGATTTATTATGATGGTTAGATTGAGCCATCTCACATTTGTTCTAAAATGTTCTTACCGTTTTACTTAAGTCTGTGTAGTTATAAGATAACTAAGTATGAGTCGAATATCATTCTGAACATTGCCAAATTATAAGAAGTTGTCTGACAGGGCAGAAGAGTAAATATACATTTCAACAACTTCTATTCTAGGGTCATTTGTTTCTCTAAAACAAATTTCTCTAAACCAGTGTTTTTGATGAGACAGAGTTCAATTTTAACTTGTTTGGCTGCTGCAGGTGACTATATGTGTATATATATATATATATATATATATATATATATATATATATATATATATATATATATATATATATATATATATATATATATATATATATATATATATATAAAGATAGATAGATAGATAGATAGATAGATAGATAGATAGATAGATAGATAGATAGATAGATATATTGTCTAGACTTAAAAAAAAACAACAGATTCCGGTTTAAGACCATAAAATGTATACAAAAAATAGATGGAGCCTCTTTGACGTCATCCGTAGGCTTCTGAAGAGCAAACTCAAACTCCAGTACTGACTCTAACGGGAAATACAAAAATGGGCAAAGAGGTAGAGTTGAGAGGGGGGCTATGAGTGTGGGGGTGGGTGATTGACATTTATCCAACACTAACCTGCCTATAGCTAAGGGCTAACCAAGCTAACCCAGAGCTAACAGGAGCTAACAGATGTAGGCTAGCTAAAGTTGAATTACAGTGTTAACTGGCTAAAAACCACAGCTGTGCTACACACCACCTTCTTGCAGCGGGATATCAGGTATCTGTCAATCAAAAGGACACTCCCCTAATTATGCTGAATTTCAAGATGAAATTGGTTATAAATGGATGAGTTGTAAAAATAAAAAAAAAATTAAAAAAAATCACTACCCTCACAGTTGTCATAATCAGACCTATTAAATCTAAAATGGTTTTGGAGGTGGGAAGTTGGCCTTCTTAACATGATTGTTTTGGAGCCATAGGCTTCACATTTAACCAGCAGAGATTGCCACTTGTTTAAGAGTTTGTGTTGTTAAAGTTAAAAAAAAAATTGTTTAGATTTTTGGAGGGTCAGTGTGAGAGATATAAATCAGGTGAACAAGTCCACCTGTGCTGTCAACTTATTTGAGCACAGCCAGTATCAGTACATTCCCCTTAGATATCAGCAGGGGTGCAGTGCTATTTGTTATAGTACCATCATATTTGTACTAGCCACACTCCAATTGAACTAGCCTCAAACTGTCCTCAAACTCGCCTCCAGAGTTATAGGATGTATAGGATAAGTTGTATGCTATTGCTGATGATGGTATTAGTGATGTTAAGGTGGATATGATATTTTCAACTTCGGCTTGGTCCTAAAGGTCTGTCCATCCATCAGACTTTAGTAAAAATTTAAAGGAAAAAGTCATGAACGCCATTGCCTTTCATATTGGTGTTTATGTACAAACTACATCACAGAACTCTTCCTAGGGTTTCATTTTTAAACCCCATGGCTTCTCAGTTTGGACTTACAGTTGTAGGACACTGACCAAACGTGAGTGTGTTTTAAAAAAAAAAAACAAAAAAAAAAACAAAAAAAATCAAACTTAATGGTCCAATAGTGATTACCAAACAAAAAACAGCAATAAAGGTATTTATTTAGTTTATATACTGTAAAAAAGTGTTATATAACTACAGTTTTTTTTATTCTATCTATTTCTTCCGTTGATATCAGAAAAATTTAATAAATTAATACATTTTAAAGACATAAAAATACCATGGAAAACAAGTATTTTATTTGAAAAAAAAAAATCTGATTCATTTTAATTTTCTTATCAAAAAGTCGGAACAACTCCTGTGTTTCTTATCTGGCTGAAAGGAGGGGAAGGAGACAGAGAGGTAGCTGACACAAGGCCGCCCTCTATCTGAAGCAAAAGAAAAAAACCTCTACTGTACATGCTGTTTTAGTTTTCAGGGAGCAAGTGTTTCTGTGCTTCCGTCATAACATTCATCGGTTCAATGAGTGGGTGGACGGCCACTGGCGCGAAAGGGGATCAGACGATGATGAGCATATAATCACTAATGTGATTTACTAATGAATATAAAGTTAATCAGGGAATATGAAACAAAAGCCAGAGGAAGGTGTGGGACTTAATTTGTAACACAGAGAAATCAAAGCTGTTACTTAGATAGTATGAAATAAACAGTAAATGTAGAATAAACTGGAAGAATATGCTCACTGAATAGAAAATGTCCAGAAAAAATATTCAGAAAGGTCTTATGAAATATTTTTTTTGTCTTTCAGCAGTCATATGCTGGCTGCATAATTGGCTGACCTGGTAAAGTGGTGGTAGTAAAGTGGCTGAAGCAGCACAGAAATGTATAGCAAAAAGTCTCATTTGCATTCAATTAATTAAAAGCCACACTGAGCTATATTTAAACTAAGTTTGACTGGAGCAACATATACAGTGTCCTCCTCTAATATTCTTCGCATAATTTCTCTCACTCAATCCTTTTTTAAAACACATTCTTTCTTAGTCATCTCTTTTGTGTGTGTGTGTGTGTGCGTGTGTGTCAGCCCAAGGCACAGCAATACCCTTCTAACCGATGTAAATGGAAAGAGTAGAGAAGGCTTGGTGAGGGCTGACCTTGTTATATTGGGGCAGCTCACCCCAATTAATCACAAGATCCTTGCCCAGATGCTTCAAGCTAATAAACAGCACTCTGAATCAAGAAGTCCCTGCAGTTATACAGCCACTCCGATGATTGCGCCACCCACTCAAGATTAAAACCCACTGTGAATAGAGAAAGGGCAAGTAGCACTTCTAACAATGCAGAGTGGCATGATGAGTTCGTTAGAGGCAGATGAGAAGCTACTCTGCCTTTTTTCTTTTTTCTTTTTTTTAACCATTTAAGCATTTTACTGCAAATTGCATGTCAAATTACCCTTGCAGTGAAATACCCTTAATGATTCCCTCCTTTCTTGTGTAAATAGTCATTTGCATCCATTTCTTATGCAGTAATACTTACTGGGGATTTTAGGGATTATGGTTACAAAATTATTTCACACATTTTAAAAGGATTATTTTCACAATGTGGGTGATGTCAATTTACTCTGCCACATACAATGGTCTCTCTGTGATTTTACCATTTGGAAAAAAAAAGGACACATCCAAATCACATACAATTGTACCCAGTGAATAGAAAACACAATGTAAGGATAGTCTCTAATGCTTGTTCATATTGTATAATTACCCTGAATAAGGCATAACCTATCCTACAATGTGTAAGAAAAAGACAACAATGTGGCATTCAGGTTTAAAACACATAAATCCGTCTGCATGTATGTCTGCAGCTGCTGACATTGCTTCAGTCATTTAACAGCAGCATGTCTGTACTGCCACTTTGTGGGGTGTGATGTGGGGTGTTCTGTGATGAACTTTGGATTTTTTAAGTCGAATATATTGTGTCTCATAAGAGTGAGACTTTATGTTTCTGTTTTTAAACCACCTCTATCTCTATCTGCCTTCTTTTGTTTCCTGCCCTCAACTTTATAATGTGACAGCCCCAACTAAACTAATAATTATCATACTAATGAGGAATACTTACTTTTAGTTATATGATGTTAACTGTCATAGTCTCGATTGTGTCTCATGACATTGTATTGCACTATCTTCATTTAATAAAGAAACTGACTGCACTGCCTGGGGGTATCCACAGCAGGACTTCTTAATACATCACAATGCAGCAGGTGTCCTCTGTCCTCACTAGGTTTTAACTGGGGGACAACCCTCCTCCCACCCCCACTCCCCACCCACACACATATACACAGAAAAGAAAAAGAAAAGTAATAATAAAATAAAGTAGGACCAGGTCAAGACACAGGAATTTACATTAGGTAAGGGCAAAGCAAGTGGGAGTGTAAACAAGGGATTGTTGGTAATACGAAAGCAGATGGGAAGTGAAAGAGAGAGTGAACATCCTGGCCACGATCCCAGGATACACCAGCTGTTGCAGTAACTTCACCCCTCTCATCCCCTTTCTCCTCTCCACTCTGTCTGTTTTCTTACTATCGTTTTTTTGTAAACTCCTTTAGCCGTAAGATGTAAGGGAGGGTGACAAGCTCCTTGTATTAGGTATCTGTTGATTCCATGTCATAAAATGCCGTTCTGTAGTTTGTTGAAATGAAGTAGTAACTTTCAAGTGAATTCTTTCAGAGAAGCTTGTCATGACAAGATTAAGCAGCTGGAACAACTCTGTTGTTGAGTTGTGTCATGACAGGCTGGAGGCAGACCTTGCATGGTCTCCACTTACATGAATTATGATTAAACTGGTGCTTAGTCAGTGAGCTTCAGTCTCACTGCCTTGTCCTCTCCCCCTACAGTTATCAGACAAGGAGGCAGATGAAAGTATCTGAGCCCGTGCTGTACCAACATAAGACTGAATATGTAGCTCCTCTGCTCAGGTAGGATGTTGAGTCCACTGGTAGCTTTAAAAAAATCAGTAGCAATGACAACAGTAAACCAGACAAAATGAATATACATAATTTAACAGTACAGTATAGTGTCATATTTTTAATCTGGAACATATTAACATGCCATATTCTCAGATCAGTTCACTTTTCATGTACAGTTGTGTAACAGTACTTTAATTATGAACAATGTGCTTTTCTCTTTTTTTTTTTTTTTTCTAAAATTACACTGTCCAAATGTAGCGGTTTTTTCACACTCCATCAGGTCCTCTATACACTGAATTTGAATCTCTTTAAATATAAGTATGCTAGATTAAAAGAATAAAATATTAATTAACTTAAAAATGTCTTTCGTTTAGACATTGACCGAAACTAATATTTTAGTTTTGGTCAATATATATATATATATATATATATATATATATATATATATATATATATATATATATATATATACTGTATATAAAAACAAACTGTTAAACACCAAGTAATTTTTTCATTCATTCATTATCCCACACTTAGTCCGATTAAGGGTTGCAGGGAAGCTGGAGCCTATCCCAGCAGTCTTTGGGCGAAAGGCAGGGTACACCCTGGATAGTTCGCCATTCCATCGCAGGCACCAAGGAATTTATTATTACTTTTATTATTATTATTTGATTATTATTAGCTTTCTACGAGGGGGAAAATATTAGTTTTGGTCAATTAACTTCTGCATTTTTTGTATACAATGAAACAGCAAACAAACAAGTAGGACCAAATGAAAAGCAAGTAGACGAACATAAGGAAACCAAAGAACTGCCTGCAATATTAATGAACCACCATAAACGAAGTGGATTGCCTCCATTTGCATAGTGCATGTGTGTGTACATGAACAGGTGGAGGTCGCTACAAAGGCTTTGCACTAGGAACAAACACTGACGTGTGCGCAACACCTTTGTGCAACCCCCCTCTCTCCTTCTCCCTGTGTCACATCAAAGTCTGAGGCCTGTTGGCTTGACTTACACCTCATCCAATTAGTCGGCAGTATCTCAGCAACCCTGAAGAATGGCCTCCTCTTTCTGAGGCTCCACCGACACTCGATCCCAGGTAACAATATACTCAAGTTGTGAAGACATGTACACACATTCGCAAACACTTAAACACAAGCACAAAATCACATGATACCTGCCGCTCATAATGTAATGATAAAGTGAGGCAGGGAAAGGGAGTGGGCACAGACGTCAACAGCATTAGTGAAACAAAAACACACGGGGAGGAAAGAAGAGAGGGTGAGGGAGGGAGCCAGGTACAAAATGGATGGTATACAATACGGTGGGCATTGTAACAAAAAGAATTTGTCGCCCTATTGTCTGTGACAAAAGACCCATTTGAATCCGGCCTCCTGGTCCTTGTCTGTCGTTCTTATTGGCCATGATAAGTGTCTTTAAGATTTTCTGATTCTCATCAGGACTGAATTATTTAAGGAGTAAAGAAGCTGCTACGAAACAATGAGGCCAGAATGAGTGTATATAGAGTGTGTAAAACAGAACCAGAATTGATTTCTACTGTAAAAAAAAAAAAACACTCTTCATTGATTGCTCAATCATTCATACATGGCAAAGTCACATCATATTAAAGTTTTTTTTTTCTTCTTTCTGTAGCAGCTCCCACACAGGCACTATGACACAGCATTATCAAGCTGCAAGGACATCTCGGCTCTCCGTACCACATGTCTGGAATCCAATTACAAGGCAGCAATTTATACTGTGTGAGGATGCATTACTATTTCAATATTGAGATGTCAAATTACACACAGGGCCTCTAATGCACTCTGGCAATCATACTGCTCAGACTGCCAGCAACAGAACTGTCAAAGGACGTTTTCGCAGGGGATGGGAAATCTGATTCGTCCAAATTATCTATCTCCCTCTCTCCATCCTACTCCTATTTTTGACCATAACTTCCTTCAGTTATTCAGTGCCATTACGTTCTCTTTCTCTTGTGTTCTCTACATCTCTGGAGAGGCTGTATTGCCTAGAGCTCTGTGGCGAGGCGATTGATGAGCGGGCCTCGATTCTCTGACAGTTGACATTTACCAGGAGACTCTCCTTGGCACAACCATGTTTTTGGCTTCACCGTAAACAAACAGAGGACCAAACAGACATCTGGAAATGGCTCAGGAAAAAAAAGAAAACTAAAACATTTTGAATCAAAAAGCTTAATTAAACAATCTTAGAAACCCCTCCCCTCAAAAAAGAAGAGAAAAAAAAAGAAAGACATAGAAATGCAATAAATATTTGACATTGACAAGAAAGGCGTAAAAAAATTAGAAGATTTAACAATCAAATATGAATTTAACGTATTTATTTGACCTTTTATTCTTTGTCATGGCCACAAAATTATTTAGAAAACTATAAATTTTAAGGAAGGAAAATGAAATGGGAAGATTTTGAGCACAACTTATTTTTTCTCAGTCTTGTTAGTTGTATTGTTGTCTGTGCACTTTCTGCTGTTTCTGAAAGCTGACATGCGGGCTGGTTTACTCAGAGGAAGACTCACCCGGTGAACACAAAACAGATATGGTTTCTGACATCTTGTGAAGTTGTCTCTGTCCCTGGGTTTACCTTTGGGGAGCGAGAGAGGATGGGGAGCAGCAGCAGCCGCACTGAGACCATCAGGGCCGTCTATACTTGCCAGGCGCTGAATCTTTAATGCAAAAGGCCCCCACAAATGCATGGGCAGCATGGTGTTGTCACCCCGGCATATTTTATCACTGATCAAACATTAGTCGGCAGCTGTTGTAAACTTGTAGCTGTCTCGGTGGCGGTGGTGGTGACAGGCCCCGACACACTGCTGAGAGACTGAGGCCCAGCTGGCTGCTTTTCTTACTTACAGACTGGCTTTGTGTAAAAATAAATAAATAAATGAAAGTGTTTCTTCCTTCCTGAGCGGTGTTCTCTCTGTCTTACCATCGCTCGTTTCCTCATTTGTTGCTTCTGTCCTTCCTTTCTCCTTTACTCCTTTTCTCTCGTACGTCTCTGGTACATCCCTGTTTTCACACTCGTGTCTTTCTTCCTCCCTTTTTTTTTTTGTCTCTGTTGGGTCCCTTGATTTCCACAGCTTCCTTTTTTGTGTCCTCTCAGTATTACTGGTGACTTGCATTATTATCGTTAATATTATTATAGCACCATACCTGAAAAAATGGAGGTGAGGCAAAAAAGCAAAACATGTAATTTTAAAGTTTTAGTGGGACCATAAAAGGGAAGAAACATGGAAACATGTTTGATGAAAAAGAGAGAGGAGCTTGATTGGTGATGTAACACCACAAATACTCCTGTGTTTAATTGGTTTTCAGAAGAACTTCAGAAGTGATTATAAGGAAAGTAGAGAATGGGATGGTTAAATGTTACCAAATCATTTTTTTATCAGTGTTCTGAACAATTTTAACTTTTTAAAAGCCACATCACTAAAAGCTAAAGTTAAGTTAAATACAATTGAAAGACACTTTCAGATATGATTTTTTTTTCTTTGTCTTTTAATTGTGATATTTGTTTCAAAATATAATACAAACAACAATGAAAATGGTAACAGTATCGCTGTGTGCAGTGATTTACAAATCTTATGAATGAATATGTTTTCCAAGTACAGGATGGAATGCATATGAAAAGGTGAAAAATCAAATCAAACCATTTAAATGGCAATTTTCATGCAAACTGCAGTACAAAGTGCTTCCCATGATAATATTGTAATAAAAAAAAAAGTTTTTACATCTTCAAACACAAGTAGTCACACATAAAAATTTATAACGAAAACCAATCAAAGCACATGTGCATGTAAGCACGCTCCCTTGTGCACACACACACACACGCAGACTAAATAGAACCCCACCCCCTCTAAAACTAGTTGTCTCTAAAAAAAATAACCATGTAAACTAATTAGATTAATAAACAAAAGGTCAGTGATGTAACTAAGCAAATAGAGCATCATAGAGGGAGAGTTGTCCAAAATATCTGCCAAAGACATGAATGAAAACATATTTTAAAAAATGTTTATATACACAAGTGTATGACGGGGTGGGTTGAGGAAATGGGTGGGACAAACAAGTTGAGGGGTGGGGTGTGCTTGGCTGTGGTATTGGGGACCACAGGGACCTGAGTCTAGCCCCGGGGAAGGCTGTCATTTGTCCACGGGGATTCCTCTGCCTCGTTCTGGGAGGGTCCACATCTGGTTTTAGTTCAGGTCAACCTGAAAGGAGGAATGGGCTGCTTAGTTCTGTGCTCTGTGGTAGCTGCATGTTGCTGGTTGGCTCTTTGTGTGCTTTTCTTTCTGAAAAGTTTTTAATTTTAGGTTTTTGTGATTTTCACTGATTGTCTTCCTGAGGTGCTCTTGATGGAGGGCGTTGGATGTTTTCTGTTTCTATACAGGTGCAACTCTAATTTATTTAATCCCTTCTGCCATATCCATCATTAATATATACATTTATAAATGCATACATTTTTAAGGTAAATAATAACTCTTAAGTATTTGGAGTAGTTTTAAACTTTACCAAAACTTATACAAGACCATACCATAGAAATCACTGCAGGAGACCAAAAATACTTACAGAATTCATTGCCTTTGAACATAGTTAACTTTGCTATCCACAAATCCAGGAAAAAGCCATCTACGTATGAGCAGCCAAATATAAAGCCGAGCAGAAAACTTTTCTGTGGACAAATACATTTAAATTTGAAACATTTTTTAAGTCATTACTGTTGCATACCTCTGGACTATACTGGAGAAAGACCATTCAGATCTCTGATGTTAAGAGGGTGCATCAATGCCTAGGGAACTGCCAACCACGTTCTGGAAAGTTACCATACAGGTAATGGAACAACATATTCTTCCCTCCAAACATTGCCTTTGTTTTTAGGAAAGACCTTGCATTTTAGCAAGAGAATGCCAAACCACACACTGCATCTACATACTAAATATTGCAAGAGCATTTTATCCATGCTGGAGTCCAGCTGCTGAACTGACCTGCCTGCACAACCGCCGTTTCACCACTTGAAAATGTTTCACACATCATGAAAGTACAAAAAAAGACAACTTAGAACTGATTCAGAATATAACAAAATAATGTTATATTTCTTTAAAATATTATTTATGATTGCAAATTTAAACATAGAAAGCAATTGGTGGTTTTTTTTTTTTCTTTTTGTTCTTCTGTAAGTAAAATAGTGTTTTTCTTTTTTTTTTTTTTTAATTCTCAAATTATTGCTTTTTTTAAATGAAGTCTGTATGGAAGTGGCGTCTTTTTTTTTAGTTTGAAAATATCTTGCCTTCATGTGGACATATTGTTAGATGCATGTTTATGCAGAGTAAAACATCATTCCAAGCAAATATATCAATATTTCATGGCTTCATTTATTATGTAAATTCGTCAACTGAATATTTCAGTAATTGGTTAGGACACGGGAACCCCCCTCCTTCTACTCTCCATGTGTCTCTTTTGCACAAAGGCAGCGATTGGACAGCTCACTGGTGGGAATTACCTTTTGGCTGGCACTAAATAATTTTTATTTCTAATTTATTTCATGACAACAGGCACACGCAAAGGGAGAGTCCCTTCAGCCAGCCAAGTGCCTTGTTGGCAATGATTGATTACTCAATATCTAATTAGCTGAGATCCAATCACTTATTATGCAGAGTGTGGGACAAACAGACTGAAGTCAACTGTCAGCAGATTGATTGATGACACTCCCAATCCTGCTTTTGTTTGCTCTAATGTCCTGATGCTTGTTACAACCACCAAAGCTTGGTCAGACAATGCAGTCTGTCACTCTGACAGTGAGTTGCTGGCCTCCCATCTTTCACACCATCACACATTTTCTTTTTGTTCGTGTTTACAAGTGTTCAAGTTTTTTTTTTTTGTTTGTTTGTGGAAAACTTAAAAATACCTGTTCAAATCTTTGGATGTGTGACAATATCTGCAAATATATATATTAATGAAGAAATAAGCAAGATGGTCGGGTTGTAGGCCCTATTTAAAATGGGTCTTCTGTTCTCACCCTGAGGTCAGGTTGGTGTCAGCAAAGGGGGACAGGGAAGCCATATCATGATTAGAAAAAAAAAAAAAAAGTGATGAATGAAATGGCAGAGATGCTCTTCATGACCTCTTGTTCCTTTGCTGTTTAAGGTTTTCCAACTTTAAAAAACATGTGGCATCTGAACACCTTTTAGATTTCAAAGAAAATACAATGAAAATATATTTTTGCACTAAGATGCACTACAACAGCAGGCTTCTACACAGCAGACTTAACATGATAGAAATTGTTGCTGTTATAACAGAAAACAGATGCATACTGTGTCCATCAAGTACAGAATGTGTAATGGGTTCACAGGTTGTCTGAGAAAAAATCTTGGAAATTTACATTGAGGAAAACAGAAACTTTTCCTGATTTAAAAAGTTTATCATTTTTTTCTTTCTTTTTTTTAAATTTAAATTATCTATTGTCATTGAACGTGTGGGAGTTATATGATTTATTTTGTTATTTAAGTGTAGGTTTGTTTGTGGCAACAAGTGTTCTCCTACAAAATATATTAAAACTTTAAGTAAAACATTGTTTCAACCATACTGATAGGAGTTTTTCTTTTTTTTTTTTTCTCCGTTTTTCCTCCAAATATTGTTATGTAAAATCTTATCTATTTATTTTATATTAGCACTTGTGGACAGTGGTACATATAAAAAAACAACTTAAGTAACAGCATTTATGGCATTGTCTAGAATCAATCAAATCAGCTGAACGATTAGATACCACTTTTTGTGTCAGGAGAAGGATCTTTCTCTTGTTATAACTACCAATCCACTGAGTTCCCCATCATAGAATTGTTAGGGAGGCAAGGTGGATCACTTTATTTATAATAGACAATCAAAACCCCTCTACTTAAATTCTTACTTATGCGAATTGAATGAATATTATGCTAATTGCATGATTATGTGCAATCAATAATTGACCACTGTTTCTTACCATATTACATTGCTGTGATTTGATTGCCTAAAAGACTGACATGAAAACAACTACTCCTGTTCCAAAAAAATGTTTTTGTCTTTTTTTTTATTCTTTCAGAGATTCTCAACGTCAACCGCATTGGACAGGTTTTGTTTCTTGGTCTTTTATTGTGTCTAAACACCATTTACTACATTTGTGTTTGATTCAACATTCCTTTTTTCTTTGAAGAGCAAACAGCAGAGCGAAATGACAATTTGGCATCATTAAAAATGTATAGCGACCCGGCAAGCCTTAGAGGTTTCCATTAGTAAATAGGGTCGAAAACCCACTCAAATGTGCACACACACAAAAGAGCTCTGTGCATGTGTGTATGTGGGGGGTGGGGGTGGGTTGCAAAGCTGACACATTCAAGGTTCAAGGATGAAGGCCTCTGAGATCCTGTTGTAATTTATTGTGAGACATTCAGCATCTGATCTCAGTGACAGTAGCCTCTGGCTTTGTTCGTGAGCGCTAAAACATCTCTTTTCCAACCCTGGAAACATGCATGTGTGGACGTGTAAGTATGCATGCATCCATATCTATTTTTTTTGTGTGAATGTGTGTGCATGTGAGGTTGGGCAGGGCAGAGAGACAGCAAGGGTGAAATTATCTGACATACATCAAACAACTGAAGACAGATGCATGGACAGTATTAATCAAAACTTTCCCATTTCCGAAGGAATTAATCATTTAATAATTAATTTGGCAGCTACAGGCAGCAGTTAAAGGGGGCTTGCGCTATCCTGCTGGTTAGAATTAGTCCTTGTCGAGAGGCTAGATTGATATATTTATTATTTATCAGATTAATCATGGCATGAGACATTAGGATCCACCGTTGAGATCATACCAGTAATAGCGAAGGAGGGGGTGAGGGAGAGAAGGCAGGTGGCAGCTGTGTGCAGTGATTACAGTGCAAGGTGGCCTTCTACACTCGAAGGCCTGGACACACACACAGTCACACACATGCACAAACACAAACGCATGCACATTACCACAATCTAAAGAGAGTGTGGTGGCCAGGACGTCTGTGTAGCCTGAAGCACTTCTTGTTTCCAAAGCCAGTGCAGCAGAGAGGAGGAAGAGGGAGGGGGCAAGCAAAGATGCAATTGATCCCACAGCTTTACAGAGGTCAGGGCAGATCCTGGGGTCATTTCTGTTCATGATAAATGTCTGGAGAATTCTCCTGAGGCTGTGGTGATGTGGTGAACAACAATCTCATATCAAAACATCGTTTAGCTTTTTTACTCTCATTACCCGCACAACACTTCTAAGTGAATTATGGTATTTTCTTTGTGCATTTACGTATTCAATTGAAATCTATTACTTTCAAGTCAATAACTGCATAAAGTTTCCAGACAGCAAAGAATATTTGGCCTCAATGTTAGCTCTAATTGTGCCATAAGTCCCTCAAGTTGCCCAGATCAGAAACGAATGTAACCCAACTTTGCCAGCTTTCTAGATGAGATATCATAAAACTGACGTATTTATTAGCAGATCAAACTCAATGACAGTGAAGTAAAAGAGAGTTACTAAAATATCTTATCGGGAAATGAAGTGATTAGAACACTCAAGTTTTGGAAAAGTTTTCAAAAAGTCACTATTATATAACAACTGACATATTATATTTCTGTGGAGTTTTGACAATATCTGTAGGCTTACCATGGAAATGAATAATGATAAAGGATCTGGTCAACCAGAACCACCAGGAGCAATCTGAAAACCACCTTTATAGTCCCTATTAAAGTTCTGACACAAATAGTTATTCAAAGTAAACATGTAATTGTGTCTAAGCCTTTGACTGACTCTGTGCACTTGAAGACATTCAGAAAATACAGGTGGTTAAAAGAAAAACAAAAGTTTCCCACAAAAAAATCAGGTGATAAAAAGTACCTGTGTTAAAAATTAAGACGACAATGTGGGAATTGATACAATTTTATACTTGGGGAAAAAAACGTCTTCATCTTGAAGTTGATGACAGGAATATGTCTATGAAATTTGGTTTGTAAACAACAGAAGTTTGGAAAAATAAGTAGTACTAAACATAAACTGGGCATGCTTTACATTTATCATTCTTATCATTTAAAACGTGTCTTCAGTCCCAACAAACTGTAGCTCGCATACATTCACTTGAGGATGCACATGAGAACACATTACATTTCTTGTTGGTGCACACTATAAAAGTTTTACTCCCTATTTTTCATATTTTTGCTTTATTTATTTATTTATTTATTTTGTTTTTTAGCCTATGTCATTCTGACCACTAACTCTTGGAATGTTTCATGTATGTGACCGAAAGGATCATGTTATTCTTCTGTTATCAATTCACTTCCAACACCCTTCTATCCATCTATCCTTGAATTTTTTGCTCATCTTTGTTTCGTCACCAGAGTGATAGGGAAACCTAGACTTCACTTTCCTGGGGCCTTCTTCCAGCTCATATGGGGAGACCTTAAAGACCTCCTAGGTCAGGGATTTAATCCCTCCAGCATGTGCTGGATTTTCCCTTAGATCTCCTACTGGTTGGACTTGCCCAGAACACCTTACCAATGAGACTTTATTTTTTCTGCTATCATATTGTTTTGAATTAAATCTGACCACTCTAAGAGATTCCCAAACTGATGAACGTATGTTCTTTCCCTTCACAAGCATAGTTTTCGTTGCAATAAATAAGACAATGTAGGACCATTTGTGCAGAGTTAATTACAATGTTAATGTCAACCAAGTGAAGGGTTGACAGGTCTTCACATACCTGAAACCAAAACTTCTGGACACGTGTGCAAGACCACAAAACATTGAAGTCAGCGTCAGTCAGTTATTGCCAAATAACTTGCAATTTTTTATGTATATATGCATATGTAGTTCAGCAAGTTAAATTACTGTAATATCACTCCATTACAGCTGTCACCATAGCAACACGTTAATCAACTCATTCAGATCAGCTGGCTTTTGATCGGTAATTGAGAGAAACACTCTGTGGTGTGACAACAGTTATTTGGCATAAAAAGTACACTGAGGCCAACACAAAATAGTGCCTATACTTTAGCAAGTTTTGTAAAAAACAAACAAAGAAAAAATTTGCTTAAAAATGTTTACTGTGTGGGACTATGTTATATGTGGAATAAATCACCCGGATCTGTGCTTTACACTGTTTTAATGCACTTTGTGGAGGTACACGCCATTGTGCGTCATGACTGCTTCATGCATTAAAACTGTATAATGCACCATTCCTTGTGGTTTAAACCTTACTTATCAGTCAGAACATATTTGTCAGTTAGTAGTCTGAATTGTTTTGAGAAGAAATATTCTATCCATCCATCAGGCGTGTTTCCCAGCTGAAACAAATAATAAGCAGAATTGGGATAATTTCCCTGTTATACTGTCAGGGATTTCATAAAACTTAAAACCTAAAAATAAAGTAAAATTCTGTAAAAAGAGAAAATTTTTAGCTTTACACTTTTGTGGTAAGTGCAGTATTTTAGGAGATAGTTTATATTAACCTCACTCTTCTTTCCACATGTAGAAGTACTGATTTTGAGGAAATTACAGTACAAAAACTAATTTATGTGAGGGCATACGACTCAAGTAGAATGCTTTTAATGACACATTACATAACTTTCTGACCTTAACACTCTGTGTTCCAGATATCTTTGAGTAACATCTATCACATGCATTTCTGGAACAGGCAATGTCCAATAGCTTTGCGAGGATGAGAAACTGGTCTATACAACTTTTAATCTCAGATGCTGCATGACATCGCAGCTGAGTTTTGCTTTGCGCCCAAGCAAATAGATATAAACACACCAGTTGTTAAAAACTTGCACCATGATTGAGTCAGCAAAGAAACATAATACACTATTGGAGGAAGTGAGAAAAACAAAGAGAGAAAGCTACAGAACAAGAGTAAGGATAAAACTGTCTTTAACTGATGGAACTGAGCTAAAAGTACGGGTAGGATTGCAATCTGCAAATGACGTCTATTCTATCTTAACAGTAAACAGGGTCTAAACTCGAAAAGAAACATTGTTGTGAGTAATCAAATAACAGTGTATGAGTAACTAGTGCAAACCCCTGAATAACTAAAATAAAACTCACTATATTGCTGCATGCTTTGTACTCCTCATGTCATATCACATTACCACATGAGATGTCTTTGAACTGAGCAGCACAGAAGGCAGCTGTACTTGCCACAACGTGTTAATTGAAGCATACAGAGTGAAATTACTATTTCACTCCTCTCAACTTTGATCTCCTTTAGTTCCTTTCCTATCTCAAAATAGATCTGGCGAGCAAATTTATAGGCATAATTGTACATCACAGCAGAGATATTGAGATGAGATGAGAGAGAGAGAGAGTAGTCCATGTACCGTGCATGGCTCATAATCCTTTACTGACACAATCAAAAATGAGTTCATGTCAGTGTGAAAAACCCATTTACATTCAAAAACAAAACATATCCTTGACTAGTAATGGGCCAAATCACTCAGTTATCGGCAGTCATGCAAAGCAAGACCACATCTACACTGAAGTCTCCTTTCTCCATTTGAAGAGAGGGCGGATAAGAAGTTCAGGGCAGGACTGAAGGAAGGAATAAAAAGCAGGAACTCAAAAAAAAAGGATACTCCTTTTGTGGCGAGGAATAATCCATTTTGTGAGATGATTTGGCTTCAAATCTTCAGGGACTAACCCTTGACATGAAGTCATATTGTGTTGGAGTTTCAGCCCTAAATTCATACATCAATTATTTACTGTCATCGCCGATTGTATAAGTGTAGGAAATTACAAGGGATGGGTATTTTCTCTCAGGCAGAAAGAATGCGATACAGTGAATACATCCCACCTAATGTCAGTGACCCAGTGTCCGTTCAGTGTCCAAGGGAGGAATTATTTATGCATTAGAAAACAGAAGTGTGGCGGTGCAAAGGAAAAAAGGCAGACACATTATTTTAAACCTTTCATAACATGCATCAATATTTCAGTAGAAATAAATAAAGGATGGTGGGCTTGTTTGGAGGACAGCTGTAGCTTGCTTTGCTTGGCTAGCTTGGAGCAGGGACTCTTGGGATGCCACGCATACCAGCCCCCAGTAAAACCCCTCCATTTCTTTTTAATCATCCACTTAGAACAGGGTGACTGGAGGAGCTGTCAAGGTGAGATCCTTTTAGGCTAAAGGCTGGATATATTGTGAGAAGCAAGCAAAAGAGGAAGGTGGAGTCACTTTTCTGTTTGGTAGAAACTTAAAAAAAAAAAGAATAGATGTTTTCAGTTTTTCTTTTGTTCATACTACTTTGCAAAAGTTATTGACACCCATTTTAGAGTAAAAATGCATGAAGAAATGGCATGACATTTTAATTACTCAATGTCATGACAAAATATATAGCAATTGATGTAAGCACAGTTTGCCTACAAAGCTGCATCAGTGCCCTCATTTTTATTTGACAGGGAACTTCTAATTTGTCTTCAAGATCTTTTCACAGTTTTTCTTTGTCCTTACAAACTTTATTTTCATTGTCTCATACAGTTCTAAACAGCTTTTTCAATGCAAAGTCTCACACTTGTATTTACACATAAAGTTTTTTAAATGGGTTGTTTTCCAAAACACGGTGAAATGTATTTGTGCATCTTTAAAAATAAGCAACATAACTGCGTAGCCCTTCTCAAAAATGTCCCAAAATCCCCTGTAATTTTTTTTCCTGTTGGTAATCACTCTTGTTCTGCACTTACAGTACTAAGAAGAATGTTGTTCACACATGTATGATGGTAAACTGACTGGTAACTAACTGACTGACAGACATATCAGAATGAGATTCTGTACCCTACAACGATCCTATATCTCCATAATGCCCCAGCCGGGGTAATCAAAAACTATCTCCAGAATTTGGGAGAGAGGGAGATGGAATGACCTGCTGTGAGTCCAAATGACAACCCAATCAAACATTTATGGGATCAGCCTGGTCTTGCTGTAAGCCCTACATTTGCTAACATAACCATGCTGCTTGATCTTAAACAACCTCTATTTAAATAATAGGATACTGTCCAGTGGGAAAATGTGACCAATAAGGTGACCACCAAGAGGAAGATGAGCCAAGCTGCTGTGGCTGTTTTTATACACTACTGTTGTAATGATCTGTTGTTCTATGTAAAGAACTGAAAGAACTTAAAGTGGAACTATTATGTGCATTTCAGGCTAATTTATTTTTATTTCTGAGACCAGAAGGGCTGGGATTGATCGAGTTATTGTCACAAATGGCTTTATTTACTTCAGACCGACCCTCTCCGTAGGCTGTCAGATCAGCCTGTGGGCAAAACGAGTGGATTGAGACTCTTCCGCATTAAGCTCCGCCTCCCGCCACCACGCTATATCGGAAGCGCGCACCGCACCTGCTTTCACCGTCATTGTAACATCTCCTAAACAGAAGGATTAGGCTAATATAAACTCAATAAAAAAAAACTAAATACAATGTCAACACATAGCATACAGCCCTACATGTTGGAACCTGAATCAGACCCTGAAAACGAAGTGGAAAACAGCAACCCACAGCAACAAATGCAGCAGGATGTCTCTCTTTGGTAAACTCACCAGCCATCGTTCGAAATAACTTTATCCGACATTTTCCACCCGCCTGATGTATTTGTACATGCCCTTGTTAACCAGTAGAAGGTAACCAATCACCGAACCTTATCCCCCGGGAGGTCACAAGGATTTCGAAGTAGAAAAAACTCTAAAACGACACGTTTTTCATCGCCATGGAAACCGAACAGAGAGCGTGCTGGAACCCAAACTCAAACTCAAACATGCGTTTAGGTGATAAAAAACAGTGCCGTTCACATGTCTGATGAGGATTCAACACTGTAACACTGTAGAAAGCTCAGAAAACTTGAAATATCATAATAGCACCCCTTTAAAGTCACTTAAATAAATCTACCTTGTGGCTCAGTATTGTAGGACAGTAGAATAATTCACTCAACAAAGCCATTCAAAAAAAAAAAACAAAAAAAAGGATGTAATCAGTATAAAATTACAGGGAATGTATCGTAAACTTTCACAGACACATAACCCTTCGAGAAATTTCATTGTAAATGTGACTAATATGGGTTTTTAATGAGGTATTGCACCCTACCAAGTGGAAATTAGGAAATTAGAAACAATGTATCAAACAAAAATCTCCCTGCTATTTGTGCTGTTGATTCAGCCCTTCACTGTTCTCATGTTTTGAAGTTTACACAGTGCTTCACTTGCTGTTAGGGTAATTTTAGATAGGTTAATCACACATCCTCTTTTACCTGGACATTTCCTTTTTTTAAAGCTTAAAAATTAAAAATTTCAGCTAGAATTTCAAAAATATCTGTGATTTCGTTGCATCACTGCTTCAAATAAGTTTTCATCAGATTTGCGTTGCTTTAACTTCCCATAAATGCATTTTGTTGTTTTACATTCTCGAATAATGAGCAACTTTAAGAAGGGAGCTGCAGAGCAGGGGTTAGAGTAACTTGTGTTCAAATCAGCAGAGAAAGTGTGTGTGACTTCCTCCTTATAGTCTCTGAAGAGTTTTATACTTGTAGGATATACAAAACAATTAAAATTTTTCCGGTGAGGTGTTACAACTCCTTCACTTTGCACAAACAATAAAAAAAAATTCAAACATGATGCTTGCTTTGGACTGAGAAGAAGCTGTTCACAAGTCATATAGTTTTAGATTTGAGTGTCCACTATTTAGTGAAGCTAGAAAACATTCTGATGTAAACTTACTGACATAAGTCTTGGTGGTGATGCACGTGAAGTTCAATTCAAAACAACCAAAGCAGCATAATGAAGTGCCATATCAGTTCTGCCGAAACCTTGGTGTCTTTTTTTTGTTTTTGTTTTCTGTGTGAGTTTACATAATATTATGTTAAAGGACTAATACTAAACAGTAAGATGCTTTGTCAATAGCTAAAACTATTCACCCAAGGATTAAGCATCACAACTATTTTAATAGTCTTACAACCCTTCCTGATGGAGTTAAGGCATAAAAACTACTAACTCAAACCACTTCAACACTCATTAAAAGTAATTTCTGCAAATGCAAAAATTCCATTCCAAGGTGCAAATGATAGACTGAAAGGGTCCGACCTAAAGTAAACAAAGAATGTCTGGAACCCCTTTTTGTTTCATACATGAAGAATTAAGCTAAATAAAAATGGAAGAAAGAAAAACTTACTTTGGCCTAGAATAGCAACAGATGGTGGTAGTGTAAAGTTATGGGCATCCATTACTGCAAATGGGTCACAGTGAATGCCAATAGTGACACCGCAAAAACAATTAGAAAATTTAATTCTGAAGTATTTAGAAATAGATTCTTTCTCAGATTTTACCAAATAAATATGACAGATTTCACAATCCATTTCTGCCCATGAGTTCATGGTACAGATGCACAATGGGCAAAAATTTAATGCTAAGCCTTTTTTCAAAATTTCTTTTCTTTTTTTGTAACTTTTTATTCAGGATGTTTTACAAAATCCAGTTTAAAATAAATAAATAAATAAAAGAAAAAATGTTGGTTTAACGTTTTGTTTTTTTTTTTGTTGTTTTTTTTTCAAAAGTCCAAATGGTAAATCCAGAAGTCTTGACCCAGTTCAGAACAAACACTGCAGCATGTTTCATACTGCTCATCTTGACGGGGATCAACAATACAGTGCCCACGTTTTTATTAAATTGTGTTTACAGTTAATGTACTGCAATGTGTTGCCAACACATTACATAACAGTTAAAAAAAAATCCCATAGATGGAAGGAAAACATTGGATAGTTAATAGTCAAATTGATTGCAGCGTCATGTCCACATTTTGTCTTGCAACCCAATCATTCTGCCCTTTCATTTTTTCCTGTTCTCATGGAAAAATCAATTCTCCTTGGACTAAAAGAGAGTGGTCCAGAGGAATGGCAGAACAAGGAGAGGGAGTTTCTGTTGCAGGACAAAGTGCGGTCTGTTTTTTCCCAATCCCAATCAAGCCATCAGGAGGCTAAATTAATGTTCATTAAAATGACCCACAGCATAGATAATTCAAACACTAAGCTCTTTAGCTAATAGGGCGGCTGTAGCTCAGGAGGAAGAGCAGTTGTCCTTCAACAGGTAAGTTGAGGGATCAATTCCAGGCTTCCCCTGAAATGCCGAAGTGTCCTAGGGCAAGACACTGAACCCCAAACTGCCCCCCGATGTGCCTATCGGGGTATGAGTGTGTTGAATGAGTGTGTGTGTGAATGGGTGAATGTGACAAGTAGTGTAAAGCGCTTTGAGTGGTCTGTATGACTAGAAAAGCGCTATAGAAGTACAAGTCCATTTACCATTTACCATTCATACGTCGCAATGTGTGTCTGTGTGTCCATTATAAAGAGTTTGTCTTTCCCTGTCTGCCTTACATGCTGTCCATGTACTTGGGGTTCCAAAAATGTTGAGGCTCTTAAAGGTCACAACTCCATAAGCAAATGTAAAGAAAGGACAACTAACAACGACTGGCTGTCCTGTGTGTTAGGGAGCTCTACTCAGCGACTTATGTTTCACAGGAAGAAGAGTCTTGCAAAGACAGATGCATTTACATCATCGATTAGGGCAAAGTACAGCTGTAAATATCAAATAACAACACAAAAAGCAAATGTGACATTGCCTCTGTGACATTTCTGCGATGGACTGCCGACCTGTCCAGGGTGTACCCTGCCTTTCGCCAAGAGACTGCCGGGACAGGCTTCAGCTTCCCTGCGACCGATGATGAATTAATGGATTGCCTCTTTGAAAATTGGGAGTGTAAATAGCTTATAATTGTTTATTCATTTTGTAATCTGCACTGACTTTCCCAAGATTAAAAATAAGACCTGGAAAATGAGTTGTCATGGATTACAAGCATAGGTAGATTCTAAAAAAAAAAGATATTTCCTTATTCAAGTCATGTGATAAGTCATGTGATTTTGTTTTGATTTTTACGGGGCACAAGTATGTTAAAGATGCGCACAGTTTGAAATCCACCTGAAAAGTTTGTCTTTGTCATGGTGAAGTGGTTAATCTCTTAAAACATTCGTAACTTTTTTATGTAGATGCCTACATGCATTTGACTCACTTTGGTTGGCCAATAATCCATTAGTACCCCAGAGTATTAGATGTCCATGTTCTTCATCTTGAACAGCCAATGTTTTTTTTCTTTCTCTCTTTTATGTGGCCCTCAGAGCCTGAGAGGGAGGTCTGCTCTGCAGTTTGTCTGACTAGCCTTCCTCCAGTTACAAAATCTTTTTGCTTGTTTGCAAGCCAATTGGATCATAGGGGCTTATCAGGCAGAGGCAAGTCTTCTCTGAATATAAAGCATTTGTACGACTGCCCTCTAGGGATTTAGTACAGGTACCAAATCTCATTCGTTAACAACATATTTTATCATGGACCTTCTTCTGTGTTTGCTTTCTCAAGGGGTGCTGCAATGTACAGACTATCTGAATGGCTAACATCAGAGTGGTGTGTGAGGATGTACTTCAACAGAAATATGATGAGAATAAGATTTGTACTCTGTTTGCATGGGGTGTATATTTACTCTTGACAAGTTAACACACATATTCTCTGAGCCACCTGGGAATAGCTGTTGTTGATGGTTGACTGTAACATGTATATGGAAAGAGAACTTAGGTTGGAAAGGAATTCCTTTCAGCATTGTGGTGTTACCCCTTAAGATTTTTTTTCTTTTTTTTTTTTTTTTTGTGGAAAGAAGGTATATTTTGAACATGATTGTGATGTAGCTCATGCTTTTGTCAGAAGCCATACTTAGTCTAAAATAATCATTCAAAATAATATGTGCTATCTTGTGATTAGGCAAAGGCAACCCACTCCAGAGATGGCTTGCTTCTGAAAAGTTTGAAAATGACTTAAGACCAAGATTACGGAACTAATATTTGTCCTCATATCAGATCCAGGTGTTGGATATTATTGCCATTTCACAAAAAAATGGTTGGTCTTAGTGAATGCTATTTTAGAATTTAGATTGACTATTGCTGCATACTGGTGTGATGGTTAGTATGTCACTTAAGCAGGGTTTTGAACTAGGCCTTTTATGTGGAATTTAATTTCTTCTTGTGTGTGTTGTAAGTGTTGTGTGTGCGTGTTTTGCGGGATAAAGACACAGGTTAGGCTAACAGGTAACACTAAATTATCTCTAGGATTGAATGTTAGTGGTTGTTTGTCTCTTTGTGTTGGCCCTGTGATGGAGGTGTGGTGTGCCTACTTCCCACCTTGTAGGTACTCCTCCCCCACAGCCTAAGACTGGGCAGGTGTCTGTGTCAAGGATGGCAAATGAGGCCCCAAACTTGTCCTTATTTTTTAACTGATTTCAAAATAAAAAAAAGGAAGTAAAAAAAAAAAAAAAAAAATACAGAGAAGCTAGCAAAGACTTCAGAGCACCAGACAACAGCTTCTGCACTTGCTACTCATTGCAGACCCCCTTATCTGATTGATGAAATGTATCTGTTAGTTATATTAAATGATGAAGTCATAATACTAATATAATTCACTGAGAATGCTGAATACTGACAAATCTTATAAACAGGGTTGAAACATTTGTCTTCTTCTAACCACATCTATAATTTTTTACAAGACTGTGAATAAGACCTTTTTTGAAATATAATGGTTAAAGGCATACAATCTATGATGCTGGTAAACAAACAATGGCTGTGGAGGATATACTATAGCATGTGCATGACAAATTTTACAGTTTAAATCTTTATTTTTAGGATCATTTATATGTGCCACCCTTTTTCTAATTTGTGACCCTTCCCTCAATCTTCAATGCAAATAAATCAGTTTTCTAAACATTGTTTTTCTTTTTCTTTTTTGTTTTAATTTAGAATTGCATCACAGTGCAAACAGCCCTATCAGGCTCTGCTGAGCAGTATGGTTTTCTTTCCTCCTGAACGCCTGGGGAAAATATAAGGTGCCAGTTTTAGTCTCTCAGATCTTTACACCCTCCTCCAGAGCTGCTCTCCTTCTCACAATAAACTGTCCCTTTTATGCGTTTTAACTTCACCCACTTATAATCTGGATGAGATAGCTCCCTCTCCATAGCTGTAAGCAGTATAACTCTTCCCTGCCTTGCTTTATCTCCATGTTCCTACAAGCCAGCTTGAATGGGGAAACCATTATCTCTCGGCTCACAAAGGAGCCAGACGTCCACGTTCAAGATGTTCTATACATGATATATTGATCAATTCGTAGAGACTAATAGCATTGTAATGAATGGAGAAGGGGATTGAGTTAATGTCTCCTGGGTTCATGCAAACTGCAAACTGCAAATGAAGCACTCACTGACACAAAAGGTCTGCTCTGTTGAATCACAATTAGACCCTGGCCTCAATAAACGTCAAGAGGTTGTTGCTCAGACCTCTGCTTAATTTACTGCTAACTCCTATGACAGCCAAAAGAAAGGGCTGCAGTTGGTCCAGGGTAAGATCTTTAAGACATTTATTGTGTTAATATAAGCTACATTAAGCGTTTATGGCTAGAGATCAGCCCATATTTCAGTCTCACATAAAAATTTTTCGGAAGTTTTTACGGGTGGGGCATTTAGTAAGTAATATGGGACTATGATAACTGTAAAATAAACCCTTAGTTAACCCAGAGCCAGCTAGCATTTTTTCTTTTACCACAGACTTAAGAGCTCAGGAGAGCTCCAGGGGAGGAGAGATGAGCCAAAGCAGAAAGACACAGCAGAGTTGGGCCAAAAACAAGATTTGCCCCCAAACCACTCTGAGGGTACATTCACATCAGGATAGTCCGTTAAACTCAGTCCGATTCAGGACTCGACTCAGTTGTTGGGGGGTGTATCTATGCAGACCAAGACTGAATTTGTGCTGCACTTTGGTCAAAAGAGCCAAACCATTAGAATAATATATCCCCATTTCAACCAAAGGTGGTGCTGCACTAGTATTTAGCAAAAGAAAGATCAGGACCTGTGTGAAGAAGAAAACTCTGTTGTGAGCTAAATATAAAGTAGGAAACTATTGCTGTTTTGGGTTTTTATTTTGTCTCATACAATTATGCTGCCGAAATACACTGCAATGACGGATGCAGTATGAAATACAGACGAGCCTGAGAACTCTTAACACCATCGCTATGTATGTCAAATGCAGGAAGTCATTTTTTTTTCTTTTGTAGTCCACTTTCTGCATTTTGTCCACTTAAAATGGGCCAAGACGGACCGAGTTCGCCTCTTTGGTTGGAATCAGAACTCGTTTGACGCATTCACAACTCCCCAAACGAAGCAGACTTTTTGAGCAAATAGACTCGGACTCAAATCAAAAAGGCGGATGTGAATGTGCCCTGCGTGAAGCAGCGTTCAACAACTAACAGCTGACTGAGAGATAGGGAAGAAACCTGAGATGTACTGATCTTCTTTTGGGAGTTCTGATCAAATTCTGATATCTGAAATTTGGATCGCGGGTTACCAATATTTTTCCGATAATAAATCATTTTACCTGAACAATAATAGTAACTTGTGCTGCACGCTGGCATGGTGGTTAGCACTGTGCCCTCACAGCAAGAAGGTTGCTGTTTCAATCCTCAGATGAGGCTTGGACAGAGGTCTTTCTGTGTGGAGTTTGCATGTTCTCCCCATGTATGTGTGGGTTCTCTTTGGGTAGTCCAGCTTCCTCCCACCATCTAAAGACATGCATGTTAGGTTAATTGGTTACTCCAAAATTGCCCCTAGGAGTGAGTGTGGGCTTGAGTTATTTGTCTCTGTGTGGCCCTGCGATGGACTGACGAGCTGTCCAGGGTGTACCCTGCCTTTCGCCCAAAGACTGCTGGGATAGGCTCCAGCTTCCCCGGGACCCTTCATTGGACTCAGCGGTTAGGATAATAAATGAATAATAGAAACTAAATTATTCCAATTTAATTGTTTTCTAAAATGATCTGACAGCTTTGCAGACAGATTGTGACCTTTAGTATCAACTCGAATGGTTTGTTTCTCCTGAAGTGGACTTTGTAGCTAGAACTTTCAGGAAACTGGTCAACCACAACTTGACACTGTTTTTGCTTATACATTACAAAACAGTAGCCATTAATAAAAAATAAAAAAAAACATTGCTATTATACAATTCTTTGACACCTAATTAACTTATCTCAGTTGTTTAAAGGTTTTCACAATGATTTTAAAAAGGGAATAAAAAGCATACAACCGAGAAACAAAGACAAATTGTCCTTTATTTCAATAGGTTGTCATCCTGAAAGGACTGGTTTAGGAGGTTTCAGACAGGATGTACAATTTTTCAGTCTATTCCTTTTTGTTGAGCAGGAAGAGAATAAATAAACACAAACAATGAAGCCATTCATATGTGCAAAAAGTTTAGTAAAAAGCCGGCACTGTAATTCGCACCAGCTTGTAACTAATCTGATAGTGGGGCATTATTATGCCTGTCATTTGTTTTGTACCTATCAGTACAATGATGTGCACAGTGGATACAACCCCAGGGATATATATTTCTGACAATTGCAACAGATAACAAACCCACATTAGGCCATATGTAACTCCTGTGTCAGCTTAGCAGTCAAGAGCCTTTTTTTTTCAAAACAAGCCAGCACCTTTTAATCTTCTTCTCTTTATGAATAATGCTAAGTATATTACTCACTGACAACAATGCCTCCCCACTCAGTTTATGTTCCAGGAACCTCACAGCATGAGGGACAATTTGTATCTTTCTGAACAGGCTCTCAGCTATAAGTTCAGAAGCAGGAGGGAGGGGATCTGTAGGCATTTGATATGCTTGGATTTAGTAGGTAAGACAATGGAGCCCTCCAGAGTAATGCGCGATTTTCTTTTCCTTTTTCAGAGGCCCCTGGAGTAATGTTATGAGATTTTCCTTTTTTTTCCTTCTTCTTTATGGAAAACACTCGCGGCAAAGCCCACCTACAGCTTGATGTGTGAACACGCCTCTTTTTTTTTAATCCGCTGCCATTCATTGGGAGAGAGAACTAACAAAGATGACTTTTGACAACCCGAGAAATCAAACTGCAGCTGTCAGAGCTTTTCAGGAGGAAAGAAAATAACACACACACAGAGGAAAAAGGAACAGCCTACACAGTCAGCTCTCTTTATACCCACCCAACAGCCTCACCCGACCCCAACATGCACACACACACACACCTCCATCACCACTACCATTCTACCATTTAGGCTTACACACACACACACACACACACACACACACACACACACACACACACACACACACACACACACGCACACACGCATCAAATCATTCCTGGAAGCCTCGTCCTTCCCTGTCTCTGCTTCTGCTGCTCAACAAGAACTTTTGCTGACACCTCTCTCAGAAAAGAGGGTTTAAACGGAGATGGGGGAGAAGGAGTAAAGAGAAAGAAGGACGCAGGAAGGGGTTGAGTGAGGACAGAAGTGACATAGATACAGTGGGGGAGAAAAAGCAGCTAAAAGGATTAAATAGAGAATTAACACACATTTCAGAGTTCCCTTTGCTGATCTGTTGAGCATTTCAGTCGGAAAACCTCTGTCCTTTACTTCACTCTCTTTCCCTCCCACCATCCATCCCACCATTCCCTCTTCCACTCCATTTTCCTGTCCTCAATAGGTTGGTAGAATTAGTGAGACTCTTGGCAATCACTCCGGGTGTCACTTCACAGGTTCACTAAGGGCACCGCTGCTCCTTTTCCTGGGGTTTGAGGTCGGGAAGACGATCAAATCCCTGCAGGGTTCAAGTGGAACAATGGCTGCCCTGCGAAAAGAAAAAAGACGGGAAGAAAAATAAAAAGTCTTGCTTGGGGGTGGTGGCTCGTGAAAAACTGTTGTTCTGGGACCTGATGCTCTCTTGAATAGATTTGTTAAAGTCCCAGTGGTTGGACTATGCTAAGCAGAGGCAGGAGGGGGACACCGAGGCAAACCCAAACTCAGAACAAGCTCAGAACATCGCCACTATGTGAGTACTCTTTTCCTTCCCCATCCAACACACACTTTAATGGCTTTTTTCTTTCTTTTTTGGGGATGACATGGCCACCAAATCCCCCCCTCCCCCCCTCTCTAGTTCCTCTTGTCCTTCCATCCTCCTCCTTCTCCTCCTGCTTCCCCTTTTCTTCTATTTCTGCCATGCAAAGATAATCAGGTTTATGTAAAGTATGTGTGCTCTTTTGACAGTCTGCAATACCTCATTAATTCAATCACACCAAGCGGCATTGTTCCCAAAGTGTTTGAAATGCGTACCGGGGAAGGGGGCCTTTTTTAATCCTGTCAATCAATGTTAACATTTTTCTAGCTGTTGCCATGGCTGAGGCCAGAGTTCATGAAAACAGAGAATATGAGCCAACAAAACAAGAATAAAGACTTATTTGAGATCGGCCTTTTAAAAAGGACATCTACCATGCACAAAAACATGAGAAGCAAATGTAGACAAGTTTGGACACTATAGCGTGGCTGAGAGGGGGTGAGAAAAAAGAGCATTTGGAAACCAAACAGGCACCATAAAAACTTGACCCAGGAGGGCTCTGGGAAAAACCTAATGAATTGCTCTCCGGAAGGGCCATGGTTTTTCTCCCCCTGCACGTCCTCCAGTAGCACAATAGCTAATACATTTCAACACATGACTCTAAGAGTTCATCTCTGTTGTAATGCTCTGCTGGAATGCTGTTACCCCATCACCAAAAAAATCACAACTCAGTGGCTTCATTTACAAGGGTAAATGCTTTGACCATTTATCAAGATTTTGAACGCTCCATCATATTTATCTACCCTGAACTCACTTTTCAGCAAAACTGATAATTAGCATCATAAGTCACAATTTTGTAAGATCATTGGAGTGCATAATTTTTACCCACGTGAAGTACCATGATGTAAGCATCTGTTGCAGGATCGTTTTCATATGCGCACACATGTTGACACCCTCGGACTTTTCACAGTGAATACAAATGGTCATGTCTGCCCTCTAGTTGCCAATAAGTCAGTAACACTCCTGGTCAGCCCAAAGAAACAGGAATAAGGACACAGAAATGAGGGCACTGCTATAATGAATCAAGCATTCAGGAGCTTAGTGCGCTACAATTTGATTTGGGAAGAAATAAAAAAATAGAAAAGCATGTCAACATAATTTACAAGAAGAAAACCTACACCAATTTACAAATCCAGCATTTCTTATTTGTTATGTTTAGCAAGGGTAATTCCAGCTGAAAATAATCACAAGCATCAATCAAACAAGTACAACTTTGCTTCTCATATGCCTGTCTAATTAAATTAAAAAGGCAACTCATCGTAAGATAAACAAATAAATGAATAACATGTCATGTAAGGGTAAGAAGTTGCAATGTCCTGCAGATCCCGATCCCTTCTTCTCTGTCCATTTACAGCCTAATCTGTGGTGAGAAAGTGAAAAAGTAGAGTGAGAAGGAGGCAGATTAAGCCATTGAAGCTCTGGGGGTTCTTCCTACGCATCACTGACTCCTTTCAGACCAATTTAAACACTGTTTGTTTATTAGTGTCTTATGCTCGGCATTAGCAGTCTAGCTTATCTCGACACACACACAGGGTGGCACAATACGGCACTGCTCAAAGCCCACATATGACTGTGTGTGAGAGAGTGTGTAGAGGCTCCGTTGTTCACATTGTTGCTCTGACCTTGTTTAAGTAGTGGAGAACCATGTGAGACACGAATTATTGGACATTGATGCTCTTATGCTTTGTGTAAACATGCTCAACATACCCGGTTGCTACACAGCATCTGTGGCACTGACAAAAGACTTAAAGGTGCACAGACGAGATTTGGTTTAAACTAATCTCTCTTCACTGTTTACCATATATGCACAGACATATCACCTGCTCCTGCCATTGTTTGAGAAATACCTATGGTTATTTTATCTGATAATAACCAATGTAATCTTTTTTTCTCCCTTTGACCTCCGCCACCTAAAACCTCTCTTTTTCTCAACCTTCTATGTTGCCACATGTCTGGTTTTCTGTCTGCACAATTGCACTGTTTTCAGTGATGTGACCACTGCAAGGCAGTGTTGTGTGTGAAATATTTTCACCTTGTTTGACAATAATTTTACAGAAAGAAAGATAAGATACAAAAACGCAGAGGTATATTTACACACACACACATATATATATATATATATATATATATATATATATACACATGTACTTGGTTTTATTAGTGTGCTTCCTTTGATATTCCATTTAAGGTTTAATAATGTAAGAAAAAACAGATAAGGAGAATAAACTAACATTTTTCACTGCTGCCTGGTAGGTTTTACTGTTTTATGATGGTATCCTGGCAATATTTTTCCTCTGTTTGTAACAGCACCCCAAATTTCTACATGCAAAAACAACCCAAAAACAGGAGTTCACGATGTGGCGTGAAAACCTGAAAACCCTGCCAATCTATTATATAAGACGAGCAATGTAATCAGGATCAAGATACTTTATTTTGGCAGGAGTATTTTAACATATCCATTTGCAGGAACTACATTTGTTTTTGTGAACAAATACAAAATGTGTTTTTTTTTTTTTTTTACAATTGCCTTATTTAAGGGGAATCAATTAACCTTTACTATTACACTGGTTGTGTTGCACTTACAGTAAGAAGACAAAATAATTTGACTTTGACTTAAATGTAAGAAAAATCTACTCTCCAAAATGCCACTCAGGACTGTATGTTTTTTGGTTTTTTTTTATTTTTATTTTTTTTTATTTTTTTGTTTTTCTTTTAACGGAACAGAGATTTGTACTGGTGAGTTAAATGGTAGTCACACTGGAACCAAAAAAGAAAAAAAAGCGTGACAATGGCCAAACAACATTATTTGTAAAATAATAGTTTAAACAGGAAAACAACTTTTTAAAATAAACTACTCTGTGATAAATTGGTGGTTGGTGATCTTTTATTCATGTCTGTTGATGTTTACTTTGTTCTTGTATGAAATCATCACACCCGATTGTTGTTGTTGATATTCTTAGCAAAACCTCTCATCTCCACTCTTACTTTAAGAAAAAAAAATGAACAAAATAAAAACACGGCATTGTTAACATTTTTTTCATGCTGCAGTTCATACAGGAGGACAACATTACAGGATGGTTTTGTTGTCCAACTGACTGAAGAAAACAGTTGCATAAACTAACCACATACAAGCATAATGTCTATGTTTATTGATCACAGCTTCTTCAACAATCAGATAATTACTGTTCAACAGATCCCTTTTCTTTTGATTGGTCCTCTGGATTATGGTAAAATGTTTCCCAATCCCAGTCCTCAAGTACCACTGCCTTTTATGTCTAAATGCCCATTCAAGGTGAAGGCAGACAATGGAGCCATAATAGGGTTATGAAAATGGAGTTGTAAAACCTTCATCCAACCAGCAAAAAGAAGAAGATAATGCAGAAATGTCAATATAAAAAGTACCCGTAAAAGATGCAGAAGAAGTGGAGAACAGCAATAAACATTGTGGTTGAATCCTTCACTTCTTCTGGTGTTTTGGAAGGTTGTAAACGGTTTTATAGTGGTAAATTATCACCACCAACAAGTGTCAAAATGCAGGACTGAACTCTCAACTCAGCACTGCCCACTAGTACATGAACTGCTTCACAACAATGCACCATAAAAGACACTTGGAAGTATGAGACCGACAGCGGATTAAAACAGATAAAACAGATGTTCCCAATTATGTATGTGAGGAAGCATGAATGGGAATTTAGATGTTTTCCTACTCCAACGTACCTGATACAGATTAATGAATATCTTCATCAAGTTCTTTGCAAGCCTCAATGAGACATTCATTGAATTCATGTGTCTTAAAACATGGTTACCTCTAAAACATGCAGGTAGTGGTACTTAAGGACTAGGGTCGGGAAGAACTGTGGTGGAATGACCTAAAATACCAGTTTAAGACTTAACCAATTCATCAAGTGTAGAAAAGGTGTCCTGAATGGCGGCAGCATTACTTTCAACATTGCAAAGAATGTTCTTGCCATCCCAGCATGTAGTGCAGCCATAAAAGACATTTTTGTGCTGCTGGTGAAGTGATTAAGGAAGAGACGACAGTTGAAACCAGGGATGGTGAATGGTATCTTGTTGGATGATGGATTGTGGATGATCTTGATCTTGTTTATGCACAGCAATCTCCCAATCAAATGAATAAAGCCCCAAAGTGGCAAAATACCAGAGACTAGGAGGTAGTTTAGTTGTTCAGTATACTAGCAACTTAACAAAAAATTATTTAGAGCCACTTCGGTTAAACATTAGTTATCAAATATATACTGTGATGTTGTCATTTCCTTTTATGCAAAATATGACAAAAAAATAAAATAAAAAAACATTATCACCATAACTGATTCAAAAGGAACAAAAAGACTAAGTCGTCATGTAGCATCTTGCCATTTACAAGCTAAAGAATACAAGGTTTCCAGTATCATAATTTCAACTGCTAGAAACATTACTGAAATGTTACCAATCAAACTTGTTTCCAGAATTTGTGTCGTGGCTTAAATTCAATTACTTTTCAGCAAAGAAATAAATAGAACACACTGTGTGTAACATATGTGTCGAAACCCATCTCCGCTGCAGAATCTCAGACATCTTTATTGTGTGAGTGAAGACAACATCCATCAAGGTTGCATGGAAATAATTTGCCACTTTATTCAATCTACATACGTCTTCACCCCCCCTTTTTTGCTCTACCTCCAAAACTCACTCAGATGAGACGCCATGAGATTGTTATCTTGCCTCGCCTTTGTATGAAAATCAAATTGGGAATTGCTTTTTTCCCTGATTCACTTCCATGCAAACAAAGAAGTTGTTTTCTTATTTTCATGTAAATGTCTTTTTTATAGGAGGCGACAAGTGTAATCAATCTTCCTCAAGACAAGGTAGGAGGGCCTGCCGAGAGGGGATTATTGGTGCTTAGTAGCCTAGGGATCATAAAACAAGGAAATTGAAAGTGATATTTAATTGACACTGCCATTTCCACTGCAAGGCGATGTGTCGTCCCCTCCCTTCACTACGTCTCTACCACACGGCAGGCCATCTCGCTTGCCGCAGGTGAAGCATGGGGAGGAAGGAACTCACCGGTGCAAATTTCCTTTCAAACGCTCCTCTAGAACCCAGAGAGTGAGCTGTCAATCTCAGAGCACAGCGCTGTGAAGGAGACAAGGAGGAGAAAGTTTTATGTTGAGAAAAATAGATTTCAAAATGTCACCTCATCAGATTGCTGCGCTATACTCTATTGAAGTGGAACATGGTCAACATAGTGTATCTGAATAAATAGCATACTTGTTTTATTCAGTTTTACCTTCACACTAAAGACTAGAAGCTCTGCGAATGTCCATATGCTGTAAATATATTAAACATTTATCAAATGAGATGTAAAATCCACCTTAAGAGCAAATCATGCTTAGAGAAATTTATATTTGTTTATTTTCCACAATGAAATTTAATGCTGAAAAATAAAGTTTAACAATGACTCTTCAAATAAATCTTCTGACAAGTTTTTAATCATGGTGGGGCTGTTATTTCATACCCCAAATTCACAATTTAATACCCTTATCATTTGAATAGTCTTCATTAATTTAGAAATAATATGGTCTTCATCACACAGTCAAAAAGGATGACTGCCTGTGATCATTTCTTTGGAATGGATGAAGATACTGTATTTTTGGAGTCGCCTAATGAGACCAGAATGTGTTTCTGTCCTGAGACTTTTGGAGGAAAAGGTACAGACATGCTTCTCTGACACATGGATGACAAGTTATGACCTGACCTATGAGTATCAGCATATTCTTCAATTAATCTGGTCATTAATGTAAATAAATACTATTCATTTTTTGCAGATCTTTAGTGTATATTTATCCAGATGGGTACTTGTCTTTGTTAACTAACTTTTCATTTTAGAATAAATGCAATAATTCTACCTTTTAACAGCTGTGCTGCACACCAAGTTTGTCTTCCTTGTAATGAACTGACATACAATCATCTGGTATAAATGAACTATTCCTTCAAACTCCCCAGCCAGTAAAATGAAATTCATTTCCAGATCATCAAGTTGCTAAAACGTCGTGTTCCCTTCGGAAGTGGTGAATGCTGAAATTCCTGTGGATATGGCTTGGAAAACTATAAACCATCAGGAAGTTGTGTCTAGAAAAACTACTCATGATGAAGGAGTATCCATCATAACTTTGCACAATCAGTCCTGGATCATTTGAAGAGAACACAACAGAGAAACCAAAACACTAAGCTGCTTTAGATACAAATCTGACTGGGAAAGTTTAACTCACCTGGACAAAAACAAAGTCAATTCCATTTTGACTGTTGTCTTATCTCTTGCTCTTTTTCTTTCTCTCTTTTTCCTCTCTTCCTCCGATGATGTACTCTTGTGTTTCATTGATACATCAGTCACCTTGCTTGATGAAAAAAATGGCCAGTGTGTTGATGTCCCATTCAAGATTATGGCACTTAAGATGTATAAAGTGAAGTTAAGTAAAAGTTGTGAAGTGTGTTACTTTATCTAACTTAATCTGAAGAATATACTAAACCATGCCATGATGTTCTTTAAGCCTAAATAACAAGTTTTTTTTTTCAATTGTTTTATTTTTGTGAATAAAAAGAAAGTAAAATGACTTGAAAGAGGGGATATAAAAACAATGAATATTAAACTTAATGTAGAAACTTCAAATCTGGGCTTAGTTCAATCTACAGACTTGAACACAGTTTACTATTTGGAAGGAAAACTAATAATGTAGCCTACCAGCCATGTCATAGTGTTAGTGATGCTCCACAGCAGGGCTCTGCGATTGTGTTCTGACCTTCAGACTTATTCATAAAATGTACATATTTGGTTTAGATATTCATAAATAAATTACATCTTTTACAACACATAGTTAGGCTTCATCCAGGGAGGGTGGGTTTAGGTTTGGTAATAAATATCACATTTGGCTCCCTATACAAAGCAACATGCAAAAAGTAATTTCAGCTTCCTGATTGTAACTCTGTCTGTTTAGGACAAATATACCATTAGGCTTTTTGTTTTGACACCATGCTGTAACAGTAACTATAACTTGTTACAGAATTCAAATGTTAACGCATCAAGTTGTATCGTTAACACTACTGCAGTAGTCACCCAGCCTGTCTGTCTGACAGCAAGTATTTACTCACTGACCAACAGAGGCTTTAGGCAGGCTTAGAAGACAGGTACGAATTGGTGTCAAAGAGAGACAGAACAGCAATGATTTATCGCCAGCAAGATTTGACTGGTGAGAATCTGCAGCTGGCACTCTCACCTTTGTCACTAAATTAACGCAGGGATTGTGTGGTTAGTCTGTCTACTGCTACCATACTCACTGCAGTGTTATTGCTCAGACACACACCCATACACACACAGTACTTTCTTTTTTTACAAGCACTATTCATGTTCGAGTGGTTGAGCCTCTGTGTCTGTGGCCTGCCTTGTCCACTTAAAAGGGCATTAATCAACGGCTACTTTATAAATCAGACGATCCTTGCAGGCTCAAAGCGATTATGAGGTCAGGGCTCTGCAGAAGTACTTAACCAATTCCCAAACCATCCCGGACTTGATATATTTTGCTTCCTTGCAGCTAGGTGATTCATCATCATTCTACCACTGAGGCGTAATGGAATAGGCAGGGAGGGAGGACTGAATGTTAAGCGAATGTGTAGAAGATGAAACAAAAAGCAAGAGGGGGAGTAAACTAGGAAGAGCAGGCAATAAAGTGCTCCTTTCTTTACCCCTCTCTTCCACCATTATCCCTCTATTATTTTCCCCCTTTCACTCAATCTCCACCTCACAGTCTTTCCCTTTCTGCTCAAATCCCTGGACACTTTTAGGGCACTTACCCCCAGCCAAACCCATCCATCCTGTGCTATAAACTCCACCAAATTATTTCAGACAAAGCCAAGACAAATATCTGGAAGATGTGACTCCTGTTCGTAATGTGGCAGAGCTGCGGGACTGCAGGATAGGTAGCACTTTTGGCCAATGTTTGGTTAGACTACACCCAGAAAGACAGGATATGGCAGTTGCCTGGAAGAGCAGTTAGCAGGGAAGATGAAGAAGGACAAAAACAGATGGTAGGAAAAAGAAAATTGTAGAAAATATTTTTAAAATAATTAAGCAATTAAGGAGACAGACAAGAAGTCAGTGAAGCTTATAAAATGTACTCAAATGGGCAAAATGAAGCATAGCTTAAATCACAGTGCCACAGTGGGCATCATGAGTAAGAGACAGAGACGAAAAAGGAAGTGCCTTTAACCACACAGCCCAAGGCTAATGCCCTCAGGGTCTTTCCTCATTGCCAAGACAAATGGAGCCCATAAGTTCAGCTGAAGAGAAACACAATGTAAATTCTATGAAGAAATCAGCTGTTAAAGTGTGTTACATTCATGGTGAACATTTAATTTTTTTTCTTTTCTTCTGTGGTTGTAAACTACGCTAGACACACAGTAAATCAGTCACAGCCATTTAGATCAGAGTAAGATAGCATCTTGCCAGCTCCACCCGCCTGCAAGTCTCATCCTCAGTTTCCATACTGGCTAATTCTAGGCAGGGTGGGAGATCCTGGAAAAATCATTTAAGCGAACTACACTTTGTGAGAAAAACTATTCAAAAGTCAAAACTTTTTTTTTATTTTATCCATATTCCCCCTCAAACCAAAAGAAGAGAAACCTACAATGCTTGTTACCGAGGGGTTGAGAGGGGATCGCCAAATGGCAGTTGAGTTTGATAGACGTATTCCTTTCCAATGATTTAGAATGGGCCATTTAAAAGGCTACATTGTGGTTTTTCAGTCCTGTTCACTCCACAAGTGACTAAATATGTTTATCTTTGTATTAGAGTGTTTAATTAATTAGCTGGAGTTGGGGTGTGAACGGGATTTTAAGCCATATAGTTAAAAAAATAAAATGGTCCTGAGAAATATCCCTACATGTAAAAGCTGGTGTTAATTAAGTCTTTTAAAAATGAAGGTAATAACAAAGAAGTGAAGTTCTGCTTCAAGAAAGAGAGAGAACTGGGAATGAGATGAAGAAAACACTCATTGTCACATTCACCCAAACACACCCTCATGCCCTCATGAACAAATCAGGAGGCAATGCAGGATTCAGTGTCCTGCCCAAGGATAAGCACGAGTCAGGGGAGCCTGGAGCTTCCATCGACTTTCCAGTTTGAAGACGGTTGCTGTTCCAGCTGAGCTACAGCTGCCCCTAGATGCAAAACAGAGAGGACAGTTTCCATTACCCTGGCACCTACCAGAGAACTATTTACTGAAGTTGAGAAAACTTTGATTTAAGAGTAATGACATGAATAATTTTCTGGCAGTATTGTCAGTTGACAAGGCAGGTCTCCTCATTGGGGTGGTGGTTGGTGGAGTGGGGGGAGACAGTGTGTAGAGACAACAAAGTTTTACACAAATCCAGACAAATGAAAGAGGACATGTTATGTGGGAAGAAGCAGTTGCATTGAAATCAGTCCTTATGGTCTGTCAAAGGAAAAGAGGATGCTCAGTAGAAGGAATACTGTTATCAGACTATCTGAATAAAGACATTTGTTTTAATTAACATTTTTTTTTTCATCTTAGAAAGAAAAGCTGCCATAGTTAGTAGTAGTAGAAGTAGTAGTAGTAGTAGTAGTAGTAGTAGTAAACAATATATTATCATTTAAAGACCACCCCATGAGTCATCCCCAGTTATCTGATATAATTTATATGAAAAAGAAAACATGTATAGCTTTATTTCCTCTCAATGAATGAACTAAAGGTAATTATATTGCATTGGATTTGCAGTAATTTTCTCTTCAAAGTATATTGATGCACCATTCATTTTATTTCAGTAAGAGAGGATGTCATCAGAATTTTCTAAACCTTTACTGTTCCAGTCCCCACCCCAACCTGTAAGCATTCAACAAAGGGGTTTTATCTGTGACATATGTAATTTTTGAAAAATACAGCACCAGGCTCACTGTTATTAATATCTCGTCACAAGCTCCAACAGAGCAGGGAAATCGTTGAGTTTGAGTGATTATGTTATCACTTTTTAGTGTATGTTTTGCATTGACGTCCACAGCTTTGGAAGAGGAGGGACTCAGAGAAAGGAGGAGGAAGACTTTGCAAATGTAAAACAGTATCTCACAGTACTTGTTCTTACACAGATGCAATAAATTGTAAAACAAGCGAGTAAACCATAACTCAAAGCTTACATTTTCATCTTATTTGTTTTTTTTTAGTTGTTCATTTTTTCAAGGTTTAGGGATATTAGAATAGCTGACAAATGGCATGTAGTGTACAGGAAAAAACAGATGAAGAAAAAAACTACCGATAAAGCAGAAGCAATTTGATAGATGGGGACGGAGAGTCTATTTCAATTATTCAATTCAGTTTATCACTGAGAACATGTGATGCAATATAATAATGTCACCAACTATCAGTGAAATAATAATTGAATGCTCCTTTTTTTTTCTTTTTCTTTTCCATTTGGTGAGCTTCTGTGAGTATAAACCAGTGAATCATCATTAATACACTGCAAAACACACAAAAGCAAGCCAGCTCAGCAGATAAATACAGTGTGGCTGCATATGTGCATCACACTTACATCTCTATTACAAATTCTTTGCTTAACAGTGATGCATAATTCATTCATACAGTGCACAAAGTGCCATAAATCAAAATGAAAATGAAATTGATTGCAATATAGCGAGGCAGCTATGAGGCAAAAACAGGACTATTTTTCCTTTTTTTTATGGACAAATGTTTCAAATTCAGTTGTATGATGGTATAATACAGTTTAAGGAAAAAAATAAAACAAGCTCTGAGTCTTAGTTCTTTCATCATCATTTTAAAACATCTTCTTCTCTCCCTTTCTCTCGAGCCCTCTCTATCTGTCCTTCCTCTAGAACTGAAGTTGTTTGATCATAAATTGTTAAGGTACAATGACTTGTCGCCTCCACTTTCACTCAGTGGCCGTAGTAGTAGCAAGAACAGATTACAAAGTCTGCCACACTATCCAACTGGTTTCAGCATACCATTAGCATATATATGAGATTTGAGACATTTTCTAATATTCTCTAGCAGGACTCATCTGTCATGGACTGGTGATGAATTATCAAATGCTTGTTTGGGTGTGAGGGAGCTGGAAAATGGCAGTGTTACTAGTCTTTTTCTTTCTCCTTTAACCTTTTACATAACTGAATTTAAAAAAAAAAAGTTTGGAGATTACAATAAAAACAGGAAGTTTTATTTCAGTTTTTACCTGTACCATAAGTCAGTATGTGTCATTTACAACAACAATGTCAAGAATGAGATAGGCTGTTTATAAAAACACTGCCATGTTGTGCCACCATCTTTGAATACCAATAGGGAAGCCTTACATGTTTTAGCCGTGCAGCAGTGAAGTTTATTTTAGCATTATATTAGAAACAGAGCAGGTACTCGAGCAGCTACTTCAGCCTCCCATTTTAGTTGGATAATTTGCTATTACTTTCAATTAAAAGTGACAGAGACAACTAATTTGTTAGCCTAAAGTGGAAAAGCTCCATTGCAGCCATTTTCACTTGCTGGACCAGCAGGTGGCCATGTGCTTCTTTCTGCCATATTTCCATTGTTTTTCATTGTGTTGATTAAATTATTTAAGCTGATTTGTCAAGGCAGGAGGGTGTTACTGTTCTCCTTCTAGCTACACAATTTCACAAGATAACATTAGCTATTAGCAGTATCTTGGTATCGAATACATGAATGGCTTGTAACTTATCGGCATCAAAAATTAAACAAGTTTTTATAGTTCTGTACCTCATTGTGTGATGGGACAACCCAACTTTCACGAGATGTTGACATTGTCACATTTGACACTGCTTGGTTGTTTGCATTCAAATAGAGCATCACTAAATGGAAGTAATTCTTATACACTTGGGCTTTAAATGACTGGATTTCAGATTAAAAATGATTACATTTAAAAAAAATGGGGACATTTTTGATTTGAAGAAGGCTTTGCTTTCTGTTTCTATTATGATCTCAGCGCAATGCATGTAACTAACATGCTACTTTGGTCACAGATTGCATGCATGAAGGAAGTTTAGGAAGTTTTTGTTTGGTTGAAATTCCATGCCAAATGGTGAGGTTTATTATTGTTTATTGATTAATTTGATCCCAATTAACCTGAACCCCATTAGGTCAAGGATAAAAAAGACAGAGGAAGGTGCTATCAGCCTTTGACGTAACACAAATTGCTAAACTGTGCAAAAAAAAAAGTAAAATGTGGGAATTTTCTACAGGTGTTCTTTAACAAAACTGCAAACATCATCTGGTATCATTGTACAATCTTACAACTTTGGTATGAACTTAACTAAGCTTGTCATGGTGTGCCTGACACTTCACACCTGACAAGACAAAACAGCTAACACCAGACATCCCTGATATGTTCTTTGCAAATGCGCCAGCTCTGAGTGTATATTCTTCATATTAAATGAAAATCGCCGACTGTCATCAGGAAGAGCAGGAGGTACATGTACAGATGGCAAGCTGTAGGTCTGTAAAGAACAGAAGAATTAAAGTAATTATGTCAAGACTATGGCTGCTATTTATTGGACTGATTTGTTGTGTCTGTGTTCTGTTGATCATTTAGTTGTTTGAGAAAGATTTCAAAATAGTGACTTCAGTTTTCTAAATGACAATAGACTTTCATGAAAACACCAAATAAAACTAGAAAAAGCTCTAGAAGAGCAGGCACCTTATTTCCACACTTTATTCCAGTGTTCCTAATACCTTCAGGTCATTCTGAAATATAACTTCTTTGCATCACTTTCTAACATACAAACCATTAATAGATTCTACATTAGGACAAAACAAAAGTTCTGAGAGACACAAAATGAAAAGCAGTGTGGGGTATGAAAGATTGACTCTTCAAAGGAAATTAAAGGTAGAGTAAGAAAAGCTACTTTGTGGAAAGGGGTTTAGACCTTTGAATTGTGTATTTTCAGACTTCCCCCCTGAAGCTATGCTTACAAAGCCCAGAAACCTGCAAGGCTTATGACAGGGGAGGGACAAATAGAAGTTGAGTGGATACACATACAATCATCCAATTGTATGGAACGGGCAGTTAAAATGATTGGATGGTGGCTTTTCAGTCCTGTCTGTTCCTTCATTCATTCATTTTCCTAACCACTTAATCCAATTCTGGGTCGCAGGGAAGCTGGAGCCTATCCCAGCAGTCTTCGGACGAAAGGCAGGGTGCACCCTGGACAGCTCGCCAGTCCATCTCAGGGCCCTGTCTGTTCCTCATATAACAAAATATTGTTATTTATGTGTCTGAGCATTTAATAATTGCTTGCAATCTGAATGTTAAATCTTTGAAAAGAGCCAGACTTCCTATTGCCTTTAAACATCTCATAACAAAGGAAATGCTAGGTTTTCTCTTTTTTTTTGTAATGTTACTTTAACACCTACCTGCCAATGAAATGCTGAAGGACCAAGCATCACCCCCTGGCTGTGGAGGATTGATGAATACTCTGCATCCACGATTATTTATTGTGAACAGTAAAACAAATGTCAAAAAAATAGTTCAATTATAACCAACATAATTTACCTTAGAGGGAGTTTGGCTATCACATCTCATGGTGTGACAGGGGAGGCGTTATACTTTACAAAGCTTTATATTCAACTACTTGCAAATATCCCATGTGTTAATTAAATGAGTATAAAGTGCAGTGGCCTGTGTCTTAAATTAATTGCTTTCTATTAGATTACATTATTGTAGATAGACCGAACCGTATTATTAACACTGTTATACATTCTCCTACATTCAATTTCCTTGAACATTATTATTGAGAGAAATCACTCGCTCTTTCTTGTGCTGTCTCTTTCTCTCTTCCTTCTCAAGATTGTTCCAAATTTCTGTCATGGTGCACTCTGCTCAGTTAATTAAAGGGGGCTAAAGTGCAGTGGCCTGTATCCTATTGACATCAAATCCATAACTTAGGGAGAAAGCATTTACATTAATTTGCCATTAATACCTTATGTGCCAACTTTTCAATTCCCACTAAGTATGATCTTATGCAGTGGTTGTTGTTGCCTGTAAGACAAAAGGCACTGAGGTCCATATGGGAAAAGAAAAAAAAAAAAAATTGAAGCCACTGTTAATTAACTGAATAAAAGTGCACCAGTGTGTGTCTTGAAAAACAGCTTTGGGTAATAAAAATATAGCCAACAATCTCTTCATCTTCTTTCTTTCAATTCAGTTTTAAATTACACAAGGTAATGGAGTTTGGGAATGGGAACTTCTTGATAGCTGTCAGAAGGAGAGCGTGAGAGCGGGTAGAGAATGCCTTGTATTTCTTCCTTTTTTTTTTAATAAAACAACTAAGCTCAGCAGTCTGTATCCTATCTCGGCTATTGCATCTATTGGATTGGATTATTTTACATTTTGATTGAAATGATGTCCGCGCCAGATAAAAGCACAGACCCCAGCTGTTGTAATTGAATCAGGGTGGAGTTGTTTATTCGGTTGATCTACAGCGGTGATTTGCTTGTCCTAACACCCAATGCATAAAAGATCCACTCTTGTTTAACACACCGCTGATTAGATCTGTTTAAAATGGCGAAACAAGAGGCGTCCATGTCCAGAGACGGGCAGGCATAAAGATAATGCATATAACGGCACAAGGAGAAGGGGGCGGGTGAATACAGAGCGCTGGAGGATACAAAGGGGCCCCAGTCTACTCAGCTCTTTTAGCGTGTTGTGTGTACACACGCCTGTGGGTGTGTAGGGATGTGAGTGTGAATGCCGTAGATGCGCCATCTGCTTAACTTTCCATGTGTGACCAAACTTTCAATAAATATTTTTGTCATGGCACAAATGCACATGGGACCTTGAATAACATTTATATAACATGCAAATGGAAATAAGAATAAATGTAAGCGGTTTCATACCTGAACCTTTGGAGCTGGATAATAATTGGTAATAATTTCAGCTGAACATATCCCAAAATGTGAAAAGAAATGCCAGTTCTGAGAGTTCAAATACATTAAAAATAGATGGAATATTGTGCCACATTACTTCATACTCATGATTAAGCTAACTTTATTCATGAGGACAACTAAATATATGCTATGAAATGGATGGTTGATCATCAAATAACGACTCTTATCACTTCGGAGTAGGATGCACATCCATCAAACTGAGAAAAAAGGTGAATGTATGCCCCAAAGCACAGTGCATGCTGATTTGAATAACACTCCTTGAGGGACCACATATAAAAACATAATCTGCTTAGATTGTGAAGTCCCTACTACAACAAGAACTATGTCAAGGGCATGAGCAAAGACTGAAATATGTTTACACTTTATGCATATCAAATATGAGATAAAAAGCCCTCTCCTATTTAGGAATCAAAACAATATTGTTTGTAGTAATGTTCTGTCGTAATTTGATATGAAAATACTGATCCTCCTTTGAGGATCAGTATTTTCATTATTATGTCAGAATGCATAGATTTGCATTCTGACATTAATATTATAAAAGAAAAAACATTGACATTGAGTCCTAAATGAAGTTGAAGGAATCTAAAAATGACGATGATTCAGCTTGTTTTATGTCTCATGCTTCATTTGCTGACACACACACACACACACACACACACACACACACACACACACACACACACATCTCTAAACAAAAGTCAGAAAAAGTAACTTTGTAGTTCCTCATTATGTGATCCAGTCAGATTTGGCAAAAAACTAAATAAAATACAAAAAACATGAGCATCACAACCACGCCAATGCTGTGACCCAAAACAATGTGTGTAATCTTTGACATTTACAGACATTCCGATTACGCCAACCTTTGTCACAAAGCCTTACCCTTGCCTTACCTTCTTGGTATGTTATCCACATATTAAACCTTTGCATCTGACTCTATCATATCCTAAAAGAGCTTTTGTGCAAGACACCGACAATGTGCTTCATAATTTCTCACGTTTCAGACTCCACTGGGTCAGTCCCACTATAATCAATCATCTCTATTAACGGCCATATCTTGTGCTCCGCCAGCCGTGACCTCTGGACAGCTGAGCTCAGATTTTATCACCACATGCATGCCATGTTTTACTTTCCCCCACACCCCTGTGTTGCATTACACTTCTCTCTGCTGTCTGATCATGTGCCGCTTTAAACATCCTGGTGTCTTGTAGTTGTTTTATCAGGCTTCTACAATTGCTTTATTGTTGCCCTGCGGTCACCTGAATAATCGGAAACATCACAGACAACTGCACTGTACAAAATAAGCGGAATATGTTAAAAGTCAGAAATGTTTAACAATAATGTGGAAGAAAATTTAAAGATTTTTTTTCACAAACGTTTTTTGCAATTACAAACAGAAAAAAAAACAAGCAAACAAAAAAACCAATATCACTCTATTTTGCCTGCGGTATTTACATTTAGTTATTTTACATTAGGTCGTATTCACTGCATTCCTTTAAAAGTATAACATATTCTTCACTGTTTCAGTTTGAATTCATCTTTTTCTTTATTCAATACAAAAACTATACATTAATAGTTATTTCACTACAGAAGTACCCAAGTCACTTCATTTTGATGCGTTGTACACAACTGTATTTTCTAAAACAAAGCATGTTTAAATCATGTTAAATCATGTTGTAGACGGTCATGTGTCCTGCAATAATCTGCATTTGTTTTGGTTTAAAAATACAGTTGTATTGAACAGTTGTATAATTTAAAAATAAGCAAGGTTTGGCCAAAGGAATTGATTAGTTTGGGGATTTCATAATGATAGAGAAAACATTTTAAAAATCAAATTAATTTTTGTTGTTATTCATAGCATTTGCAATGTGTTTTTTTTTTAATGTGTTTTCAAATAATAATTATTATACTGGTTGCATATACTGTTTATATTTAAATCATACAATTCTTGCTGTTATATGTCGTGACAAGGCAACAAGTGGGATCTAAAAAATAATACTCCTTTTATGTTCAAAAATTGTAGAAGTATTTTGCACCTCAGTTCCTTTGTGACATACTGTAGATGTCAAATAAATAATTAACATTTCATTAGCAAATACAACATTAAAATTTGAAAAAAATATAGATGTTGAATATACTCATATATGGATGTAAACTGTATAGATAGCAAAAGATATAATTACACATATACACTGTTTGTTGCTCAGACTGTTTCCTGCCATGTTGGTGATATTTACAGCAGTCCATATCAGGACAAAAGTTCACAGGAACGGATAAAACTCAGGCATTCTCAGGTTTTAAACGGCAGCATGTGACCTTTTCTCCCTCTGTTGGTATCAATCCTTTGAACACAAAACACACACATATCACACACACACACACAATAACACGAAGCAATAATGTGGAAATGTTAACAACGTACAATTAAAAATGTGATTTATGTTCCATGCAGCTATTAAATGACACTGTGGCCCAACAATATCGATTTCCATATCATTAGCATAATAGTTTTATTGTAGTATAATTACTAAATAAAAAGGCTCTTACCTGGCAAACCTTACTGCGTATCAGGGACTCTTAAACGCGTAAAATGTTGCCTCACACAAGTTACATGGGTCAATTGCAGACGGGGATAGTCGGGGGTAATGATTAGATCATTAAAATTTAGTCTATGCTTCACAGAGCATAGAGAAAATTAACTTCCCCCCACCAAGCTCATTTTTCTGCTGAACATGAAATAATGATTTTCTGCCAGTATAATTACAAAGCTAACATCTGATAGAGTCAGCATCCAGGGGGGATTATCACATGCATGAGTATTAGACCTCATTACCAGCTTGACTGCAAAATTATTACATCTTGTAATTGGATGGCGAGATTTATTCACAGATTGAGCTAGGGTTCCTCGGTAAGATTGTAATTACAGGCTTCACTGGTTCGCTACTTATCACACTGCGTGCAGGAGGGAGGAGGACCGAAAAACAAGCAGAGTAGAGGGGAAGGAAGGAGCGTTTCATTAAGCAGGACTAGCCTATCAATGGCACGATGGCGTTGCGGCGAGGCTGTGTGCATGGTAGGGGCGAGTGGGTAACATCTTCCCTCTCCTTCTCTATTTATGAGGCCAAACAGTGGAGGTGTTTGTAGAGGGAGGGGAGGATGGGAGGGGTGGTATTTATTATTACTGGGGTTCCACTCCCTGACAAATGGGAATTCATTTATTTAACCTCTGCTGATCTATTCCAGTGAAACGTATAAACAAGTCATCCGTTTTTTTTACGACTGCCACAGAGTCAACGCCTCAATTATCTAAAGGCTAACTGAGTGTTAAAGTGAGCCATCTGCCAGCGGGAAACCCATTGATTTAATTTGCCTTGTGGTTTTACCCCTGATGCATCAGGGGCCCCACTTTTAGTAAAAGGGGCGACAGTTACACATATCCCTCATTGAACTTAAGTTCAAAGCAAGTGGTCATGGGGCGTTTGTGCATGTACACACCGTTGTAGTGTGTAACCAAACATTCCCCTGTTCCTGCACAGTGCATATGCAACTCCACTACCTTAAATTCTACCATTGACTACAGACAGGAAAGAGAAAGGTAGAGTGAGAGAGCGCGAGGACTTTAGCAAAATCAATACATAGACTTATAGGTTTGACGAGGAGGATGTCAGGCTGCCAATGGAGAGGACACCTTTGTTCTCCTGTAGCCAGCTAATCTCTGCCTGCATGCCGAATGACTATTGACAGAGTATGCATGTGTTTGTGCGTGTGCACTCAGCTGTGTGAATTTGTTAAGTCTGTGTTGTCCATGCATATATTTTCCTTGGTGCATGATTGGATAGTGCATGAGTATTATCTGTAAGTATGCATGTTTTATGTCTGTTTGTGTGTGTGTCTGTGTGTTTGCAACCTGGAAGGCTCCTTGGCAGCTAATTTTATAGTCGGCCCCACACACTAATCAGTGTGCCAGTGGTAATGGAGTTGTTATTGGAGTCCATTACAAAGACCTAAGTTGGATCAATGCTGGTATCGGTGTTCACAGATGCAGTTGGTTCAGCCTGTGCAGACACAGAGATTCATAGGGGTAAAAGTGTGTTTAAATACCCGCTTAGTATTGTACAACAAGCTTTGACCATGATTTAAAACGTTCTTGCCAAGAAGTATTTTCAAAACAACATCTTGAATTGTTTCATACAGTTTTACCCTTTTTTGGCAAATTGACTCTATAAGTCATTTCTTATTACAGGCAAAAGATATGTATTCACCTTCAAAAATATGAAGTATTTTTGAATTAACCATAACTCAGTGATGTTACAGCAGAAATAACATATGCAAATGATAAAGTGACAACATATTTTTAGGAGAGTGTTGTTTTGTGGACTGCATGTAACTCAGAGATGGAAAACAATAAAGAAAAGTAACACTGTAGTGAAATATTTCATCCCTTCCTCACACTCCTAAGGATGATAACTACATATATTAACAGATGACTCACTAGGTCATGACTTGACCTACTTATCATGGTCTTGAAAGACGGAAGTTCCTCTTTGTCACTGTTAAAACATGTATATTTAACAAATGTGTATTGCATAAGATATGCAAAACAAATGTGATGCTGATTCCCCTGCCATTATGCCATTTAATGGTATGAACATACCTCTGCATTCTGCTTGTGAAGGCCATTTGTTGCAAGGTTGTTGTACAATGAGCCATTTCAATCTATTATTGTAAACATAATTTATACGATGAATGTCACAATATGGAATCATTATCTTTTAACTCTGAAAGTCAAACCTAAGAAAAACTAGAGACAGAAGTATGTTTTTCTTATCTGAAGTTCTTGTTTCTCTAAAGAAATATATATATATATATATATATATATATATATATATATATATATATATATATATATATATATATATATATATATATATATATACATATATATGTATACATATATTTATTTATTTTTTTACCATTTATTACAATGTGATAGGTGAAATATTTTTGTAGTTAGTTTTCTGCTTCTTAGTGTCCATTAGGAGGGAGGAGACAAGTATAAGATTGTGCACAAAAGGGTTCTGAGCAAAGTTTCTACCATAAAGTCATGTAAAAGGTCTCAGATGCTGCAAATATCAAATATGGTGTGTTTGACTTTATAGAGTTAAATGAAACTTAAATAGGTAGTTATCTGTAACTACCACCATAAGGTGTTGGTAATGCAGCTGAAGCCATTTGCCAACCAATGAAACAACAATACAAACAAAGCTCACCATTACAGGCTTTTCAATAGTGTGTAGCAATGTAAAGCTTACTAAGGCTGTAAAGTTAAGATCGTTAAAAAGGATTTAAGACAGCAGTTATCACCATTTTAAGTTGGGATCATCAAACATATAAACAAAATAAGTAACAGAAAAAAAAAAAAACAATTAATAATATCCATTTGAATGTTTTTAGCGCAGTCATCTGATTTTATTATGGAAAAAATAACTGCATATGATTAGCCCATTAAGTCTGTGTACTTCAGATATTTGGATGGATGTTTTGTTTATGCTATGTTTTTATTAATAACAACACAACATGACCAGATCAGTTATCATTTGATATTTTTTTTAATTGTTTTTTTTTTTTTTTTTATTTAGTTTCATTTACCTTAGTGGGGGTTTGCTCATTGTAGTTTAGATTTTGTTGTATTCTATGCCGACTGCTTTCTTTATCTCATTTTTTTTCTTTGTCTGCTTGTTGCTGGTTGGCAAACTTTGTTCTGCATCTAATCACCTTGCAGCGGCATTGGGTGGTCAAGGAGTGGGTGTGGGAAAGTTTGTTTCTTCCTGCCCTATGGTGGAGGTGGCCGGAGAGTGGAGCATGCACTGGAACTGTCCTCTCTAATCTCCCAAAGTTTTAAGTTGTATCTTCACTTCAAATGCACATCCATATTGAAGAAATGAATTCAAGAGAATTTTTCACAACAACATCTCATCAACAGAACTCATTTAATCTCAATGGGCACAAAACTGTATGGACACAAATACATACATACATACATATATATATATATATATATATATATATATATATATATATATATATATATATATATATATATATATATATATATATTGGTAAACATCTTTATATTAAACTTTATATTTATATTATATAATCAAGTAAAATAAAGTAAATTTTTCCTCTTCACATTACGTATTTTTCTCCACCTAAGACTGTTTTTGCACTTTCCATCTCTTTCCTATATCATGCTTTCCCTTTTCTCCACTCCTGTTGTATCCCTTTCTGTATATTTAGTTTGTGAATCTCACTTTAATTTAAGGTAGTGCAATTCTTTAATTTTTTTCTCTCTTTCTTTCATAGTTACTCTGTGTCCCCCTACCCCTCACCTCTGCTCTCCCACCAGATCTGTTTCCCCAGAGTCACTCATATGTTATTTAAGTGGAATAGGGGCCCATTAACCCTGCCAGCTTGTGTCTCTTCTCCCCTCCATTGATCAGGCGGCACACTGGAGATATTTTATTACTACTGGTTGTGGCCATTTAAGCAATTTGAGCAGGATAAGCTTTGTGTGGTTGTGTGAGTGTGCATGTTTTTTTTATGAGCATGATCTGAATAACTACATGGATTTATACATGGAAGAAGGACTTTTGTTCCCAAAGCTAATAGCGGGGTTGGTGAAAATATTTGTTAAAAAGCTGTTTTCTTTTACCTTGGTTTTTTGTCGTTTTGTGTTTTTTGTTTGTTTTCTTTAGTCGGTCAGTTTACTCATGTCTCTCAAGGATCCATCTCTGAAGTTGAGCAAATAACCAACTTTACTTTTAGTATTGTGTATTAAGTGCTTAAAAGGAAAAAGGAAACAATACAACAATAAATGACTTAGTGTATATTTTATCACATTATATGTATATTTCTTTAGTTTTTCATGTTTTGACATTCTTAATATTTAAAATGTTGACTTTACATGTCATGTTATTAGTCAGTACAGTCAGTTTCAGGTTTTCCTTTTACTTATTCTAAGGTCACATTCCACAATCCATCCATCCATCCATCCATCTTCTGCCGCTTATCCGGGGTCGGGTCGCGGGGGCAGCAGCCTAAGCAGGGAAGCCCAGACTTCCCTCTCCCCAGCCACATTTGCCAACTCTGCGGGGGGGATCCCGAGGCGTTCCCAGGCCAGCCGAGAGATGTAATCCCTCCAGCGTGTCCTGGGTCTTCCCCGGGGTCTCCTCCCAGAGGGACGTGCCTGGAACACCTCACCAGGGAGGCGTCCAGGAGGCATCCTGACCAGATGCCCGAGCTACCTCAACTGGTTCCTCTCGATGCGAAGGAGCAGCGGCTCTACTCTGAGCCCCTCCCGGATGACCGAGCTCCTCACCCTATCTCTAAGGGTGAGCCCGGCCACCCTGCGGAGGAAACCCATTTCAGCCGCCTGTATACGAGATGTCGTTCTTTCGGTCACGACCCACAGCTCATGACCATAGGTGAGGGTAGGAACGTAGATCGACTGATAAATCGAGAGCTTCGCCTTCTGGCTCAGCTCCTTCTTCACCACGACAGACCGGCGCAGAGCCCGCATTACTGCAGACGCCGCACCGATCCGTCTGTCGATCTCACGCTCCATCCTTCCCTCACTCGTGAACAAGACCCCGAGATATTTAAACTCCTCCACTTGAGGCAGGACCTGACTCCCGACCCGGAGAGGGCAATCCACCCTATTCCGGCTGAGGACCATGGTCTCAGATTTTGAGGTGCTGATTCTCATCCCAGCCGCTTCACACTCGGCCGCGAATCGCTCAAGCGAGAGCTGGAGATCACGACCAGATGAAGCCAACAGGACCACGTCATCCGCAAAAAGCAGGGACCCAATCCTGAGGCCACCAAGTCGGATCCCCTCAACCCCTCGGCTGCGCCTAGAAATTCTGTCCATATAAGTTATGAACAGAATCGGTGATAAAGGGCAGCCTTGGCGGAGTCCAACCCTCACCAGAAACGAATCCGACTTACTACCGGCAATGCGGGCCAAGCTCTAACACCTGTCGTACAGGGACTGGACAGCTCGTACAAGGGGGTCCGGTACCCCATACTCCCGGAGTACCCCCCACAGGAGCCCCCGGGGGACACGGTCGAATGCCTTCTCCAGGTCCACAAAGCACATGTAGACTGGTTGGGCAAACTCCCATGCCCCCTCCAGGACCCCAGAGAGGGTATAGAGCTGGTCCACTGTTCCGCGACCAGGACGAAAACCACACTGCTCCTCCTCAATCCGGGATTCGACTATCCGGCGGACCCTCCTCTCCAGGACCCCTGAATAGACCTTACCAGGGAGGCTGAGGAGTGTGATTCCCCTGTAATTGGAACACACCCTCCGGTCCCCCTTCTTAAAAAGGGGGACCACCACCCCAGTCTGCCAATCCAGCGGTACTGCCCCCGATGTCCACGCGATGCTGCAGAAGCGTGTCAGCCAGGACAGCCCCATAGCATCCAGAGCCTTAAGGAACTCCGGGCGGATCTCATCCACCCCCGGGGCCTTGCCGCCAAGGAGCTTTTCGACCACCTCAGCGACTTCAGCCCCAGAGATAGGAGAGTCCACCCCTGAGTCCACCAGCTCTGCTCCCTCATGGGAAGACGTGTTGGTAGGATTGAGGAGGTCTTCGAAGTATTCCCTCCACCGACCCACAACGTCCCGAGTTGACGTCAGCAGCACCCCATCTCCACTGTACACAGTGTTGATGGAGCACTGCTTCCCCCCCCCCCCGAGCCGCCGGATGGTGGACCAGAATCTCCTCGAAGCCGTCCGGAAGTCTTTCTCCATGGCCTCGCTGAACTCCTCCCATGCCCGAGTTTTTGCCTCGGCAACGGCCGAAGCCGCATGCCGCTTAGCCCGCCAGTACCCATCAGCTGCCTCCAGAGTCCCACAGGCCAAGAAGGCCCGATAGGACTCCTTCTTCAGCTTGACGGCATCCCTCACTGCTGGTTTCCACCAACGAGTCCTGGGATTACCGCCACGACAGGCACCAACGACCTTGCAGCCACAGCTCCGGCTGGCCGCCTCAGCAATAGAGGCACGGAACACAGCCCATTCGGACTCAATGTCCCCCGCCTCACCCGGGACATGTTCGAAGCTCTGCTGAAGGTGGGAGTTGAAGCTCGCTCTGACAGGGGACTCAGCCAGACGTTCCCAGCAGACCCTCACAACACGTTTGGGCCTGCCAGCTCTGACCGGCTTCCTCCCCCACCATCTGAGCCAACTCACCACCAGGTGGTGATCAGTTGACAGCTCCGCCCCCCTCTTCACCCGAGTGTCCAAGGCATGTGGCCGCAGGTCCGACGATACGACTACAAAGTCGATCATTGAACTGCGGCCCAGGGAATCCTGATGCCAGGTGTACATATGGACACTCTTATGCTGGAACATGGTGTTCGTTATAGACAATCCATGACGAGCACAGAAGTCCAATAACAAAACACCATTTGGGTTCAGAGGGGGGGGACCATGCCTCCCAATCACTCCCCTCCAGGTCTCACTGTCATTGCCCACGTGAGCATTGAAGTCCCCCAGCAGAACAATGGAGTCCCCAGAAGGAGCACCCTCCAGCACTCCCTCCAAGGACCCCAGAAAGGGTGGGTACTCTGAACTGCTGTTCGGTGCATAAGCACAGACAACAGTCAGGACCCGTCCCCCCACCCGGAGGCGGAGGGAAACTACCCTTTCATCCACCGGGGTAAACCCCAACGTGCAGGCACCAAGCTGGGGGCTGATGAGAATGCCCACACCTGCTCGGCGCCTCTCACCATGAGCAACTCCAGAGTGGAAGAAGGTCCAGCCCCTCTCGAGGGTACTGGTTCCAGAGCCCAAGCCATGCGTCGAGGTGAGTCCAACTATATCTAGTCGGAACCGCTCAACCTCGCGCACAAGCTCAGGCTCCTTCCCCACCAGAGAGGTGACGTTCCACGTCCCTAGAGCCAGCTTCTGCAGCCGGGGATCGGACCGCCAGGGTCCCCGCCCCTTGCTGCCGCCCAGCTCACATTGCACCCGACCCCTACGGCCGCAGATGGTGAGCCCACGGGAGGCGGGGCCCATGTAACCCTTTCGGGCTGAGCCCGACCGGGCCCCATGGGCGAAGGCCCGGCCACCAGACGCTCGCTCTCGTACCCCGCCTCCAGGCCTGGCTCCAGAGGGGGGTCCCGGTAACCCGCGTCCGGGCAAGGGAACATTCATGCCCAGGTTGGTCGTCATCATAGGGGTCTATGAGCCGTGCTTGGTCTGGTTCCTCCCCTAGACACCTGTTTGCCATGGGTGACCCTACCAGGGGCATAAAGCCCCCGACAACATAGCTGCTAGGATCTTCGGGACGCACAAACCCCTCCACCACGATAAGGTGACGGCTCAGGGAGAGGCATTCCACAATCCTGACTTTCTAATTCAGTTTCCCAATTTTGTCAAGTAAATAGGAAGTGTTTGGACACCTGGTATTTATTCAACATGCTTGCAATAAAAGCAGATCCTAGATTAAACTTACTATAGGATATATCATACATATCGTATGATACACCTAAAATGGTACTGTAATTTCCTGATTACAAGCCCTACCTCCACCAAGCATGCAGCAGCTCCATATCCTTCTTCAAAAGGTATATTAATTGTATTTAACTTGAAGATTGCATTGTATGCATTTCTTCATGTGTTTTCCATGATGTGTATACATGAAGCACAAAATGACCCATTAACAAGTAAAATTCCATAAATTAGCTGCATCATTGTAAACCATTTGAATTTGCAGGATTCAGATCATGTGAACCAAGGACTGGCTTATAAATTACAATACTTACTTTAAAATAGTATTTTGGAAACTCAAGCTTCATACAGTGGGTTTGTTTTTCTAACTGGTGTAATGTTTTGTTTCCCAGAACAATTTAACTTATGTTCACAACTACATCCCGAAATCAGCCTACTGTTAGTGAACAGTTTAGCATTTTTTAAAATATTTTTTGACACGTGCTCAAAATTTGATAGAACAATTGCAAAGTATGTAACAACTTCTACCAAGGATTGTAAATGCCATCAGCAGAGAATAATAAATGAAGTGTGTGGAGAGACATAGAAGAAAGCTCTTCAGGTAAATGTCAAACATGCTTGAATTTAATTGTCCATCACTCCACAAATATTCATCCAAACTTTTCTGTGGTGATCCCAAACGACAAAAGATGTACTTTTTGGTGATATGGGCCCCTTCACTTCTCCACTTCTCTTTTATGATGATTATTCCACACTTTTAAGGAATGACTGCATGTAGATGAGTCTTAGTGTGATTCCCAAATAAAGTACGATTCAATTAGACACTTTGTCTTCTAGAAATATTCTGCATTTCTTATCCTGAAGGCCTTTGAAATACAGCAGAGGTCAACCAGCTATTCAGTTCCTATGTAAGAGAGCTGGAAAAACTGGAGGGATATTTTAGAAATGAAGATTGAACAGCACAGAGTGCAGCGAAAAACTCTGACTAAAGCAAAGTCCCATTTGCCACCTTCGGCTCAACGCTTCGCTCCATCCCTCAGTTTTGCTGAAGTGAATTAATTATTTTCTTTTACACTCAAAGAAAAGTGTCCATTTATACTGTTAAGTGAGGGCATTTGGATGGCTTTAAGACCACTTTTAGCTTTCCAAATGAAAAGAAACACTAACCATACTCAAAAGAATGAAAAATTAGAGGTGGATGATCAAGTATCAAATACAGTTTGGGTCCATTTAATAAAGCATCTACACTTTTACGGCTGCAGGTTACGGACTCTCCAGACTGCAAGGAAGTTTGATTGTTGGCCTGAAGTGGAAAACTGATAACCTCTTACAGAGTAGTTGAACATTTAGTTATTCCCAAATCTTATTCCTAAAATTGACTATGTTGATACACCAACTGTGCGTAACAAGGACAATGGACAAATTGTTTCAAGGGCTGAAATTTTACAGGGGACTGAATGACCTCTACAGAAGCACCGCAGAGCTTCAGACTGAAATTACTTCATGCTCAAGTCTCTAAAAAATGCATTTATAGCTGGTGTTTTTAATTTATATATATATATATATATATATATATATATATATATATATATATATATATATATTTATTATTTTATTTTTTTTTATGTGGCTAAATCACAAGACAACACAATGGTGTTGCTTAACAGTTGATTCTTTTGTTGACTCAACTTGCAAATGAAAACAGTAGTTTTCCTTGCTGGGTAAATATACTTCATGTGTCTATGTTGTTCTATTCAACAAGGATTTAACTTTGCTGTAAATTCTATGCGAGTGAAAGCCATGGTGACTGCATCAACTTTATTTTCCTCTTGTATTCATTGTTTCATTTCTTTTTTTCTATCATGAAAATTCTGTGTGACAGCTGCTGAGATTGAAAGTAGGTGTGTGAGACTGCAAGCGACTTTGGGGACAAGAACAAATGAGGAGATAATGAAAGAAGTGAGCCTGGGGATAAAATCAAAACAGAGTCAATGAGCTTGTACTAATTTGTCCTTAGCTCAGCAGTTCTTGGTGTGTGAATTTGACTTGATTCAACATGAGGATAAACGTCAAAACACAGGGACTTTTACTGTAATAAGCAGAAATGCTCTGAGAGGCATGCACAACTGGAAAGGTGGCCATTTTACAGATAATGTGGAATCCAGTAGGTATTTTGAATGTAATATTGTACTAATATTAACACACTGTAATAACACACAAGTATGAACCCTAAAGTTTTACAAAGTGTACTCCATTTTACAAGACTTTGATTGTGTTTCCAGTTGTATTTCATTGTAATGTATCTTGTATGGCACCAGACCAAAGTGAAATCTCAATCATTCACACAGAACAGTTTTATTGTTATTGTTGCTGACATGGCACGTTGACACATTGTCAGCAGTAAAGGAAACTGGGAGAGAGAGAGAGAGAGCTTTGGCAGCCTGGTTGGATGCGGGGGGGGGGGGGGGATCTACTGGATGTGTAGTCTGCTCAACACAAGGCCAATTATTTCTGAAATGGCAAGGGAGTTTTTGAAATGTGAGAATGTTTCCAGGGATATATACACTGCAGACAGTGAATAAATGACAAGGCCATAAACAAGACACGAAGTGATGACTTTCTTTTCCTTCTTTTCCCTTCACACATTAATACACACACAGAATGGATTGAACATGGTTTCTGAATTGGCTCAAAATTATTGACTCAAAAGCTCTGACCACTTGATAAAAAGCATTCTGCATGTGTGCTTCGGCTTATGTGTGTGTTTCAACACGTTTGTTTGTGTGTGCACACATATTCTGCTCACTTGAAGCAGTGATTCAAAGGTTGGCTTGTGTATCATAAACCTGTGATGTTTGACATTTGATTAAATAGCGTTACTGCCAATCAAAAGAGCAAGATGCTGAGCTTCTGGTCACACAGGTTTTTCTTTCCTTACTGATGTCAGATTTCACATTATAAGCTAAAATAAAGATTCTTACCATTCTTTGTGTGTTGTTTATTTCTACCATCCACTGTTTACATGGTATAGTGTGTTGTAACCAAGACATTTTCCTGTGATTAGCAAATATTATAACAATTACACACAAAAGTACAAAACTTTGGTCTGCATTAAGTATCGCTTCAGCGTTTTGTGTTGTTGAAGCCATCAAGCCTATGCATGACAATACAAAGACCAGTTTTAGATTTCGCCCCTCTAAATCAAAGGTCTCTGTTTGTCTTGAACTGATTTTAGTATGTTTTAAATCCTTACCTCTTAACTTTAGTAAAATTTGAAGTCTTTTGACTTTAGTAAATGTAGCCTTTGCAGTGACAGAATATCATAACAAACCAACTGGAACCAAAAAGAGAATTGTAACTCACCGTCAGACCTAAAAAGTAAACTATAAATCGCACTGCATGCAAATTTTGAACAGCAGAACTGTGTTCTTATATTAATTTGTTTTCCTATTTTTCTTTTTATTTTCTTCAAACATGGTATCACCTAGCATTAGATGATTAGCTTTGATACCAAACAGACCAGAAACTGTAAATACAACACTTACCATAAATAAGTAATTTATTTTCCTTGCAGCAATGCTATTATGCTTTGGCTACGATTAGCAGATTTTATATTTCACCATTGAGATATTTCTTATTTCTTTATAAGATATCTAAGTAATCAGACTTTGGAAGAGTAAAGAAATATAGAGGAGAAAGGAAAACAGTTAGAATCAATATTGGATCCTCAAAAATATGTTCACCCAGATAAAAGCAGTGGAAGAAAGTGTTAGAACCTAGGAAGTGAAAGCAAATCAATTCAATCCCAGTGGTTTCAATCCCAGTCAGCATTTGAAATAATAATACACGTCAATGAATTCTCAAATGACTGTTCATTAAATATTTAACTTGGCTAACTGTTAAAAAAATATATGAAATCTTCATTTAGCTTTAACTATTGACAGTTTAATCAAAGCTAAAGAGTCAAATATCTGAGCAAAAAAAACAAAGCCTGTCAGAATTTATTTGTTTTCAGGTCAAGCTTCTTCTATAATAAGAGGTTGACCCATGACCTCTCTCTCCATTAATCAATGTGAGATGAATAAATAAGTGGTATATGTGGCAGCTGGCCTTCCAACAAACTGTCTACAACTGTCTAAACCATTTCAGAGTCTTTGGCAATGGGAGGCCAAATGGAGTTTGAAACCTAAAGAGTGACCAGGGGATTGAAGAGGAGCAGAGCCGAGAGGGAGAGGATGATAGCACAGCAATCTGCTGCTGCTGCTGCTGCTGCTGTGGGGGGTCTCACTGTGGAGGGTGACACATGAGGAAATGCGAGAGTAGGGGTGGAGATATACAGAGAGTTGTGGAATACTTTATAGGGGAGATGAAGGGTGGGTGGGAGGTCAGGAGAGGATGTGTAACAAGTTACCAGACAAAGATACTGAGTAGTCTGCAGATGTGGGTGGTCTGCAGAGACCAACAGAATAACATGGTGACAGAAGAAATTGATGCAAGAAAAAAATGTTCTGCCAGGATCAGTTAGGTTAGGATTATTCATTTGTGAGAAGTGAGGTGACACGTTATGTTACTTTATGAAAATAACATTCCATTAAAGGTGATTTTTATTTACTATTTTTGCTGTAAAGCTCCAGACAGCAGAAACGGGCTCTGCAGGGAAGCTGATGATAAAATCAGTGGGTGAAGAGAAAGTTGGAATATGTGAATAAAGTGAAGAGAACAATGAAGTGTAACACTGGAAAGGAGTGTTTTTTTTCTCCTTCTATTATTGATTATGATCTGATCCCACCAGACATACCATATGTCAACTAGACAGTTTAAGTTTCCATTGCCCCATTTAAAGCTGCCAAAACCAATTGTGCTATCTGATGTACACACTAATACCCCCACCCCATTGTTTATCTATCTATCTATCTATCTATCTATCTATCTATCTATCTATCTATCTATCTATCTATCTATCTATCTATCTATCTATCTATCTATTGTGTCATTAACACAGTAACACCATATTCTGTTCCATATTATGTCAAACCTGTAAACCTAGTAATCTGACTGATGAAACTCTAAAAGCATTGTGGGAACAGTTTCCAAAAGCCACAAATCTTTTTTTAAAGTCTAAATTGTTTTACCAGTGTTACTAAACTGAACATGAAATTATGGCAACTTCCACTGAGAAAACTTCAATGGTAATTCTGTGTCTGACACAATCATAGACACCTTCTTTTAACCCTTTATTGGGCAAATGACCATATTAGATCACTTCATTGGACATACAAAATGCCTCTGCATGCTTTCTTATCCAAACCAATTATCAAAGCACAAGCTATATCCCATCTACTTCACTGAAATCAATAGTCAGCATCAAATTAAATAAATAAATAAATAAATAAATAATGGTAATACTGCCTACTGCATACAGTAACTTCTGTTATTTTAGAAAATAAATATCCAACTTTGAAAGTCTTGTCATACATTCCAGTGTTATATTAGCACTCTTTTATATTATATTTTTATTTCAATAAGTGCCCGATAAATAGTTAGATGTGCTAGATGACTTCCGAGAAACACAGTGGTGACAAATAATAACTCATTTCTGGTGAATGATTGACCAGGTTGCATTGATGATGAACTATCAGAACCAAAGCGGGGGCACAAGACAGAGGTTTATCTTTTTGTCTTTCTGAATCCTAACTAATGATATATTGCACTTTTAGGAAGCTTTTAATTCTTTTCTCTTTATTTGGCATCTTAGATATGGCACTAAGCTGGTGATGCAAAGTTAGACAAAAATGTCCTGATTTGCAAAGAGAGAGTTCTTAATAGTCTTGGTATCATCATGGTAAAAAAAAAATTGAAGACGTCTAGAGGTTTAACTAACACGTTTTATTTTACCAGAAACAAATTAAAGATAGTAGGCAAACAAAATAGTCAGCGCTTCATGGGAAAAGTTAGACTAGACTACTGTTTGTAGACGTGCTGGATAGTTATGACTGATACACTATTTATTTAGTTGGTAGAGGGAATGAAAAACAGATAAAAAAAAGTAGATTTTTTAATAAATTTAATCTGTGTACACTCTTCGGCCTTGCACTCACGTTGCATATTGCTTCTGAACAAAAAGCCACAGTGTTTTAGAAATAATGACAAATGTTACAAATGTACTGAAAAACAATGCAATGAGAGTAAAAGTATGTGTATGTCTGAATAGTCATTAGGCATTCATTACATATCCAACATTTGAAAGTTGAACAGTGCACGTGTCTGTGCACAGTCTGACTGAATGAACATGTGATTTGTCAGGTAATGTATGTGGGACGTGTCAGTAGTGTCCCAGTGAACTGATCCTGAACAAATGAAATAGTAACGCTTTTGGTGGAAAAGAAGAGCACACATGATTCTATTTGAAGTGAAAATCAATTCAACACCAAAGCATAAGTCCCCCAGCCACCACGCTGTATGTTCCTACTTTGACTTTGTAGAAAGTCTTCATCCCAGAACATGTGTTGTTATTATAAAAATAATTGTTGTCACTGTACAGACTTGACATCTATAGGGGGCACTAGCATGCCAACCTTCCTAAATATAAAATGCATTACATATTTTTAAAGCTACCCAACTTACTAACTCAAATATTTAATATTAATTAAATATATTTAATAATTTAACCATTGTGGTGTAGGAAAAAACTGGGTTTGATTGAGCCTGTTTGATTCCTGTCAATCGCAAATTGACCATTCAGCTGTGTAGTTTTACATGACAGAGTAAATTCAGCATTGTTCTCATGTTTTACAGAAAACAATCAGATACTAAAATAATCCATATTTATGTACAAAACCCCTCTAAAATCATATTTAAATAATATATCCAAATAAAAGAAAGTGGCTCAGATCAATAGTTCATCATAACAAAAAACACATTTGCACTAAACAAATTAAACTAAAGCAAATACAGTTTTTCAGATGATTCTACATAAAGCCAGATGATAAGATGCATGAAAATCCCTACACTGCTCTGTTTTGTTTGAAGCTGGACACCACTCCTAATTGAATTTAAAAAAGTATATTATTTGAATTTATCAAAGATCTACGTTCAATTGCTTTATTTTCTAGCATCCAAGGTCTTCAAAATATTCAAATGGCAGATGTATTATATAACAATGGAATATATGATGGGTAATTAATTATTCTAAAGATTTTTTTTTATTGCATATGATTTAAATTCTGGTTGCTGAATATAGCATTCAATAAAATTTATTAAAAATGAAAAAGATAAAATCATGACCTCATAAGTTTTTTAATTTTTTGAAACCGGTTCATTCAGTTACTTATTTAATGCAATAAAAATTCTTTTTTGACTAAATGTATTCAACAACAGTACATTTTTGTCTCGTGTTTTTGACCATCCATTCATTCTTTCTTAACTTAAAAGATCGCTTTTAGTGAATGGTTTGGGTTTAGCAGTTGCCACTTTGAGAGTGCCTATATTTACCATAACAGCAAAACTTTTAAAGAACATCATTTCTATGTTCCATATTTTTAAAAATCCTGAATAAATCTGCCCTGTATGGACTTGGAATTGTTTTATGTGAGATTTTATTTTTCAGAGCCTTGTGTGAAAATACATTTTAACTGCACTTTAAAAAAGAAAAAATGCACATAGCCAGAGAAGCAACTAAAAAAGAAATCACACACAATCAAAGAGAGGAAGGTGATTATTTTGAACGCTCTTCTCTCTTTTCTATCACTCTATTGATTTCCTGACAGTGGACAGAAAAGGAAACATGCTACCTATTAAACACCATTGTCTGCTGTCTTAAAGGTTAACTAATCAACAGTAATGGAAAAGAGTCAGACATTTTTACCTTGCCAGATACCTTTGAAAGTTTCTACGCAATTATTAAACCTTGTCTTTGTATGTATGTTTGTGGGAGTGTATGTGGTGGGATTATGCTCTTAATATAATGAAAATATGTTGTAAATTGTCATCTACAGTTAATAAAAGTATGGAGAGCAGTGTGTGAGAGTGTCCATGAGTATATATTTGTATGCATACAAAAATGAAGTGCAATCGTGTGTGTTGCTTTGGCTGTTTAAATACTATTACATCACATTTAGTTTTGCATGGTGCAGATGTGATGTTCATGCTCATATTTAAATGTTGCAGCATTGATAAGGTGTGACTGGGCCCAGTCAACTGTTAAGGGTTTGATGTAGCATTATAGAGTGTTTAGTTCTGCATTAATGGGCTGCTGCACAGGAGAATGGTACATTCACCATCATTGTAGGACATTGAGGAGGTTTTTCTTTTCATATTACTTTTTATCTAATATTTTTCTAAATATGTATTATTGCAAGATAAATTGTGTTCTAAATAGCCATTAAGTCTCACAAAACAAACACTGAGTTATAATGATTCCATGTTTATATTTACACCACATAGTATATTAGGTGTTGTGCACTGAATTTTACAACAATGCACTGTTCGCTGTGTGCAGTTATATTGTGAGATATTAATTGCACTCTCTCTCATTTAAGCATTACACCTGTGACACTTTAGGTTGTGTTATGTTTAAGTCTGTGTTTCCACATCAAGCTTCTGCATTGCACAGGCCTGTGGTGCACCTGGTTCCTCTGTTTCCTTATTTTGAGAACAGCTGCAATATTTCAAGAAACCAGGAGGTGGCAGCTCTTATACTCTTTCCACAAGATTCTGATTTTCCTTTCTGATGAGATTAAGCCAATCAACACATCACCTTATTTTTATCCATTAAAACAGATGAATAAACAAAATCACTTAAATATCACATAAAATACATAGGTTAAGTAATTCAGGAGATGATATATCTTTAAAATTAATTATGAATGAACAAGTTATTTTCTATAAATGTGTCTTTTTCTTTTCATAACCCATTAAATGTTTTATAATAACACATACAACAATAATAAATATTTAAATGATATTTGAAGAGCATCATTTTAAATTGTGCTTTTGCTTTGTGACTGACGTGACTTTCAAATCTCCATCGTCATCATCAAACGTCCTGGAATGACAAGCTTATGAGGAACATAAGGAAACCATCAGCCATTCCCACGTCGATAGTAGAACCATTTTTGATTCCATCGTATGAATTGAAAACCTTCCCAGGGGGTGTTTTGTGTCTATTTAGTCGCCTTTCTTTCTCTCTGAGAGGTCACACACCCACACGGCCAGTTTACATTTCCTCTGTCACAAAAGTAATACGTTGCAATTTCCCTGTGCGAATATCCCCTCTGGTCACTACCAACAGAATGACCTTTTCTTTTTTCTCTTCCTCTCCTTCTGTTCTGCCTCGTGTGATTTAAACACTGACAATCCATCTTCAAATAAATATACACACTTACATGTTTTTTTCCTTTCTCTTTACCCCCCAATCCCCTTTATCCGTCCAGTCTTGGAGGACAATCCTCCTGAAAGAAACATAGAGGGGTTAGAAGCACAAGAGTGTGCATTCAGAAAGCAAAGCAGGAGGAATTCATTGCTGATCTGCAGAAGCAGCAGTGTAGATGGGCAACAGGAGTTATTCCCCCATGACTTCACCCTCTCCTTTCCTCACTTCTCCTCTACTCCCACTTTTTCAACCCTTTTCCTTTATCTTCCCCAGGGTGTCTCCTTGCCTTTCCATAACCCCCCACCCTCCTCTACTCCTTTTTCACTCCCGTCCACCACTTCTTTCTCGAGGCCCATGTTCTCCTCTAACCTGAACTCATCTCTCTTCTCTCTGTAGCATTCTTGTCTTTTCTTGAGTTTGCTTCCCTCTCCTCTTTTTTGCTCTTCTGCGTCTTGGGACAGTTCTTTCCTTTTCCCTCTTTCCCTTTCTCTCTCCTCTTGGACTCCTTCCCTCCATCATCTGCCCCACCCTACTCTTCCTTCAACACACATACACACATATATACGCAGACCACTCTCTTACCATCTCTCAGACTTACACGGGGTCTTTCCGGCCGACCGACTCTCCTGTTCAAATGTAACAATGCTCAGTGTGATTTGATGATGGCCTCAGTTCACGAAACTGTGTGCATGCGAGTGCGTGCATCGAAACCCCATCGTTATATTGAACCATTTGAGCCCTATGTGTTTTATTACCACAGGAATCACTGAACTGAAAAAAAAAATTAATGTATTTATTCAATACAATATTTGAAAAAAATCCTGGATCAGAGCAAAACGATATGAATCCATAATTCTGTTCTTTTCCTTCTTCATATTTAGGAATATCTTTTTTTCCATAATAATAATTATATATATATATATATATATATATATATATATATATATATATATATATATATATATATATATATATGTATATATGTGTTTTTAGCACATTAATTGATTAACATGCTTAACAAATATCCTCTCCAGCGAAAAAGTTAACTTCAGAAGAGCTCGGTGTGCATTTACGTTTGTGTATAACTGTGTTTGCAGGTGCTTGCTTGCCTTCCTATGCAAGCACAGGCATTAAAACACTTCAGGAGGTGGGGGGTTTGAGGGCCGAGGGGGGGCTATTGACACTGTGTCTCCCTCACACTTGTGTTTGGTCGGCAAGCAATCTACAAACTGTCAATCAAGGAGAGGCGACCCAAGTTGGGAACCATCAAACAGTCTGACTTGTTGTGTCAATCCTGAGGGGGATCCATTTCAGCGTGACACGCCATCAGCAGCAAATCTAAAGAGGCCCTATTGTCAAGGCGGGGAAAGACACAAGGATACACATATTCATGAATGAAAACATGCAAACATCCTATTTAATGTGGTTTTATCGTTGCATGATAGAAGATTCAGAGTCAACCGGAGTGCAACGGCAGTGAAAGGAGTTATTCTTGTAAATAAGTGTAGATGTTTGTGATGGCACATTTTGAGAGTGTACATGTCCAGTTTCTACTTTTGTTCTGTTCTACCTGAGTGCTTTTAAATAACATGTTTTTAGATATTCCACTCTACACAAAATTATAGGGATCACCCATGACCTGGCCTAAAACATAAAATGTCAATTCTTCTTTTATTTCTCCTTTTTTTTTCTACCTTTTCTCATTAATGCCTCATTCCAATTAAATCTCTAAATCTTAAACTGGTTTGAATGAGGAGATGATATTAAAACATTCGAAATCAACTGACAGAAATTGACTCTCTCTCTCTAAAATAAAGCCTGACACTTTGCCTATCCTCAGAGCTCTTGAAACTTTTCCCCCTGGCTTTTTGTCAGCTACGAACTGAAAAGTTAAACCTGACATAATACATTTAAGAGCTCTTACTTATTTATTTCAATATAATTATTGTGTGTTTATAATTAAAATACTAAGAAATGTATGCAGGAGGGAATGAAATATAACAGTCAATCTGAAGCTTTAGTGGATGAAACAAATGTAAATTAAATCATACAAATCTGGAAAAGTAGTTAAATTCCCAATACAAAATCCTTCCAGGTTTATCATGTTTATTAGTCATCAGTCTCTCGTGAATTAATTGGTAGTCCTCCTCTCCTAAGAATCTTGATGCCTACATGCTGTTTCTAAACTAACCAAAGACTTTCCTTGTTAGCAGAAAGTATTACTAAAGCAGTGTATTGATCCTGATTTAAATGTACAACTATATGCATATTGATTATCTGAAAGCGATTAACACGACTGAACAAACTCAGGCATATCTCATTGTTAATTATTTCACAGACCCAGATAGTAAGATGGGACAGTCAGTGAACCTATTTGATTATTATGCAGGGGGTGCAGTAGCAGTGATAAATGCATATTGTTGATGATGCATAAAGCAATGTGTTCTTGGAGAGTCCTTGTGGGTTATTTGCTGTGTGTGTAGGCTACAAACAATCATAGTTCACCAAACTAATTGAAACATGACTAATTTGGCTAAAATAGCTGCAGTTAGTCTGGAAAATATTTTTCTCTACCACAAATATGGGCAAGTACTTGTGGAAAATTAAAATTCTGTAAATAAATGTGCAACATCCTCAAACTATGGGGTGTGCTGAATACCATAGTAAAATAAGCGAGCCTCCGTCAGCAGTGAATGATGACAGAATGAGACATTGTACTTTTGAGCCATGAAATTACAGGCTGGTAAGCCCAAGGCAGTCACCAGGTGTGACTGATGCAATCAAGGCCTGCTTGGACAAATGCAGCGCTGTTCACCAACATTCCTGCCTGTCAATCACGTTGTAGATCTCCAGGATATAACTCACCACAAACACAAATGATGAATGATTAAGTTAACTAATGGATTTATGAGCGTGTGCACTGTGCCTTTTAGCTTAACTGATTTCACATTTACCTCAAATCAAGTGTAAAGACCACACACCTTGCTAGTATTTTTACCGTCCTATTTTGTGTCTCCTGTGACACTGTATACTTAAAAGAGTATATATATATTTATACATATATATACATTTTAAAATTGGCCGCAACTGCAGTTGGACTACAGTTTAATTTATTTAATTTCTACAAACAATGGTATTACAGCTAGCAGAGGGTAAACTGAATTTGAAATAGAAATAAAAAATAATAAAAAAAACTTTAAATAGCAGATAATATAAAAAAAAATGGTGTATCTTTCCTATACTTGAGCTCAACAACTTAATCCTATTGAACAAGGTCTAATATAAACTTTGTAACATGAGTGTGTGTGTGTGTGTGTGTGTAGGGGAGGAGGGATTCTCTTTAGAGAGAAGTAACTGTTCCTTTTCTACACTGTACTGTGACAATTACAGTGAATCAAAGCTACTGTGTGGGGGGCCTTTAAACTTCTCCCTACCTGGTTCCAATACCTGTCCTCAGGCCATTAAGATTTATGTGTCTGTCCTGCCAGTGAATCGCTGTAGTCCCAGATTCATCCTCCTGTGTAGTGTGTGTTTGTGGCTGTGTACGAGTATAAATCTAAACAAGCATGTGTACACTTGAAATAAGAATCAGGGTCCCATGTTGGGAACGTTCAACTTTAGATACAGCTCAACACTTAATTCTATAACCTAACTAACAATCTCAAAGCATCCTCTACTGGGACATTTTAGTCCCTGGCCAGAAAACTTATAAATGATGATGTAGGTTATATTCTTGTTGACTATTGCATCTGGGATTTGTTAAATGGCTCACACTAGCCAAGTCTCATGAACTCTAAAAGTGATGGCAAAAGCATCTAAGCATAAACTTTTTAATTGATTAAACATACAGTACAGTATTCTTATTTTTACACAAAAACTGTGGCCTGGTGTCTTTATGGGATGCAACTACTTGTTCACACATTCCATATAGCACATGTGCAATAAAACCAAACAGAAGCAATGACAGAAGAGGAAAACAGTATCTCATTCAGTGTGTTCTCTAAATGCCACTCGCAATTAGAGTTATCTTTTCTCTGAATTCATTTGACACTCTCCTGATGGCGACAATATACTATCCTCATAAATATGATGGACTCATAAAGGACCCAGAAGGCACTCCTTAAATCCATTTGAAATATGTATAATGTTACTCATCTCTCCAACAGACCAGTAGAATGAGAGAGGAGAGATATGTTCTACAAACTGAAATACCACCAGCTCATTTAGGCTCACGTAAAGTGTTAAATGTGATATACAGTATATGGAACTGAATTTATGAATTCATATATATATTTATATAAATCAGATGTAATAGAAACACTGAAGGACCTCAAACAGTATTATGTTCATCGTTACTATGTCTTAAAATAAACCACATGAACTTTAAGATGCCACAAACAACTGATGACTAAAGTCATTTCTGATATTTCCAATGTGGCAGAGAATAAAGTTGCAATGCTCATCAAAGCAGAAGAAAAGCACTCTCATAGATCCCATGCTATCGAGGAACAGAGTTAGAGTGAAAATATTGAGCTTTAAACGGCAGCTTTTAAAAGGTAAATGGAGTCAAAATGCTTCAACCAATAAATTTGCCCCTAGAGACAGAAGGGAATGTGTATAGCAGGCAGAATAATACATGTGGGCGAGGGGGTAATGAACTGGAAGGGATGCTGAAAATGTGCAGCACTATGAATAGCCCTTTGGAATGGTTGGGGAGTTCACAGAATATACTCTGCCGATGCCCTCTGAAACATCTTCTTTTACAGAAATGTTTGTCTTTAAGCTAATTCTGATGTTATTTCTCAATGTAAACAGTGGCTCACGGTAGTAATGTAGTATGCTTATGTCCCTGTGCTTTGGAGCTTAGGTAATGTAACCAGAGACTCATCTGAACCCACTAATGGAATTTCATGAAGTTGTCTTTTGAGCCATATTGTTTTAGGTCCCGACCTTGACAAAGGCTGGAGTTTTTACAGTAGCTCTTTATGTTATGGACGAAGTAATGCTGCAGCCTTGTCATATTTGAGACATTTATTTATTTATTTGTTTATTTAAGTTGTTTTTGCTTCAAAACTCTGAGCTCCATATTGGAAATTAGCCAAAATCTTTATCTGGATTTAACTACAAAAGCCTGTCAACACCATACTGAAAGAGACATCCACTTATTGCCTTCTTTTAAATTAAATTTAATGCATATCTAATATTATATTTTTAAATTGCTGCTAAAATATATCATTAATATTCATTAAGTTTGTGTACCTTTACTACGAGTTTTTTTTTGTTTGTATTTTTTTACAAAGCAATAGTATAAAAGAAACTGAAATACAATATCTCTTTAGAGAAATTGTATCGTGAAAAGATTGTATTGCTTTTAAGGGGAGCATGAAAAAGGCAAACTCATTATAGGTCAAACTGAAAAAAAATGCACTTCCATTCTGACTCTAAACCAATATTCTTCAGCAATCTCAGTTCAGTGAAATTCAGCATATGTTCATATTAGCAACATGTTCTTATTATGTCTAAATGGCACCTGTTTTAAAAGAGTCTTTAAAGTTCATATGCAATTGGGTGACAAATATTTCTGTTAAGACATTTTATGTTGTTTCCTCATTGTTTTTTTCAAAAATAGATGGTGTGATGCATTTATACAAAAAAAGATGACAAGAGTTTAAATATTGAGGTTAAAAATAGAGGAACTGCTGTAACTCACTATCTTATCATTTAAATCCCACCAGAAATAAGGTGAAATCTCACTAAAAATACCCAGAGAGAACTCATACATCCACAGGGAGGACATGCAAACTCGACGCAGAAAGGCCATTGGCTCAAATCAGCGAACCCTCCTGCTGTGAGGCCACAGTGTTAACCACTACACTACTGTGCATCCCAAATTTATATCACCTGTTTACACAAATTGAGAGGCTATCTGGAGCGTGCCTGTACATTTAAGATATTATAACTGGTAAAGACTCTAAAGGTAAGCTGTTATGTTTGTTGTGCTGCTTTAACAGATTTGACTGAAGTTTACTTTTTGCAATCTCTGTGGTCAAATGTAAGCTTGTGATCCTTCCAATATCTAACATGAGTCATAGTGCACGCTGCAGTGGAACATCACTGGTGTGCTCTAGCCTTTGCAGACAATGGCTTCATGCAGTGAACACACAGATAAAAGCATCTGTCACTGATTTAATTTATTTTGTGTGCCAAAACATCACACACTTGTTACTGAGCTGATCTATAGTTTACATTTAATTCAAACTGAATTCAATCAGCTTAAAAACACTATTTGGGGCATGCAGTAATCTGAGCAGAAATATTGTAGAAGAGTGAATAATATTATTGAGCTCATGGATCAGTATTGTTGTGTTGTTTTCTTTGTTTTGTGTTTTGCTTTCTTTAAGGATCATTTAATATCTCATGGTCAAGTCCATTCACTTTGACTTTTCCTGTCTCTATTTCTAACTTTCTTCAACTTCTTTAGCGCAGTCAAGCCAAAGTTAACCAGCCAACAATAAAAAACAAAGATCCGTGGCCTGGTGGTTGTTAGGGATGTGTGTGTTTAAAACCTTTTGACTGTGAATAGAAACAGGTTTGCACAAAGGCTACTGGATACTTTTACAGAAAAAAATGGGAAAAAATAAAATATAGAAATCCAAAAGTTTCAGTTATGCTCAAGTTGAACCTTTCGATAACTTTAATGGGTTTGGAACCAAACATCTCTTGGATGCTGACAGACAGAAGTCATTTCTGAAAAATCCTTAAATGGTGCTTACTTATTGTTAACTTCCTTGTTATAATTTTGGCTCTAAAGAAAGCACAGTATGATTCCACACACATTTATATATATATATATATATATATATATATATATATATATATATATATATATATATATATATATATATATATATATATATATATATATATATATATATATATATATATATATATATATATAATTTATTTTCATTATAATTTTCCAGAATTAATCTTTATGAAAACCCATAATTCTAAAAAAAATATTATAGATTTTTGGCAAATATGTCAACATCATTTTTATAGACCAGCAATTATAATATTTCAATGGTCTCATTTATAATATTTCAAATGTGTTGTTTATTCATGAAACAGGTCTGACAAGCTGATATAGTGGATATATTTTCTCTGGAGACCCCTTGAACTTCCCTCCCAGTCAACTGATTAAATATTTAGCATTACGATAGCCGCCTGCTTAAGGAAGGAGGGGTAAAAGACTGAAATCCATTGTTGTGCTGCAAGTTATTTTGTATTATTGTTATTAATCAATGATATTTCATTTTTTTTGGTTTCACTGATGAGTAAATATATTTGAAGCTCTTTTTTTTTTTTTTTTTTTTTTTTTTTTTTTTTTATGTGGCAAACAACAAAAGCACAACATCTAAATGAAGCAGAACACATGCAAGCTCAATCGCAAGATGTGCAAAAGTCTTGCTTTGAGCCCCAAATTGGTAAAGTTTGTCATTGTAATGATTGTTTTATCACAAAACAAATCAGTGTTTACTGTTTGGGCTTCCAGGGAGGAATACAATCCAAACATGTCTCTGGGAATAAAAGTCAGCTTTTATTTCTTTTTTTTCATTGAGGTGTTGAAAAATAGATGGAATTGGGGACAGTGCAAGGTGTTGTATTCAATAAATGGGCTTTCATGTGATAAATTGAATGTTATTCATATATGAGTGCACACTGTTTTTTGGTTATTCTGGAGAGAAGTTGCTTCTTTCTGCCAAGGGACCCTTTCCCTTTTAACTGAGAAGTGGTTCAAGAGCGGTTAGGAGTGTGGGCCTGTGTGTGTATATGTGTGTGTCTGGGTGGGAGGCATTGGTGATGGTGGGAGATTCTCTACAGACCTTGATACAATTACTGTGCCTTCCCCTCTCCTTCCGCACCACTTCTGGCCACGCTTTCGCTGTGCCGCTGGGAATAGAAAGGCCCAGCTATCTGGCAGAAGATTTGGTCAGTCAGGCATCAAATGCAGGGCCCACTTCTCACACTCTGTGCTGGGGGTGGTCATGCCAGGGGACCTGCATTGTGCATTTTCACACACTTCTCTCAGAGGGGCTGCAGGAATCCTTAGCCTACGGAAAGGAAAGTGGGCAAAGCGAGAGAGAAACACAGATGGAGGAAGAGTGATGGGGGGGAATGAGGGTAAGAGATGGAGGAAGAGTGAGAAATATCGAGGGAGGAAGATGGACAGAAGGGAGTAAAATAGGTCCAGAGGCTGCAGGCTGCAGGCAGCATCAAGGGGGAAAGCAGCAGCTCATCAGACACAAGGATGGTTCTGCCTTCCCGATTTTCTGTTTCTCTCACTCTTTCTCTGCGGTGCCCCATCACCACCTCTCTCTAAAAGGTAAAAAAGGTTTTATTCAGACATTTGAGATTTGACCCTTTATGGCGTGTGGGTGTGTGACAGTAATGGCCATAGGCTGTAGGACTCAGGGTCAGAGTAGAAGCAAGAAATGTATTTATTTCCATGGTTTCAGGCACAATGCTTGTTCAAATACCTAAGGTCACACACACACATTTGTTTCCTTTATTTTGAAAAAAAAAAAAAAATGTATAGAAAAAGTGTAAACCCCCGAGCCACAAATCTCCATCAGCAGGTCAGGAAACCCTCTCATTTCTCCCAACTATCTCCACAGAAAATATGATGGCTCAAACTTTTTTTAATGTTTTTTTTTTTATTTTTTATTTCTTTTTCTTTCCAAACACAGGGCAAAAGGCCAGCATACATTATTTGTCTGGAAGCAGTGGAGCAAAAGAAAACAGCAGAAGCAATGGAGTGAAAGGTGGGGCTCAAAAAACATTGTCACCTCACCTTCATGAAAATATGTAAATGTTTTCTATGCTACTTCAGATTTCCTTTGACTGACTGATCACTGTCTCTATTGCCTTATTCTTTCAGTGGCTGTTTATCTGAAGAATAAAACACTGGAATAGTTTAGCTGACATGTTATCTAGCGGGCTTCGCACAAAGAAAAATGTTCACTTTTATCATATTAGCTACAGCAGGACATTGTCTACGCTAATTAGAGAAGTAAATGATAAGGAAATAATGTGCTTAAATAGAAGAGGTTGTGGGCACTTGCAATATAGTTGGTCTATCAATTAAATACGAGGTGGTCTGTGTCTGCATTGGTGAAGCAAAGACAATTAATTATTCTAACACAGATATGGATAATATAGTACATAGTACAGTACATTCCCTATTTTCCATTTTCAAAACATGTAGTGTATTCATACATGTAGGCTGTGATAGCCAGCAAATTCTAAAAGTAAAGTTTAAAGAACTTTGTCTCTATTATTAAAGATGGTCACTACAGCTTGGTCATGCACCTTCCACCAGGTAAGATTATAATGCTTCTCTTCGGTGCCTTTTAACTGATACATTCAAAGAAACAATCAGTGTCATTCATGCTAGATAAATCTCTGCCATCTAACATCCACATCCTTAAAGGTATTATAAAGTTAAACGAAAGAACTCTCCTCAAGTGATGGGTAGTGTATGAATATTATTGTTGTTGAGCATCTCTTAGAGAAGGGGGGAGAGCGACTTCAAAGCCATCTTTATTGCAATGTTAAAGCCCAGGTAATGCCTTAGAATAATGCATGATAAGGCAACACAAGGCACCCTTTTCAAAATATTCAAATGTGAGCAGTGGAGTGGAAAATAAAGCAACGTGGATGGGTGGAATGACTTCCCTCTTCCATCTACTCCTTCATTATATTCATATGACCACTTATTTTCTCCTCTACTTTGTTTTTCAAAGTGACCCTGATGCAGTAGGAATTAACAATGGGGTGTTTTACAGGTTTATTTTAGTTATATGAATGTCATGTAGTCCACCCCAACACACACACTCACTTCTGAAAACCCAAAGCTGTGATCAAGGAGTAGGTGAACTAAATTTTAGCTTGGCTTTCTTCATATAATCGCTGGACTGTGCAGGCCCTAATTAATTATGCCGAACAGCCAAAGCACCAACACATTAGCCGTAAACTTATCATGCAAAGCAGGGTGTTTGTTGAAACTTACCCACTTTTTTTCCGGTCATTGCATTTTCCTTGAGTCCCTATTCTTTATTCTCAACTTTAAACACTTACGGAACCAATATTGGAACATGCTTTGATAATCCAAAACTGCAATATAGCCCTGCTCTAAATGATTTGGGTTACACATTTTTCAGGCAATTTTTCCATTACAGAGAGATCAAACTGGTGGTGGTTGCAGCACACAGCAGACACAAATAGAAAATCTGGTTGATGTTCTTCCAGAATGGCATACATTAACATATTTCTTATTTATTGTTTCGTTTCCAAAGTTTTACATTCTGAATTTTCTTTTTCTGAGCTTTTCATACTACATGTTGTTATAAGTGGTAGTCAAATCTGTGAATGACACTTAGATTGAAACTCAACTAGCCACCATCAGTAGTGTTATTTGGCAAAATCCTAAGACTTTCCATTGCCATAACTTTTTTGTTAGGACCCTTTTGAATCAAGCTCTACATATAAGGTAATTTACCTTTTTATTTTTATTCTTTGTAAGGTTTCTATGGTTTTCACATGGAACTCACATGGGATACAAACCGTAGTATCTCAGAACAAAATAAAGGAAAAACAAGATTAGCCTAGACTTAGAAAAATAAGGTTGTGCACCTCATAACATCCCCAATCCTGCTACCTCACATTTCAGTTTTGCCTTTTGTTAGTTCGCTCCCAATGACAATTATTGCTGCGCTAAAAGTGCTAAAATACTTTGGAACCCATAAGCCCAAAAAACACAGAATTGAGAATGATTTATAGGTAGGCACCTGAATCCACCATAGATCAGATAGTTGGAAAGACTGAACATTTTGACAGCACAGTAATAAACAAACTAATCTAACTTGTATATTTAACATTGGTGTGTGACAAAATAATGTGAGAAAATAGACAGAATTTGGCGGCATCATATTATTTCTCATTAAACGTCTACTTTGCCATTTATAGGTTAGCATGCAGCACAATTGCTACTCATAGCTTTTAAGAAAAGAATCAAGTTTTTAACAGACAAGTTAAAACAAAAGGGAAAAAAGTCTTTAATTATGAAAAGCAGAGTACTTAATGTGACACATTTTTGGAGAACAGTGAACACAACTGGAAGAAACAGCCAAGATTAGCCTGCTGGGAGAGAACAGTCCATTCACAGAGTCAGATGCTGCGATTAAAGACAGGAAATACTGCAGACGTGCTTGGTTGAAAAACCATGTCATGCCCACAGCTGCCATAGTTACTCCTGCATTACCTGCCTGCTTTTTATGCAGAACTGCAAAAACAAAAAGCACAAAAAGCAGCTGCATGTTAAATAGATATTAAAATTGTATAGTTTTAATATGTCCAGGTAGAGAAAAATATTCAAATGCATCCATTGTCTCTTGTTCTGGTTTTGGGTGATTGAAGGAACTTGTGATTGGGTTTCCACATTGTGCTTCCATCTGCACACCCCAGCTCTTATCTGCCTTGATATTAACATGGCTCTTTCATTAGAAATCCAGCCCATTTTCTGGTTTATGGGTAAAATAAGATGCAGAATGAGACAATAAAGTGCATTTCTGGTTTAGCAGATGCATTATGAATAAATAATTGTAAGTGCTTGCCTAGGCTGCATTCTCTACAGGAAGATAATCACTGCCTATAACACATCCTTTGCCCCTTAGTACAGCTATGCTTGATGTATGAGTTATATTATATTCTATTATAATAACCATGTGCATCACAAGAAGAAAAATGTTAAAAATCTTTGTAGAGAAAGAAAAAGCGTCCTTTTTTTTCTTTTTTTTTTTTTTTTTTTTTTTTTTTTTTTGTTGTTCTGTGTTTGGACATAAATGTGAAACTGAGTACAAAAGACCAAATAGGAATAAAATGTTAAATTAATCAAAAAAAAAAAAAAAAAGGAAGGTAATATCAGGCAAACTAAGCTAAAATCCCTTCTGCCTGCAAGAAAGCATGGATAGTAAGGCAAGGCTTTCAATATTGGTGAGTTTGAACAACCGTTTCCATGGCATCATCACGTGAAAAAAAAAAAAATGTAATAAGTTGACCCTGCTTTTAGAACAAACACACCAACCAGGACCGATATCAACAGCATTACATATTTCATCAGCCTTTACATATTGCAACAATAAACTAATTTCACATAAAAAAATATATATATATATCAAAGAAAATAGATCAAACAAACAATAAAGCAAATGTGCATCAGACAGATTAAGCCAATGGTTTAGACTGTTGAGGAACGTGCCATGATGCACTCAACACTTTCATCCTGCTGCTCGTTATCTTACATGTATAAACATATGACAATATTGGCATCCTTAACATAATTCTCCTCTTTCTGCAGGTCTTCCTGAATTGAAGTTGCAGTGCACGTTGGCCTCTCTTTCCTGTACTGTCAACCCCAAACGTTTAAGGTAAATGACTGCCGTCCCTGAACTGGTTCTGCCAGAGGATTTTCCCTGCCGTTAAAAGGAAGTTTTACCAGGAACAAGAGGCCATCGTGTGAAAATTATTTACTAATAAATACCTGTAAGTTTAAGTTGAACAGCTGAACTAAATTTTTTAAGTTTTGCTTTTGAGTTTGCTCAACTTTAATTAGACTTTTTTACAACTCAATTTTAAGTTACACTAAATTATAATTTTATATTGTAATAACTTTTCATCTTTACTTTTGCTGTTTCACAAGTTGTACTAATTTAAAAATCTACATGGTTATAACTTTTAATCCTTACTTGCTCTAACTCTTTCATAAGTTGTAATAATGTATCATTTTACACTGTAATAACTCAATTTTTTTTTAACAAAATCCACTTGAATTTGATTAAGTTAGTATAGCAGAATAATTTGAGAATAATTTTAAACTGCACACTGCTAATGTATCTCAACTTCATAATTTAATTTCAATCACTTCTAACCAAATAGATAAATAATTACAGATGCAACATATATCCTCAAAACCTTAGTTTTATTTAAACCAGCAGCATTGAATCAAATAAAAAGGCAAATAAAAAAACAGCTTGTGCTTTTATCAAGATAAGAAAAATGAAAGACAACTTGTGCTCATAAAAAAAGAACAGTTGGACAGTCCTACGGAATCATGAAAGATGTGATTTCAAAGCACTGATGGTTCTGAAAGTGCAGCAGTCCCTGTGTTGGCTAAGCCATGTTGAACCTCTGTGATGTGGCCAATAATGTTTCAGCTGAACAGCTTCAATGGCGTTGGTAAACTTGTAGAACTTGAACCGCATTCATTTCAATCTGAAAAACAAAGATGACAATTTGCAGGGAATTAGTAAGGCAGTCAGCAGAAATGTTATACATTACACATAACATTTTATAAATTATAAATTTAATGACAATGCAAAGACTAGACTAGACCCCTTGAGCTAAAAAGACGACACGTTCATTGTTTTTATTGTTAATATATTTTGCTGCAGTAAACATTAATTACAAATAGCATCTACTATCTAAGGTTATCAACCTATATATATATATATACTTAAACCCAACGCCTACATCAGATTAGGTTAAGAAAGTCAGCAGTCAGTATAAAACAGGGCAGTCAATGAAATGCATTTCAATGTTTTTAAACAGAAGGACAATATATCCAAGCCTGGGAGCCCACAGTGGGTCATAGTACAAATATTTAAACCTTTTTTTAATCAAAAGCAATGTAGTAAATTTGAGGTAGGCCTATATTATGACCAACACAATATCTTAACTAGGTAGACTGGCCTTTCCTACCATTACACTATAATAATTTTTTAACTCTGACATGACTTACATCTTATCATTTTAACATGTAAATGGTAGCAGCATGAAGTGTTTTATTGAATTCGGCATGATGTAAATGTTACTACAAAAAAGTTACTCAAACTGCTCCATGTTGTCCTGATACTTAGTAATTGAAATATCATCTAATGTGTTAGCATTAATACCCTAATGGCTACTCCTTTAGCTGCAGCAAGTAGGCGAGCATGAATGAACTGAATACTAACCAGCAGAAGGTAATATGTCTTGTCCTGTTTGAGCGGTACTAACCAGCAGAAGATAACATGTCTTGTCCTGTTTGAACGGAATCAGCCCAGATAAGCTAGCGGCTAACTCATGCAGCAGTTCTGCTAAAGGCAGCTGAGTGAAATACTATTTGTGTTTAAATGTTGAAAATGTGTAGGTTGCCTCCTCCATAAATCTACAACATACGACACAACACTAATCAACAATTTCCATACCATTTAAACTTAATTTAAATAAAAACTTACCTGCGTGGAGTCCAGCTTGAGGCAGCACAGCCAGGTGAGACTTCAAGTGAAAATTGCAAACTCCAAAAGTTGGTTTTCACGCATTTTACAACAAAGAAATTAAAGTTAACAGAATTGTTAACAGAACTTACATAATTGTTTTGGGGCAAACAACTTGCTTGTTTTATTGTGATTACTAACATTATTGCTTTAAATACCATTAATACATATTTTCAAGTTGTACCTATTTAAATGACTGTTTCAGGCCAACCAATACAAGTTGGATTGTTTGCAGTGTATTACTATGTTATATCTAATTAGAGCAGTAGAGCAGTAGAGGAGTCTGTATATATCAGCATAAATATAATTCCATATGACTGATGCTGACTTCATTGTACTATTTGTGGACACAGGTGTTGTGTTGGGGGAGTCAAGGAAGTCAGTTTTCTGGACTGGGCTCTGAGAGCAGCCACCTGGCTCTTGCTTGTGTGGGTGGTATACATGTCTGTGTATATGAGGGGGGGTAACGTGTGTCTGTATGTGTGTCACACCATTTGGTTTCAGTGTCTGACATGATGCATCTGCTGTTTGTGACACATGTATACATACATTTGCACGCAAAGGCAGGAATCTACTAAAAGTTTGTGTGTATAAAAACATGTGCAAACTCACTGCATATACACAAAGAAAAGTACAAACTGATTAACCAACAGCGCACACTGATGGTTGCATCTTTCAAAGTGTAAAATAGTGCATTTGGATCCATTTAGTATGTCTACTGAATAAATATACTATATATGTAGCAGGTTTTGGGGGTAGAAAATGTAAATATATCAATTTAGAACCCATAATGGGATGTATCAAACTTTAGAGCAATTTTACTCATAGAAACTGTGCCTATCTTGAACATGTTTAAAAAGGACGTCCAAACAGTGTGTGCATACTTGTAGAAATGGCTGTGGTTATTGCCACGAGAAAGACACATCGAAGTAAAGCAAGGAGATGCAGAGAATGCATTTTTTTGTGTTCCTACATAGAATATAACGAACAGAGGTATAAAAAGGAAGTGGCCGATAGGATATTTAATGTTGTTGAATAGTCAGTCTTGGTTAGTGTTTGGTCTAAAAGAAAAGTTAACTTATTGGATATGTTATGACATCGTCATATTTCTTAGTGACATTATATTATTATATTATTTTATTACAAGTTTTTTATATAATTATTTTTGATTTTTTATATATTATTATTGCTTTTTTTTTTTTTAGAAATCTGCTCTACATTCTGCAGTGCAATATGTTCATAATCTGGATTGATTACCGTAAACATCAGGTTAGCAATGAGATAAAGGATGGATCTGTACCAGCAATCCATGGTCAAACTGCAAGGAAAAGAAAGAAAGAAAAAAGAAAGAAAGAAATGTAAATATTTGATATGTGGTTGCCCCTCAACCCTTACCTTAAAACAGCAATAATGTAGATTGTAAGGGCAATTTGTGACTAAACTGAAGTTGACATTACAGCACAAAATTGGAAGAACAATGTCAAACTTAAGTGAATTTGTAGTTTTGGGGACAACTAGAGTCTGCCTCCCCTAAAACCAGCCACCGTGAAAAGTAATAATATTGATTGTTGTTGTGATTATTATTCAATTAAGTTGAATCAGTCTGTATTTGCTCTATGAAGGTGATCCTCACTACTCATTGAAATCATGTGGATAATCACAGAGGACCAAGACAAAATACCTGTGTTACCAGACATTTGATTGATTTCACTCATCCTGGACTGTGTAATGGGCAGACATACAGTACATGCTGAATTCAAGAACAGAACGGGTGAACAAGGGGCAAACATTCAGATTTACAAGACACACTGGGTTCCCTTTTTGGGGCAGGAGTCTACATACGTTACTTCAGTGTTTCAGTCCCTGGTCAGTTGCTAAGGGAACACCTGCAGATAGCTGGTTAACTAAGTGCAGCAGAGATGCTCCGTTGTGGTGATCAATTATGGATGAACTGAGAGAACTTTGACATGTTAAACCTCTTAGAGAGGCTGGAGAGGACTAACACCAAGAGAGATGAGAGCGAGAAGCAGTCTGAGGAAGAAGGAACTGTAGACTCATATCAAACATATTACTATGAGATTGTTAGACGATAAAGATTCCATTTCAGTGGATTTCATCGTTGCTGCTTATACATGTTACATGATGGTTAATGGACATGCTTAGCATTAAAGGTGGTAATGCTGCATGATGTACATAATTCATTTGAGTGTCCAATCTCATAATGTGTTTAATATAGTAAAGACTGTCACATTTTCTATTTTATGCATCATGTCTGAGCAACTAAAATTCTGACTTTCAAATCTGAATTTGAAAAAGTAGTTAACTATTTTCTTTTTTGATTTAATGTTTTTTTAATTGTTTAAAATATTTCTAGACTTACAGGTGATCAGTGAAAGTTTTTCCACACATCATAAACATTAACATGAATCAAACATTTGCATTATAAGATGCGGCAACTTGATTTCAATAATATTTATCTGTACATTATTCATTTACAACGGAAAGCCTTCTCAAAGCGCTTTACATTTTTAGTTCCTAACATACATCTGATGATGCACCTGGACACATAAGTAATGATGTAACTGGGTGTCCTTGGGCATTTCAGATGTCTCAACATCATACATCATCTACCATGCAACCCCACCACAGTTGATCAAGCCGCAGTGTTTGTTCAGCAGGCATTTGGTTAGTCCCAATGGATCTCCTCTCTGCATTCAAAGGCACCTAGAAGCCTTTTCTGCTGCTTCAGTGATCTCCTTGATGGCTCTACTACGTGTTCTTCTTGTAAAGCCCAGTAAGCAGAGAGCTCTGTAGAATGAGTCAACCACAGTCGACTTCAAAGGCTGCCTTCACAAAGTCTTTTACACTGCTGCTATTGTGCAATTGTATATAATTACTGATCCCCTTGCTGACGACATCTAGAATTGGCATAGACACTTGGTTGCAGTGCCAGGTAGAGTGGCCTTCATCAAGTGCCTTGGAGCTCAGTATGTGCTCCAGCATTCCTCTTGTTGAGCACAAAGGGTGGTTTTGGATCTCCGTTTACTCTCAGGTGAAAAGGTTTGGTATTATAAACTGAGCAGATAAGGACAGAGATGCTGACCAGAGGTCAGACCAAATGACTCTCCATTCCATGGCCTGTTCCCACCTTATCTAGCCCCCCTGATGACCCATGAATGTCACTCGGCTCGATCTTCCTTCAGCCACCACCACCCTCACTTCCTCTTAAATCCTCTGACACCTGTCCCTATCCTTGCACAATCATGAGATCAGTGCCAAACCAACTCTACCATGGAAAAACATGCCAACAATCTGTTTGAAGAGTTTCAGTCAGGATTAAGAGCTCCTCACAGCACTGGTGAAAGTCACTAATGACCTGCTCATGGCCTCAGATAAAGGACTTCTGTCTATACTTTTCCTTTTAGATCTCAGTGGTGCATTTGACATAATTGATCATAACATTTTGTTACAGAGGCTGAAACATGTTATGAGGATTAAAGGGACCGTATTAGACTGGTTCCAGTCATATTTATCTGATAGATTTCAGTTTGTTTATGTAAATGATGAGTCTTCCTCACACACCAGGATAAGTCATGAAGTTCTGCAGGGTTCTGTACTTGGACCTATACCTATTACATTATGCATGCTTCCTTGAGGTAATATCATCAGACAGCATGGTATACATTTTCATTTCTATGCGGATGGCACTCAGATCTACCTTTTCACAAAGCCAGATGAAACCAATCAGTTTCTTTGATTTCAAAGATGTCTTACAGTCTGAATTTTCTCCTTTTAAACTCAGACAGAGATGGTTATATTCGGACCTGAAAAACTTAGGACAAAATTATCCAGTTATGTAATTTATCTGGAGGCATTAATTTGGCTTCCAGTATCACTGTGAGAAACCTTGGAGTTTTTCTTGACCAGGATTAGTCTTTTAGCTCACATTTAAAACAGGTCGCTAGAATCGCCTTCTTCCACCTGCGTAATATTGCAAAAATTAGGGGCATCTTGTCTCAGAGAGATGCAGAAAAACTAGTCCATGCCTTTGTTATTTCCAGACAAGATTACTGCAATTCCTTATTCATGGGTTTTCACGAATATGCCCTGAAAAGTCTCCAGCTGATCCAAAATGCTGCAGCGAGGGTTCTGATGAGGACTAGCGGGAGGGATCATATTTTACCAGTTTTAGCCTCTCTCCAGTTTTAGCTCCCTGTTAAATCCAGGATAGAGTTTAAAAATTTTTCTCCAAACATATAAAGCTCTCCATGACAAAGCTCCATTGTACATCAAAGATCTCATAGTTCCATATATTCCAAATAGAGCACTTCGCTCTCAGACTACAGGTTTACTTGTGGTTCCCAGAGGCTCCTCTCTTATGGAAACAGCTCCCACTGTGGGTTCGGGAGGTAGACTCCCTCTATTCCTTTAAGATCAAGCTGAAAACTTTCCTTTTTCAGGATTCTTATAAGTTAGGATGCGAGCATCTCCTGAGTTGGAATCTGCATGTATGGGGCCCAACTGTCCAGGTTATGCTCTTATAGTTAGCCATTTATTACTTATGCAGCAATGAGGACATCACTTGATACACTGAGTAGTACCTCGCTCCATTTTTCTAATGTATAAAAATATGACAGTATTGCCATCTCTAACATATTTCTCTTTATTTTCACAGGTGTTCCTAAATAAGTGCATTTGTACATATTGATTGGTCTATCCTGTCCTCTCCATCCCAACCAGTCGGCAGATGGCTGCCCTCCTTTCTGCCGGAGGATTTCTCTCTGTTAAAAGGGAGTTTTTTTTTTTCCTTACCACTGTCGCCTCATGCATGATAGCGGATTGGATCAAAGTAATAATTTGATGCAATCAGTTAGTTTCTTTTACCTAGGCTGAATTGAATTTGATTGAATTGAATTGAATTGAATTGAATTTAATTTAATTGAACTGAATTGTGACACAGCTGGGAATCAGCTTGCAGTGTAGTATCCAGGGGACTTCATTTGCTTCTGGTCTTCAGCACCACCTGAGACACCTTTGAGTCTCTTGAATTTCTGTAAATTGGCACCTCTCAGACCCTTTCTCTTTTTCACGACTAGTGATCTGGACTTTATTGGTTTTAAGGCAAGGCAAGGCAAGTTTATTTGTATAGCACCTTTCATGTACAAGACAATTCAAAGTGCTTTACATGAACATTAAAAGCATTGAAGAAAAAAAAAAAAGTCATCTCTGACCAGCGGATGCACTGTTCCATTCCTAGCAGGATCCATCTGCTCCTGTCAGGTCATTCATGAAAGCCTCAATTGGTGGCTGGCGGATCCCAGAGTGAATAGAGGGGTCCTGACATTCTGTCTCTGCTGACGTTACGTTCATGTTCAATGCAAGGTTGAACAAGGTTATCAAAATGAGGATCCTGTTGACTTGACTATCTCCACCTCCAGTTTATGCAACCCTGATGTTATACTACCTGTAGAGCCTCTTATCAATCATGGTGGTCATCAACCATCAACCAAAGTACTGCAAGGTCTCCCTTGTTCTCCATTTTTATTCTTCGGTTTTCAATGTGAGACTGTTTCTGGTTTAGTGTGCCATAGTTTGGTTTTTATTTATTAGTTGTTGTTGGTTTTTTTTTTTTTTTTGTTTGTTTTGTTTTGTTTTTTAACTTTTATCTTTCAGAAATGTTTATTTTTCATAAACTGTTTTAGAAAAAAAAGAACATTTGATTTATTGTATCATTTATCTCCCCTTTACTAGTTTTATTATCTTGTGTTGCTTTGGTTGATTATGTACAGCTCTTTGTTTTAACTGTGGTTGTTTTAAATGGTTTTATATATAAAGTTAAGTTGAGCTGAGAGTTATTTTTTGTTGTTCTCACAGTCTTCCTTGGTAAGCTGCATTACCACTCTAGTGTGCTCTAGACACCCAGGTACTTCACTGATACCTTGCATCTGCATAATGTGTTCATAAAGGTGTTCCTAAAGAGGAAATCAGACAGCCATTTTGTCTGCACTGAATGAATGAATGAATGAATGAATGAATGGATGAATGAATGAATGAATGAATGGATGAATGAATGAATGAATGATAGTGAAAACTCTTAAAAAACACATCCAGAAACTTTAAAAAGAAAGCAAACAAGTTCATGTCCAAGTTAATTTCAGTCTAGTTCAGTTCAACAGTTCAGTCAAATTCATAATTCAATTAAAATCTTTATTATAACTGTATTGATTTAATGCATATCAAATAAAAGCTAATTGGCCATGACAATCAATAGATCACATTTAAATGGAATCAAATCCAAAATCCCCCATCCTGTGTAGACTCAATAACAATAGACAACTACCTTTACTGGTTAAAAAAAAAAACCAAGGGAGTCATCACCCAACACCATAGGTTAGGGAAGCCTGCTTAGAAATAGAAGTAGAGAAATTTAAGTCAATGATGAGTAAGAGGGGTGGCCATGTTGAACCCCATTTGCCACTTCAAGAAGTAGAGGACAGAAATGTCTTTTCACATATGCATAGAACCCCAGTGTCTCTGGTTTGCAGTTAAATTTTAAATAGTTTTCTAATCAGTCCTCCTTTATTAGAATTTACATTTGGCTGCACATTTCCAGGAGACATTTTGTACCTGGGCCAGAACAAATATGACTGACAAGTAAGGCTAACTTAAAATTAGCCTGAAACTATGTAGCAGTGCATATAGAATTATATGGTTAGCACTTGATTAGTTTTATTTAATAACGTGGTCAGTGATCATTCTTATGACAACTGGCATGCATTATTTTTGTCTATACGCAAACATAATTTGGCAAGGAAATTATTGTAACATCACTCTGTTACGGGGCGTCACCATAGCAACGTGTTAATCAACTAATTCAGACCAGCTGGTTTTTGACATGTGAATGAGATAAATGCGCTGTAGCTTGACAGTGGTTCTTTAGCACAAAAAGTACATTAAGGCCAACATGAAATAGTTCCATATTAGCATATTTAGCAAGTGTTGTTAAAAGAAAAAAAAAATGTTATAAAATGTTTACTGTGTGGGACCATGGTATAAGCGGATTTAACAACTCGGATCCATGCATTAGACAGTTACAATGCACTTTGCTGCGTGTTGTGGTATTCTATCCTCCGCATTGTACATTATAACTCTCTAATGCACAGCTCCATAAACCATTTCATATTTACTTTTCAGTGATTGTACTCAAGGGCTACACATCAAGTCAGTTAATTGAAATTTTCAGATTTGAGCTTAGTTAAGTATAAAGTATGCTCAGAGTACCTCAGGATCCAAGTTACTTAGCACTAAAGCTAAACTAACGCTATTTCAACCAGTTTAAATAAAACATGAGGTTAGCTGGCTGCTGGTTGACAGCGTGGAAATTAGGAGAAATAGAAACGGTAACCAGTCTGATTTCGTGAAGGAAGATACAAGATTGAAGTCACAGGGAGATTTTTCTGACATTCTTGCAAAGATAAAGCACAAAGATCAAGGCGAGACAGACACCAGCCCCAGAGTCAGCAGCCCAACATCTCCAACAGAGCTAGCCATTCAAGACATTGTAGTAAGACACATGGATCCATTCTACCACTGCCACCATACACTAAAGACGTCCCATTTACTCTCCCTTTACATATACTGGTATGTCTATTCCAAACATCACTGTTGTCATGCTTCCATAGGTCCCTTATGAAGGCTTGGTTGTTAGGCAATACATCCACCTGAAGGCATTTTAGAATTTAGAGTTCACCTCAAAGTTTGAACGTCGGTTTTAATCAATGGTAAACTGGTTCACCAAGAAAAGGGCCTGATATCTCAAGGCTCTATTTTATTCTACTTTTAGAAACTCTAGGAACCACAAGCAAGCCTTTACTCCTTGAATGAAGTTCATTTTTATGAAAATACTCAGCTATGAGACTTTTAATTGCACTCGTTTGGATGTCAAGGGCTTGGTCATTTCTGTTCAGCAAGTCTCATCAAAATTTTGTATCAGCTTGAGGTTTAACAGAGTTGTACAGAAAGTTAGCAGATCTCCTCAGTGATACACCTCTTGTTGATGCCTAATTTGATATTAGTCTTGTATCCTGTCTGTACGGTAAGCTCTCTCCAGAGGGGGAAAAAAAAGTCTTATCTTGCCTCTTGTCTTATATTTTCCTCTGTCTCTTACTGTTTTTCTTTTCCTCTCTTCCTTTGATAATGTCTTCTTGGGTCTATTGTTGAATTAGCGACGTTGTGCACTCAAAATGGACAGTGGGATACCCAATTGCTAATGTGTGATCCAGAGCATAAAGCAAAACTCAGCTGCAGCATCATGCAGCATCCCAGAAGAAAAAAATGTGAAATATGGTTTCTCAGTCTCGGGAAGCCACTGGGCAGGGATAGATCAAGAAGTGCATCTTATAGATGTCACTACAATTTTATTTGATTCAATAAAACTGAAAGATAAAGACTAAAATAGAGTTTTATAAACAAAATCACGTGGTGCAACTTTAAGACTTTAAGACTCTAAACGTTCATGTAAGCAGATCACAGGTAAATCTTATCAGCCATTGTCTGACTGGTTTTCAGTTTCATATATCATGAGGATTTTGGATAAAATATAAAAAATATATTGTTATTGAGAGGTTACACATGACTCAAACTTTTGTTTTAATAATCAAATAAAGAAATGTGTTCATGTATCTAACCCTAACCTCGATTGTGCTTTCACTCTATCATAAAAAATTCATATTGAATTTTGAAAATAAGATAAAATGTTAGGTTGACGTCAAGTGCGGGGAATTCACATGCGGACTCGGCTTGGAGTTTCAAATAATAATTTATTTGCTTCCTTCGGATTTCTGATTCTTTCCCAGGTGGATGCGGAAGATAGGTTTAGTCAGCAGGCAGACAAGCGGGGAGGCAAACCCAGCGGACAGAGAGGCGGGCAGGCAGGCGGGCAGGCAGGCAGGCAGGCAAGTGGCAGGGCAGCAATCGGGCATGCAGGCAGGATCTCTGACGGGGGAAAAACACACAGGTTATCGATCAGGGCTACACACAGGGAAGAATCTTTCAGGCCGAGAGTTGTACCGCAGGACGTTCAACAATCTGGCGATGAACAGCAGGCTGGGCAGATCGTAAATAGTGCTGCAGCTGATTGCCAAGATGAAGATCAGGTGCTATGATGCCAGACACGCCCACCAGGGAACAGGATCACAACAGTACCCCCCCCTCAACGGGAGCCACCAGGCGACCGAAACCGGTCAGGATGAGCCCGGCGAAAGTCACGAACCAGGGAGGCATCCAAAATGAAAGAGCGAGGGACCCAGGCACGCTCCTCAGGACCATACCCCTCCCAGTCGACCAGGAATTGAAAACCCCGACCACGACGGCGCACATCCAGGAGACGGCGGACCGTGTAGGCCGGGCGACCAGCCACAAGCCGGGCGGGAGGAGGGGGCCTGGAAGGAGGGACCAGAGGACTGGACGAAACAGGCTTAAGTTGGGAGATGTGGAAGGAGGGATGAACCCGCATGGAACTGGGGAGCTTAAGTTGGACCACAGTAGGGTTGATGATCCGTTGGATTTCAAAGGGGCCCAAGTAACGAGGGGTCAGTTTCCTGGCATCGGTTCGTAAAGGAATGTTCCTGGACGAAAGCCAAACCTTCTGACCAAGGGAATAACCGGGCGCAGGAGTCCGGTGACGATCCGCCTGGCGCCGATTCCGTTCCCCAGTTCGGAGAAGCGCAGCCCGAGCCTTCTGCCAAACCCGTCGACAGCGGCGGATGTGAAGCTGGACAGAAGGCACCGAAACCTCACCCTCCTGGGCGGGGAATAGTGGCGGCTGGTACCCTAGGGAGCACTCAAAAGGGGATAATCCAGAGGCTGAGGAGGTGAGAGAATTGTGTGCATACTCAACCCAGTCCAGATGTTCGCTCCAAGAGGATGGGTTAGCTTCCGACACACACCGGAGGGCAGTCTCCAAGTCCTGATTAGCCCTTTCAGCCTGACCATTGGTTTGGGGGTGAAATCCTGACGACAGACTCAGAGTGGCTCCAATAGATTGACAAAAGGCCCGCCATACCTGTGACGTGAATTGGGGCCCTCTGTCAGACACGATGTCCGCAGGCAGTCCGTGGAGCCGAAAAACGTGATGTACCAGTAGGTCAGCCGTCTCCTTGGCCGAGGGGAGTTTGGGGAGTGCAACAAAATGCAAGGCCTTGGAAAAACGGTCAACAATGGTTAGGATAGTGTCTTTACCTCTGGAGACGGGAAGGCCGGTGACGAAGTCCAGGGCAATGTGGGACCAGGGCCGGCTGGGAACAGGTAAGGGTCGTAGGAGACCGGCTGGTGGTCTATGCGAGGCCTTACTCCGGGCACAGGTAGTGCAGGCAGCAACAGACTCCCGAGCATCCTTATCCATAGAGGGCCACCAAAACCTACGCTTAATGAGGGATAGGGTGCGCGTGGATCCAGGGTGGCAAGCCAGGCGAGACGAGTGACCCCACTGGAGGACCAAGGAACGGGCGGTATCTGGAACAAATAGACGGTTAGGAGGACCTGTGCCTTGGTCAGGTTGCTGTTGCTGGGCTGCGAGGACCTTATCCTCTACGTCCCAGGTAACTGCTGCAGCAATGCAGGTGGCAGGCAGGATTGTGTCCGTGGAGGGAGTGGATCCTGACGTGAACTGGCGGGAAAGGGAGTCTGGCTTCTGGTTCTTGGAACCGGGTCGGTACGACAAAGTGAAGTTGAAATGGTTAAAGAAAAGGGACCAACGGGCTTGACGGGGATTCAGCTGTTTGGCGGACTGCAGATACTCCAAGTTTTTATGATCTGTCCAAATGAGGAATGGCAACCTAGAGCCCTCCAGCCAGTGACGCCACTGTTCGAGCGCCAATTTAATGGCTAGTAGCTCACGATCTCCGACGTGGTAATTCTGTTCGGCTGGGGTGAGGCGTCGAGAAAAATAAGCACAGGGATGGAGTTTCTGAGTCCTGGAAGATCGCTGAGACAGCACGGCTCCAACCCCCTTGTCCGAGGCATCGACCTCAACCACAAATTGACTACTGAGATCAGGGTGGAGGAGAACTGGTGCTGTGGTGAAAAGTTCCTTCAGTTTAAGGAAGGCCTGATCTGCAGGTCCAGACCAGGTAAAGGGAACTGATGGAGAGGTAAGGCGAGTGAGAGGGGCTGCAATCTGGCTATAGTTACGGATGAAGCGACGGTAGAAATTAGCAAATCCCAGGAAGCGTTGCAGGTCCTTTACAGAGGTGGGCGTGGGCCAATTTACAACCGCCTCGACCTTCTCCGGGTCTGCTCGGACCTGCCCGGTTTCAAAGATGTAACCAAGGAAGGATACAGTATTAGCATGGAACTCGCACTTCTCAGCCTTGACGAACAAGCGGTTCTCCAAAAGTCTCTGTAAGACTAGTCGGACATGTTGTACGTGCTCAGACTGGGTTCGGGAGAAGATGAGGATGTCGTCTAGATAGACGAAGACGAAGCGGTTAAGGAAATCTCGTAATACATCATTTACCAGGGCCTGAAACACAGCAGGAGCATTGCATAGGCCGAACGGCATAACCTGGTATTCAAAATGGCCCAGGGGAGTTCGAAACGCGGTCTTCCATTCATCTCCTTCCCTCATCCGGACCAAGTGGTATGCATTACGAAGGTCGAGCTTAGTGTAGATTGTGGAGCCATGAAGGGAATTGAAAACCGACTCCAGTAATGGTAAAGGGTACTTGTTCTTCACAGTGATTGCATTTAAGCCCCGGTAATCAATGCAGGGCCTAAGGGAGCCATCCTTCCTGGAAACAAAGAAGAATCCTGCTCCTACGGGTGATGATGAGGTCCTGATCAATCCAGCTGCCAGGGAATCTGAGATGTAACCCTCCAAGGCCTCCATCTCAGGTCGGGATATATTGTAAAGTCGGCAGGTAGGTAGCGGAGCACCTGGGAGCAAATCAATGGCGCAATCATAAGGTCGATGAGGTGGCAGCGCTAGGGCCTTATCTTTGCTGAAAACCTCTGTTAGGTCGTGATAAGCCGTAGGGACTGCGGATAGGTCTGGGGTAACGGGGGACTGACCAGAAACGGATGAAGTCGAGGGTACAGCCGACTGAAGACAGGTGGCATGACAAAAAGCGCTCCAATTAATTATTCTCCCGGTATGCCAATCTAGGTGCGGGTTGTGTTGTGACAGCCAGGGGTGACCCAAGACTAGTGGAGATTTAGGTGAGTCAACTAGGAAGAAGGGGTTGTATTGTTGGTGGTTGCCAGAGACTATCAATCTAACGGGGATGGACTGTAGGGTTATGGAATAAAGATGGCTCCCATCTAGAGCCTGTACTGACACGGGGGAAGAAAGAGCCTCTGCACCTATTCCCAGGGTGGTGGCCAAGGTCTTATCCAAGAAATTGGCCTCAGCTCCGGAATCAATTAATGCCTCAACAGAATGGGGGGTCTTGTCTATGAACAGGGTTACCGGGATAAGTGTCCTTGTGTGCGGGACCTCCTTGGGGGATGTGGTCGCCAGTATTCCCGCTGCTACTGACGACCCTGGTCTTTTACCCGGTTTGGACAGAGAGATATCCTGTGTCCAGATCTCCCACAGTAATAGCAATCACCAGAGTTCCTTCTCCTCTGCCGCTCCTCTGGGCAGAGGTGAGCCCTGCCCAGCTGCATGGGCTCCTCCGTGGATATGGTTGTGGGAGGCAGAGGGAAAGTAGTTGCTCCAGGGGGAACCCCAGGATATTGGCTAGAACGCCGTTCTCTGTCCCTTTCCCGTAGCCGGTTGTCGAGTCGTATGGCGAGAGAAATTAGCTCATCCAGAGAGTCAGGTGTGTCTCGGGTGGTCAGCTCGTCTTTAATCTGACTGCTTAACCCGTTAGCGAAGATGTCCCGGAGTGCTTCGTTGTTCCAGCCTGAATCCGCAGCTGCTATCCTGAAATCAATAGCAAAGTCAGCAACACACCGATCTCCCTGACGGAGATTAAGAAGACGTTTGACTGCTTCTCCTCCCCTAACTGGATGGTCAAAAACTTTCTTCATGTCCTCGATAAACGAGGAGTAGGATGTGTTTCTGAAACCCTGCTGTTCATATGCTGCCTCCGCCCATGCCAGTGCCTTTCCTTCCAGAAGCCCAATAACATATGAAACCCTGGATCTATCATTAGCATAGGTGAGTGGTTTCTGGTCAAAAACAAGGGAGCATTGAAGGAGGAATCCTCTACATTTTCCCAAATCCCCTGCGTAGGGCTTAGGATCTGGGATGTGTGTCTCTCTTACTGTGACTGCGGGACCGTGCTGAAGTGCGGGTGCGTCGGGAACCGGATGCTGGAGAGGAGCAGGAGGGGTTAATCCAGCGATATGCGCGGTTAGTTGAGCCAGCTGAGAGAGTATGGTGTGGTAATTTTGATCCAGAGTCAACATCATCTGCTCATGTCGAGCGAGGCGAGCATTCTGACCTGAGAGAGCTTGTTGTAGTGGGTCCGAGGCGACTTCCGGGTTCGAGTCCGCTGAATCCATTTGTGGCCAGATTGTTCTGTTAGGTTGACGTCAAGTGCGGGGAATTCACATGCGGACTCGGCTTGGAGTTTCAAACAATAATTTATTTGCTTCCTTCGGATTTCTGATTCTTTCCCAGGTGGATGCGGAAGATAGGTTTAGTCAGCAGGCAGACAAGCGGGGAGGCAAACCCAGCGGCCAGAGAGGCGGGCAGGCAGGCAGGCAGGCAAGTGGCAGGGCAGCAATCGGGCATGCAGGCAGGATCTCTGACGGGGGAAAAACACACAGGTTATCGATCAGGGCTACACACAGGGAAGAATCTTTCAGGCCGAGAGTTGTACCGCAGGACGTTCAACAATCTGGCGATGAACAGCAGGCTGGGCAGATCTTAAATAGTGCTACAGCTGATTGCCAAGATGAAGATCAGGTGCTATGATGCCAGACACGCCCACCAGGGAACAGGATCACAACATAAAATATCCCAACATGTAAGTTTTACTTAAATTCTTTATAACTTCCCTCCTCTTTCTTTAAAACGAATATATTTTTATCAGAGAAAATGTTAGTTGGCAGCATTTTCCAGATGTAAAACATTGTTCAGCCAATCGCCGTTCGCTTACAGAGCCATAATGCTGTGGGACACTCTTCTGACAGAATTAATTTTGTGCACAAACAAAGACATTTTCAAGTCTGACAAAAAGTGGTTTATCTCCAAAAAAAACTGCTACACACTGATTTAATTATTATTTGTATCAATGTCTGAATGATGTCTGTATGTAAATATTTTTGGGGGTTTTAAAGAGGTTTTTTTTTTTTTTTTTTTAAACTTCCATTGTTATTTATTAATTTATCTATTTGTTTGTTTGTTTTTTATTTATTTATTGAGTTCTAGTGCACAATTTAACAACTGTCCAGGGACTGCAATTGGAAATTAGCAGCTTTTTTAAACCTTGGCACAGAACATATTTCCCTTCGAGGTACATGGATTGCTGTGCATGGCTGTATCAAATAAATAACTAAATGGATCTATGTCACAAGATAGCATAGTTTTAAGCAGATCATGGGGATTTCTTTAAATTGGTGATTTCTTTTTTTTTTTTTCTATAAAGCTTCCTTTAAATATTCTTGAAATGTTTGAAGTGTAGAATGTTCTAAGTATGATGAATCTGGCCATAGGTCATGAGGGAACCACCATTAAAAAGGTGCCCCAAACCAGCAACTTCTCTCCATTTCCATTCTGGGAAGTTAACATTAAATGGATTATTGTTCGACTTGAGCATGAGATTGTGCCAGATAGCAGTGAGAGGGGATTTACTTTTAAAAAGGCATCTTCAGGATGAGCCAGGTAAAGTTTGGTTTAGTCCAATATCAGATATACTGAAGTTGGTTGGAGAGAAAATGCTGCATTTAGATCACCATATTTTGGGGAACTTTGCAAAGTTGTATGTTTCTTTCCAACTTTTTTATGGAAATGATTCTGTACCATAATTTAAATCAAAATGTATTACCAGAAATGCTTTTACAAACAAATTATACAAATAATTAGAAATAGATAGACAGTTTCTTATTTGATTCTTTGATATTGTATTCACCAAATATCACTCAGACCATATTCATATTCATTTCTGAATTCTTGTTGAATATTGGAATGGTTTCTGGGACTCAGTTAACTGTTAAAATCTCCCCCTATAATGGTGTAAGAATTTGTGAATTGCATCTTGTCCTACATTTCTTTGCTGCATCAATCACTGTGCATATTCAAAAGGCCCATGTGTTTATATCCACAATGGATAACAAAAGGGATAATCCATTTGCTTGTGTGTGAAGAGAAATTAGTCTCTCATACAACTCTCATAAAAGTTTTATGAGAGACAATGTTCAACCACTGTACTTGGGTACACTTGATATAAGTGCATATTGCTTGTTCGCTCTTTCACTCACCTTACCGAGAGGCATGCAGTCTTATCAATAATGGCAGGCTGACTTAGTCAGACAGAAAAATAGCAGTTAAAAATAGGTTATTTTAAAATGATGCACAAAGATGAAGAAGGTGCACAACTCACAGAACCATCTTCAGCTACACCAACAATAGTCCTGAGTTTAAAAAAAAAAAAAAAAAAAAGAAAGAAAGAAACTGCCTGAAGGAGACCAAACTACTGCCCAGCTCATGCAAAAACCATTAGGGCTTTAGAGCCAAAAGTGGAGAAGTGGGAACAAAAATCATTGTGTTGTTTGAGAGAAGAAATAAGAAATACTTTGGGAAGATCGTTGGAGATCAATATTCCATTTGGACTCAGGGACTACTAGACAGTATATAGGCTAATGTTGTGCTGGATAAGCATTCTGTGTGAATGTGTGAGTGTTATTTCTTCAGCTACAGAAACAGAAACATGGTAGCTATTGGGAAGCCTGGGAGTTGCTCGGGGCTTTGTGTCACAGAGCAAGTTTGTCTGTGCAGCTGTCTTCAACTATTGAGGTCAGCTTGGTTTTCTATCTTGTTGACTTAAAAAACAATGCATGAGACAGTGGACCATAAGACATCAGAGCACTGAAGCATTGTCCCCATACAAGGTGAAACAGAGTTGGGTGTATTTTAGAAAGTTAGAATAAAAAGTCAAGTACTCTAACACGAAAAAGCGCAAATACTAGATCATAAAACTTCCTATAAAATCAGAACGTAAGTCTTTAACATAAAAATATTTCAATGACAACGTAAATGGATAATCATGCTTTTGTTTTTTTTTTGTTTTTTATAAGAGCAGAGAAGAAAAAAACAAAACGAGGAACTGAGGTCTTTCACCTGATGCTAATCCACACAAGGGATTTTGAGGTTTTCAGAGGTTAACATCATCACTATCACTGAACCACACACAATTGAGAAGAAACAACACATCACAGCGCTCGCTAAGGTTTACTTTGGAAAAAAAAAATCATACTGAGTTGCTTAAGAGTAAGAATATGTTTGCAAACTGCCAATAAATCTAAGAAATTTAACTGTGAAATCATGCATATTACCACTATATTGTCATTTTTTACAATATTAAGTAGTAGACTCCAGATATATGTATTTTACCATAATTTTTTTATTTTGTCCATTTATGTTACTATTTTGTTTGCATTGGTGTTTCCATATATTTAAGTATGAAGCACTGTATAACAAAATACTCTAATATTTAGATAAAATTATCTGTTTTGTACTGAAAGAAAACATGTAGTTGGTTATGCAATCACAAAACACGAAACAATAAAGATGTAGAATAAAATAATGAATGTGTTCTCTGAAGAACTACTGCATATAGAACATATGGAAATAAAAAAAATGACAAATAGGACATACAAAGGGAAGTTATTAAAAAACTACACATATAATTACTATAAAAATTTAAGAATGTAAAATAGAAATAATAGTATTATGTATGTATGTATATATATATATATATATATATATATATATATATATATATATATATATATATATATATATATATATATATATATATATATATATATATATACATATATATATATATAACACATGGCGGAGACACAGAAAAGCATTGGCAAAGGAACCAGAGGGGCCAAACACCAGCTGTTGATTGACAGAACCAGACAGACAAACCTGTGCACCACCTGAATTAATTACTAAAAAGCCTACGACTCAATGCCACACACATGGATCCTGCAAAGTCTGAAGCTGTACAAGATCAACGGCAGCATAAGGACCTTCTTTGCAAACTCAGTGAGGCTGTGGCAGACAACCCCAAAAGGCCAGCTTCAAGCCAAATGCACAGTCTCCATCAAATGTAGCATATATCAAGGAGATGCCTTGTCCCAGCTGCTGTTCTGTATAGGCCTGAACCCCCTCAGCTAACTTATCAACAAGACTGGCCATGGATACCGACTCAGGAATGGGGCCACCATCAGCCACCTCCTGTACATGGATGACATCAAGCTGTACGCTAAGAGTGCGTGGGACATCGACTGACTGATCCACACCACCAGGATCTACAGTAGGGACATTGGAATGTCATTCAGACTGGAGAAATGTGGGCGGATGATAACAAAGAGAGGGAAGATAATACATACGGAGGGCATTGCACTCCCAGAGGGCAGGATAACAGATGTGGAGGAAAGCTACAAGTACCTGGGCATACCGCAGGCCAATGGCAATCATGAAGAAGCCACAAGAAAAAGCTGACACAGCTAAATACCTGCAACGAGTGAGGCAAGTACTGGGAAATCAACTCAATACCATGGATGTAAAAACACGGAAGCTGCTCACCATGCATGGGTGGGGGGGTCTAGTGTCCAGCGACAATACAATAAGCATAAAGAAGGGGGCCAGGGGACAAGTGAGCATCAAGGCCACTATCCAAGATGAAACATCCGAGCTCCACAAATACATCAGGAAGAGGGCACCAAGGGATGAAGCACTTAGTGAATGTCACAGACAATGGAATCTGGAGATATACAAGATGGAAGAACCATCATGGGAGGAAAAGCACCTGCATGGGATGTACCACCGGCAGATCACCAAAGTGGCCAAAATAAACAAGTCCTATCAATGGCTGGAGAGGGCTGGATTGAAGGACAGCACAGAGGCACTAATCATGGCAGCACAGGAGCAGGTCCTGAGCACCAGAGTGATCGAGGCCCAGATCTACCATACTAGGCAGGATCCCAGGTGCAGACTATGCAAAGGATCCCCTGAAACAATCCAGCACCTCACGGCAAGGTGCAAGACACTGTCAGGCAAAGAATACATGGAGCACCATAACCAAGTAGCTGGGTGTACAGGAACATCTGTACAGAATATGGACTGGAGACCCAAAAATTCCAGTGGGAAACTCCTCCCAAGGATGGGAGAATGAGAGGGCTAAGATCCAGATCCAGACAGATAAAATGGTGGTAGCCAACCAACCGGACATAGTTATCATGGATAAGCAGCAGAGGAAAGCTGTAGTGATCAATGTATCCATCCCCACACTGGAGGAGTGGCTCCAATAGACCTACGAACAGCTAAGTAGGACCCTCAAGCTCCCAGGACTCTGGTAGAGAACACGAGCTACCCTGGGGAGATGGGAGGGATGGGTAGGGGGGAATATATATATATATATATATATATATATATATATATATATATATATATATATATATATATATATATATATATATATATAAACAAAGTGCAGTTATGAACTTCTGATATTGAAGTTATAGGATCATTCTTTTAAGCTTTTAAACCTAACAACTTCATTATTCCCACCTCTTGATTTGATGACTCAAGATAAGCTTTAGATAGGCTATCTGTGCCTAAAGCAAGCGCTGACAAGATCCAACACACTAGTGTTCAGTACACGCAATATTTGCCACCAGTGGCAGTGTTTTAGGAACAGAATTGGCTTTTCCTACATGGCAGGCTTTAGCAAAAGTCTTCAATGTATACTTAACAAACCTTGTTGAACAAGTCCACGTCAAAATGCAACTATAAACTTATTGTGATTACACAGGACTGAGTACTTTCCTCTGGTGAATGTTATGCTTTGCATGTAAGCCTGAGCAGCATCCTGTCATCTTTGTTGTCAACTTCTCTTTAGAAGGAAAGTAAACTCTGTAAGATCTATAAAACTAATACTAAATACAGCATCCAAATGCAATAATGTGCTTACCTTGATTGTCTTCCACATATGATCAGTTACTGTTTATAGTATGTCAAGAGAAAAGAAATTCATTGAAACATGACAAAAAATAAAAAATAGGGATCCATGTAAAAGCTGTTAAAGCAAACTCAGCTGGAAGATGACATAATCAATAAAGCAACAATTTTAAAATTTAATTGAAACTTTGGAAAATTGGAAATTCTGAAATTCAGTGCAGGTATTTTTAAACATAATGTTCAATAATACAGTAATATTTGTTTCAGCATTGTCATTTATATATACACATCTTTCTTACTTTCCACATTTCATTATTTTATTTTCTCTTTATATTTCCCTCTTTATTTTCTTCATCTTGCATGTGGTATTTCTTTCAGTCCATCATGTGGAATTCAGAAACTTATCAAATTATACATTAGCATGTAGCTACACTGGAGAAGTTGGAATAGAGTCAGCAACTTTTATTTTGCAAGACTATCGTGCTTCCAGAGCTACCAGCGAATGCTTCAATTCTAAACTACAGGATAAATGCCTTTAGGAGCTGAACAAGATTTTGTCACTTTAAAACTGAATGCAGCTGCAGAGGACACACCCACAGAAGTCTTTCATGGAAGTCCACGTCAGTGACTGTTATGAAAGGCAGAGGTTGGTGACCTTTACTTTATATGACTTTAAATTTATCTTAACAAAACGTTTAATCAAATCTCTTTTTATTCCATTTGTTTTTCTTTAGGCTAACACATAAACAGACACACACACACACGCGCGCGCATATATATATATATATACACACGCATGTCACGCAGACCCCTTCTTGTGGCCCATTAATCAACAACACATTATTAGGGAAGTGACACCTCCATGATTACGATGTTCCAGGGGAACTTTGTAATGAGAGTTCCCTTGGAAAGGCAAGGCAAATTTTGCAGAATTTACTTGAAAGTGTAGCTCATCAGCTGTCATTCAGAGTTCTCCAGTCATAGACATGAATCCTAAGTTTGAAGTCATGTGCATTTAAATTTATGACTTAAAACTGATACAGTGATATACTTACCAATGTTCAGAACATGCCATACACAGGGAGTGGACTTGATTCACAGTATAATACCTGTGAATGAGTTGATTTATGTGGCTCATTGAATATGATGGATGGTTCTACATTACATCATTGCTCGGCACATATCTATCCTAATCTAAACAGTAAAACCATCTAGAAGTTGCTCATTCATCTAAATTATTAGTAAATTGTGAAATCATCAATTTAATATCAGGTTTTCATCTATAAAGGAAATGGACCAGAGAACACAGCCAGGCCATCCCAAAAAAAAAAAAAGATTCCATCGCTTCTTAAACTTTAAAGGGAAACATTACAACGCCATCACATCTGGCCAATAAGCGGTGAAAAAAACAACGAAAAAGAAAGGCAGACTTCTCTTTTAATCTTTAAACGCTAAACAAGCATGAACTCCTGCCGTCGCCTTCATTTTCCGTCTAAAAGCATACAGTAGTGCACCTGAATAATTTATTCCAGGCGCCTGATAACACTGGATAACGCAGCGGATAATGAATAGTATGCAGGGGTTGGAGTTGGGTGGAGGGAGTTTTACCCATGTCCACATAAACCTTGGCTTTGGGTTTTATACCTCCACATTACAATGCAAGCCCATATTGGAGTGGGAGCGCGCGCGTCTCAGGTGCGCTGCATGGCCAAAGTGTCAACACTTTCTCTTTCAGCTTCATCCACTGGCTGTGAAGTTTAAGATAAATTGGGTCCTGCCCTGTCTTAATGCACTGCATGTCACATTAACCTCAATGATTTCTTCCTTACTCTTTTTTAAGTCTAAATTAATAAGACAAAAAGGAGATGTGTGTTGGTGGTGAGCGAATGTATGCTTGAGCGCTTCAGACGGGTTGTTAAGGTGGCATTAGAGTTAATGCAAATTAAAAAGGGCTGGCTGATCCCTTTTGACCCCCCCCGTTCGCAGCGTTAATGCGGCCATTTGCTTGGAGGTATTCACCCCCAATAATTCAATTTGTCAAAATGAATGAGAGAACAGACAATTTATATAGCCGCCCTCCCACAGCGCCCCCACGGCCTTAGAAAAATAAAAGAGAGATGAGGGAATGGGGAAAAAAAGCAAGACAAAAGTTACTTAACCAAAGCGTAAGCATCGCCATCTTTACAGCTCTTTATTGCCACTTTCATCTGTAAATGAAAGCGAGCAATTATTGCAAGGTGCCGGTATAATATTATTATGTTGGCCCCGGTCCCCTAGATAGTCATCAATCACTCTCAATCGACCTGTCACCGGCAGGCAGAGATCCAGCTGGAGAGAAGAGCAGAAGGAGGAGGGAGAGGGAGAAAGGGGGAGGAGGAGTACATCATCATTAATTTTAGGAGTGACCCCTGGGGCTATCCACATGTCTCAACCCGGGATTCTCCAAGCAAGGCAGCGTCGGCACGGTGGCGAGAGCCAGTTGAGGAGGATTGGTTTTACCAGTTACCTGATCAAAAACACGAGTGAAAGAGTAATAGATAGATAGATAGATAGATAGATAGATACTAATATATTCGCTGAATTCTGTCAAGTTTTGGGGGGTTTTTTTCTGCACGGTATATAAATTATATCCTCTAATTAATTAAAAATCAATTAACCTCCTACGTGATTAGCGTCAGTGCAGGAGAATGATAGGGAAACGCTTAATTAGGCCTAATGCATTTAAATTGATACATGCGTTTGCACGTTCAAGACACTGATTAGCCTAATTGATTGATAAGGAGCACAGCTTTCTTCTCTTTTCCTCTTTTCAAAACGTTGCATTTATTGATATTTCCATCTGTATTTTTTGTCGTCATCCTGAGAAGAAAATGCATATGAAAGTTACAGTCTGGTCATTTTGAGAGTGGGAAACTTCTGACGTCAGAGTCGCCGCCGTTTAAAACAACCTGCCTCTGCTGCTGACGTCTTTTATACTACTTTTTTATAAGGTAAAAATATGTACCTGACAACAAAGTGATTATTTCGGGCAAAGAAACTCCTGTTACTTTAATTAATTTATTAATTTCTGATACCCTTTTTGCATTTTGATAAGGGGAGTTCTTAGATATTTTTTTTCTTTTATTCCTTCTTCGTTTTTTTTTTAAATTGGGCTAGTGTTTTCTAAGTTGAAAAGCGTTGGAGAGGGGGCATTTTACACAAATTAAACATGCTCCTCTGCTTCGCCCTATAAGCATCCAAGGAGCCTGTGCTTACCAATCAATTGGTACAGTCAAACAGAGACGCAGCCGAGTGGAGACCTTCAGTCTCGCTTTATTTCTGGATATTGGGGGACCTCTCTACCATGTCATATCCACAATTTGGATATCCATATTCGTCTGCTCCACAAGTAAGTTCACGTTATTGCATTTTTGAGAGGACGAGTGGAGATTTTTTGTATGTTGCCGCGATTGATTGTTCTATCGACTTCAGCCTGATCCTTTTACGCACTTCAGTCGAAATTCGGGAAGACTTCTAACAGCTATCGGAAAGGTATTGCGTTGCGCACTGATACCTGTGTGCCTTCTCCTAGAGAGGGGGGAAAGGTAAAACGAGGGTAACTAGAAACCTCTAAGACCCCCGACCTCTCGTTCACTGATTTCTGTAAGATAATAGCGGCTCTGTAATGTCAGCCATATGTTTATCTGCTCTGGAAAACACATGCCAACTTGTTCGGCACGCGCCGCGTGTGTTTTGCGGCGCAACCCAGCTGTTTTGTTTTTGGCTTTGAGCCATAATAAAACCATTTGGGTATTACTATGGGTATTATGGAATAGTATTCGGGAAAACATGAGTTATCTGTAAAGTCACGTGCTTTATTCTCCTTTCAGTTTTACGCACATGTTATTAAATCGTTTTAGTATTGACTATATTCAATTAAACATGATGACAGTAGAATAAAGACTGTATTGCTTTATTCATTTAATGAAGTGGAATCATTTACTGTCAGTTAGCTATTAAATAAATATGAAAAAAGTGAGACAAGCTGAAAGTTGAAATCGCCTATATTTCATTTTTTTTTATTTTTTTATTTTCTATCTAAAACTTTAAAGTAACTTTGGGACAAGTTATTACAGGTATTGACATTCGATTTGAACTCGGCATAAGAAAATGAAGAACTTATGCATCTACCCTTGGTTTCCTCCCAGTTCCTGATGACAACCAACTCTTTGACCACTTGCTGCGAGTCCACGGGCAGATCCATAGCCGACTCCGGGGTAGCGGCATCGGGACAGACACCGGTCTACTGTCCCGTGTATGAGAGCCGGCTGCTGGCCACAGCGAGGCATGAACTGAGCTCAGCCGCCGCGCTGGGGGTATACGGAAGCCCCTACACCGGTGGTCAAGGCTATGGGAATTACGTTACATACGGCACGGACGCGTCGGCTTTCTACTCGCTGGTAAGCCCTTCTCTGACTCCTCTTGGCATTGATTGATGCAGGCGCAGGATGCTGAGGCTTACAGCAGGCGACCAGCTCCTCTTTTAATGCCTTGCGTCTCAAAATGCCAACCATTTACTGCGTGTGAGTTTGTTTTTCCAATATCATCCTTTAAACCAAGTTTTACTAACCTAAATTGAAAACGTTACTTTTCAGCAAAATGCTTTGTCACCATCATTAGCTGGTCATTTTATTTTGAGATGTTAGTTTTATGAGACAAGGGAGAGAAAAAAAAAACTTCAGTTGTTTGTTAGGATAAAAAATTAGCATGGAGAATACTTTAAATGTAAAGTGTTACACATGGTCAGAACATAGTTTTCCTTTTTTCCTTTAAATAGAATTCAGCAGAAATGTGTGTAATGCAGCAATGCATGGGCCTAAAGTTCAACACTTCCCATTGTGTGCATGTTGTTGTGTTTAATGTTAAATTAAGAATTTGCTTTGCTGGTTCAACTTTGCTTTGGAAACAGTTTAAAACACGTTTTTGATTATTAATTAAATTGCTTTACAGTAGAAAAAAATAGAAAATAAGCGTTTTTTTAATGCAACAGATCCTCTTGAAATTTGCACTTTTACTTGCTATCTAAAAAATAATTTATATATAAGTTTTCATTTTTTTTAATTATCTTTTGTCATTCCAACTACATGAAAAGAACATGCCTGTTAATGTATCACTCTCCACAGAGAATTAATTACTTTTAACTGTGTAATGTTTCATAAGCAAATTATTTTCCTTTAGGTTTTTCTGTTACAGTCAGTTACATCGATATTATCCTTAGATTACAACCCCCAATTTTTTTTTTAGTATGTCACTGATGTTATTGTTGGTGAAAGACTTGATACGCTTAAAGTGCTTTTTGATTAGTATCACCCTTTCAAACGCTTGTCTTCACGTATGATTGCAGGGGACATTTGATACAAAAGATGCCACAGCTTCAGCACATGCGGGAATAACTCAGGCAACTGCCTATTACCCTTATGATCCTACCTTGGGACAATATCAGTATGACAGGTATGTTGTTTGAATGAAAACTTTCATTATGTTAAGTATCTTGATAATCAGGCCTCTTGATGTGAAAAACTCAGTACAGGTAACAAAATGAAAGCGCATCATGTGTCCCTTTAGTTCCACGAGGCCTGATATTGAGCCATGTAACCCACAATCAGAAAGGACTGCAAGCTTGTGATAAGTATTTCAGGCTATCCAACACAGGATGTGACTCAAATTTAGGCAAAAGGTAACGCTTGTGGAATTACATTAGAGCACAAGGCGAGTTTTTGAGCACCAAATCAATCATTTCTAAGAGGCCAAAGCTGTTCTCATCAAGCCTTGCAACACTGCAGGGTGATCACCTTCGTCTCACACCACATTGCTTCTCTGATCAGCAGAATTGCTTCAGAAGACCCGTGCCCCTTTCATCAAAACATGAGGCCTCTTCACTGCTGTGAAAAGCATGACTGCCATATGAAAGGTCTTCCCAATAATCAGATAACATGCAAATTAAGTTTGTGAGAAGGTTAAAATAAAGGGTGTCAATGGTGTCTCACTTTTCATTCACTTTTAATGGAAGCATCAACTTTAAAAAGGCTGGCACCAACAGCTCCATGTGATGGAAAACATCTGCTTTTTGCAGCTCTTGATTGTGCTTTATGTCAAACGGACAAAGTTTTGAGATGAAATTGGAATACATAAACTTGTGCAATAGCTTTTTTTTTATAATAATTGTTTCAACTACAATATAAAACCTATTAAATTAATGTTAAATCACCAATATCAGTAAGTCTACAAACAGGCAAGAGCCAAAAACCCAAGTTGTGGCAGTTGCATAAACAAGCAGGCCTACAGGAGCACCACACTGCCAACACTCGCCTTTTACCTGAGGGCTCATCGTTACACTCAATAAAGCAATTCTACAGTCTATTTTATCTGTAAGAGAACAACACAGGGTAAGGAAAGGTGAGCACTGCTCCCCTTCTGATTCCCCTAGCTGTGTTTGACCTGCACTAAGCTATACAGAGCAATAAGGGCCTCATAAAAGACTCCCCTGAGAGGACTTTTACAGCTCACTGCTGACTGAAAATCAACACCATGCATTTTAAATGTAGGTTATGGTTGGTATCTGTGGGACAGGCATAAGTAGGGAAAAGACCCTGTGCTGCTATAAGAACGGTTTAAGAGGATATATAATGAAGAATGTAAAAAAGTAATTAGAATGTACCATATTTTACTCTTCAAATTATCACTGATAGAATAAGCTTAATGTTTCTGAATTATACTATAGCACATCAACTTTGGATAGACACAAAGAGGATGTAGGTTATTAGAATTTAAAGAAATGTGTGCGAGAACGTTTTTTTTTGCCATCTTCCCCATCAGTTTTTTAAAGTGTTGCAAACTTTACATGATTCAAGTCAATCCTGTGTTTCTGTCTGTTTATGTGAAGTTGTATCAGCACATCTTTCATGTTTTTATATCTTACAAACCAATGCATAGTACCCACTGTATCTTGTGCCAGTCAGAGCAAAAGCTTCCCTATATTTACCTGTCAGTGCACTTTCCAAATTGTCAAAAATATATTACATAATCATCTGTTGTCCAAAAAAAAAAAAATAAATTAAAAAAAAAAAAAAAAAAATATATATATATATATATATATATATATATATATATATATATATATATATATATAAATATATATTAGTGCAACTCTAAATCTTATTAAACATGTAACACATCAGTTTAGGAGAATTTCAGAAACAGATGGCTCCGTCATGGTCCTTAAAAAACAAACTTCTGGGGCGTTGCATTTGAAATTTTCATTGAACAAGCACATGGAACCACATTTACTCCATCATTATCATTTTGCCTGTGTTTCTCTCATTACCAGATATGGCTCAATGGATGGTGGAACAAGGCGAAAGAATGCCACCCGGGAGACAACTAGCACCCTGAAGGCATGGCTGCAAGAACACAGGAAGAACCCGTACCCGACAAAAGGGGAGAAGATCATGCTGGCCATCATCACCAAAATGACCCTGACACAGGTCTCCACCTGGTTTGCCAACGCCAGGAGGAGGCTTAAAAAGGAGAACAAGATGACATGGCCACCCAGGAACAAGGGTTCAGAAGAGAAAAGATATGATGATGATGAGGATGGGTCTCAGGAAGAGCAGATAAAAAGTGAAAATAATGATGATGGTTAGTGTCAAAACTCATTAATACTGAGCAGAAATAAATTTTTAAAAAGATGAAAATACTTTAAAGTGAATCATATTCTTGTATCTGAATAGATAACTATACCTTGACTTGTATTGATAAGAATTATAACAATCACAAGTGCAGCTAAGAGATAAATGATCAGCAACACTCTCCAGTATGAGTTTATTTCTTTTTTTCTTTTTCTTTTTTAACACTCTTGTACCCCCTGTGATGCTGAAATTCATTTCTGCTGAAAGCTCTTGAATCCAAAAGCTTTATCAGTGTTAGAAATTCTCCACAACATAATTACTCTAGTATTTTAATGTGTCTTATCAGACCTATATACAATAAAACAAACACATAAATGTCTGTCTGAGGTGGAAAGAAAGAAAGAAAGTAAAAAGGGGAAAAGGAAGAAAAAGTATGTTGTACAAGCCTTCTATCGATCAGTTTGAAAACATACTGCAGGTCACATCACACAGAGAGAAAATGTTGTTTTCTCAGTAATAAAGCAAAGTTTTGCCAAATGATTTGAGTTTACATTTCTTATATGTATGTCTAAAATTTGATCAGGGATTTCGGTGCAAGATGCCAGTGCACCTGCTGTGTGATACTATTTATTCTCGTGACATGACGGTCGCCTCTTCTTGTTTTTTTTCTTGGTTTCCCAGAGACCAGAAGTCGGACTGATAAGGATCTGCAGCTGAGCGACCTGGATGATTTCGACACGCTTGAGTCTGAAAACTCAGAGTGTGAGCTGAAGCACAGATACCACATGAACACACACATGTCAACGACGACAACCGACTGCCCTGCTGACCACCTCATCAAGAACGCGTCTCTGAAAATCTCCCTTGAGCAGGACTTGAGCAAAAATTGTCTCAAAACAAACCCGGAAGACTTCCAAGCGGACAGCAGACAGCAGGCAAAGCTGTGTTATAATCAGCAGCAGCAGCAGCAGCAGCAGCAAGGGAACCAGATATTAGACGGCAAACCTCGGATCTGGTCTCTGGCGCAGACCGCCACGTCACTAAACCAGACTGAATATCCGTCCTGTATGCTGAGGTGCCAGGCGCCGCCATCCTCCCTCAGTCCGTCACCTGCCGCTACCTCACCAGTGACCGGCCTGGACAACCGACAGGACTCCCCGGTCACTACGCTGAGAAATTGGGTGGACGGGGTTTTCCACGACCCTTTGTTCAGGCACAGCACTTTGAGCCAGGCTTTGACCAACACCACCGTCTCTTGGACCTCGAACACCAAAGGCTCCGTTCTGGAGGCTGAGAGGAGCGCGGCGGCATTGCAGCAGCATCACGACCCCCCCAAAGATACTTCCATGAGTTTCCCAAAAACTATCAACAAACTTTTCTGCTCTTAAAACAACCAAAACGACCCTTTACTGCAAAACGAGACTTTTTTTGGGGGGGTGACTGAAAGCTGTGTGGAAAAGCTTATTGCGTCTCCATGAATCCCTTATTTCATGTCAAATCAGCCATTTATTGTTACATTGGAGTTACAGAAGTGATAAAAAATAAAAAAAAATCAGGATCAGTTTATTTTATTTCAACCCGCGCACAAAACTAATCAAAATGTATAAGTGACAGTTTACAACTTGGAAGAAAAGTAGGCCTAAGGTTGACAAGATTTGTTTGTTTTCTTTCCTATGCGCATGCAAATGTAATTAAATATTATTTAAGTCTCAGCAGATGCTTATCACTGTTTAAAAAAAAAGGAAAAAAAGTCTCACAGTGCACTGCTCTCTGATGAAGTGGATGAGAGCGTTTAAACTTTGTTCACTGAAAATAAAAAGCAGTCCATTTCTGAAGAGCGTTTGTCATGTGGGCTTAATGGTGAGAGATGCTGTCCAAGGTCCTGAAGTCCATTTTCATTAAAAGGCAAAACAAATATTAGATTTCTTTATAATAATGAAATATAATGCATGTAGGCAACATCGCTCGGAATATGTAATTTTTAAAAATGCATTTAGTTGGTAAAGATGTGTTTCTTAGCCACTTGAATAGGTGTGATAGTCCAACTTCCATCGTTTTACATAGTTTTTGCCCCCCTACCTCCCCTCCACACTCACACACACACACACACGCACACCTTTCCCGAAAACGTTCACAGTCTTTAGTGACAGCAAGAAAAAAAAGAAGCGGCTCAAACTCCATGACAGAACAATATCAGTATCTAAGATCTGCCTCATTAATTCCTTCTAAACAGTCTGTAATTGGGATGTTCGCAGTCATATTTCATGTCAGGGTATTGATTTCCCCTCTCCGCTCTGATAATATTATCGAAATATCTCAACATCGCCCACGATGCAGCTGTCAAAAGGGTAAGTTATTCAGTGTACGTCTATTAACGGGTTCAAAATAGGAGGCCCTCTGAAATCATTTGAAGTGAAGAGTTTTCGTTTTGACACTAACCCCTCAATTTCCTGGAGACGGGGGGGGGGGGGCATAGAAAACAGTCTGAACGCTGATTACTCCCCCTGAAAAAGTGAAAGGGCTTTACGTGAGAGGCACTCGCGTCTTCTAAAAGTGAAAAGGGCAAAGGAACTGGAATTAGTTGTTGTAGATAAAAGGGCAAAAAAGAAAGGAGTCAAGGGTACTTGACAGTAATGGCGAAAGTGGAGCTCTCGGGGGACTCTGTCCTGTGAGAGGGGGGAAGAGAGCAAGGGAGGGGGCTTCAGTGATAAATTTTAATAGGAAAAAAACCCACCAACGACTGAGACCCCTCCTTTACCTTTTTAAAGAAAGTGGACAAAGGGGGTTTCCTATATATCTAAGGTATGTTTGTTTGTATTTGTTTTCGCAGGTAGGAAAACCTTGCCTGCAGCGTTACGAGAAGCAAAGTTGTCCTGAGAGCTAAATAAAAACGAGCAAAAGGCACAAATGTTGTCAGGAGGACATCTGGAAGCACTGTTTTTTTTTTTTTGTTGTTTTTTGTTTTTTTCACCTCATGGAGGCGTTTAGTCTGCACAGGAAATTGTGCTTCCAGTTTTTAGCCACTCACAAAGAATCAGCATATAGTTTAAGTCCCTGCAGATAAGATAGCACGAAGACAGATTATATTAGACCTCTGGACCAAGTGGCTTTTTTATTTGCGAGAAAGAGACACGAGGTAGGATAGAGAAGATAGGAAGAAGGAGGGGGCGAACAGAGACGTAGTGTGTAGAAGGGTAGCCGGCTATAACTAAATCATTCAGCCATGGCAAATACGAACGCACAGAGGGAGCGAGATGGTAAATTAACAGGGGCTTTTTACATAGAGGCCAAATAAAACTGTAATCAGCGACGCGTTACTTTTCATTAAGCGGGTTTGACAGCAGCATATTCAGCCACTCCGGCACAGAAAAGCAGGGCCCGGGCTGAAATGAACTGCTCTCAAACCCAGAGTCATAAGATAATTCCTTAAGCTCCATTAACAACTCTTAGCCGCAGGAAATGGGCTCCCCCTGAAAACATCTCCAAATCTAAAAGCTTTATCGACCTGGCAAACCTCAGCTGATGGCTTCTCTCTTTCTCCCTCTCTCTCTCTCTCCCTCTCCTTCTCTCTCTATCTTTCTGTCTTTCTCTTTTTTTTTTCCTTTCTACACCCCATCTTACCTCTCACTCTCTCTGCAACCCCCCCCCCCCCCCCTTTCCCTTTTTTCAACTTAAGGGGCAGAAACGTCCAACTGAAGTAATAGACTTTGACACAACACATTAAATGGGAAATGAGAAAAGGGAGAGGAAAGGGCACTCTTAAACGTCTTTTAAACGTTACCAATTAGAGGTTTAAAAGTTGAATAAGATGTAGGCCTTTGGCACATGCCTGGCTGATGGGACATTTAACTGATTCCCCACTTGGTAAAAGCAACATGGTGCTCTTGTGAGTAGTGGCTTACTAAGCTTGATCTCAAATCTCTAACGCATTTAGTTCAACATAACTATTAATGGTTTTTTGCAAATAATGTCAATAATTGGAACATTTTTGTACAATTTAGCTCCCTTTATTCCTTAAACAAGAATCTTCTCAAACATGTGTTACATTTATAGTAGCAGGCCCACAAATAGAAGGCCCAGAAACAGCGAACAATCAGCAGCATGGAGCTTCCCCAGAGAGAAAGCCACCCCAGGTCAGGTTAATACCACTGTGACCCTGAGCCATAAATATATTTACACATCATTACACATCAACGTATACACACTTAAACACTCTCTTGCCTCTCTCACGCACACAGAGAATCACTCTCAAACACACTGTCACACTCGCGTGCATCGGACGTTAATTGAATATTTAATCTATCCATTGACTAACATTAATATGGGGAGAATAGCAGTAATGTGATCCAAGCCAAAACAAAAATGTGAAGCATGATCACACACAAAAGGCAGTGAGGAGAAATGACACGCATATACACGGTATAGACATACTGCTCCTGTGACCTCTTCAACAATCAATGGAATAGCCTTTTATTTCAATTATAATAAAGCAAATTATTTTCTAAATGTCCTCCTTCTGCTACAGTAAACAAAACAACCTATAGATGTGCAGTCGTATAATTTCAAAAACATATTTTTATTAGGATTAGATTGCGTCTAAATGTCACTAGTTGTGAAGGCTTGACATGGCTGGTCCAGAAAATTAATATATTGACATAAAAGGAGTAAAGCGCAGTTTGTTTGTTTGGGTAATTTGAGTTTAGAAATAAATTTGTATCCAGCAAGTTCCAGTTTTGTGGTGAGTGACAGATCTAAATCCAAGGCTTTTTTATCTTGTCATCATTCATCTGCCACCAGGGTGGGGTGAAGAATATTTACCCCTGCTTTAAGGTCTGAAGTGCCTCCTGTTATTCTTTCCCCACCGCTTGGTGATACGGTCTGTGTGTGATCATGTGTATTTGTGGCCAGAGCCCTGCTGCCAAACAGGACATGTTCAGGATGCACCTTCAGGCCCCAGTGACTGGCCTTTATCAGCCTCTGGCTGCCATCACCTCCCTGCAGTCTTTCCACAGGTCAAGAGGTTTAAGCAGGAGGTGCATATTGCCTTTCATCATTTCAGTCATCTCAGACTGAATGTCTCTTTTTCAAATTCAAAATCATGAAAATGATGAAATAAACAAATACACGCTGTCCCTCTTTCTAATATGTTGTTTGGAGTAGAATGCAGCATGAAAATAAACTTGGGTAGAATATATACTATAGAATAAGCAAAATGAGCAGGGTGACTTGGTTAGTTTGCAATGCAGTTGTAGTCTGCACAATAGTCCTGGATTGTAATCTTAAACTCCTGAGGTCAGATAAAGGGTTAAGATGATCTAATCATGGGTCATCACAACACACTTCAACTGTGACAAGCTCAGTCAAGCTACCAGATAACCAAAGTTTTACAAGTTAGGAACTTAGTTCTTAAGTGCAAGTTTATTATAAGGCTGGGTCACAAGTTTAAGTTTCCTTGTATAAGACAAATAATTGTAATGCAATGAATGAAGCATCAGAAGAAGAATTAGACCTTAATATAACAATATTTTGGCCATTTTATGCAGATTAATGAAGAGATCTGAAGCTTGAGTCTTGCCTTAATCAGATGTTTACTGTCCAAAAGAGAATTTACTGCAAATGTGTAATTAACAATTCAATTAGCCACACATTATCAGGTAATAATCATGTAAAACTATACACTAATGTGTTGATTTAAGCAGTGATGCTGACTCAAAGCTCTAAGAGCTAGGCCAACTTGTCAGTCTAAAATAAATATATACCACAACAAATTATGGTCAAAATACATTAATAATGTAGCTCCTGTCAAATATATCTGAGGCTTTTACACCCGAGTAAGATCTAGCTGTAAATCCATAAAAATAGATAAAAAAAAATAAATAAATTGGACTGTTTTTCTCTCCATCTACAGTAACACTAACACCATGTAAAAGTAATTGCTAAAGGTCAAAAGAGACTGTGTTTTACCAAAACATTTGTGTTTATCATTCAGGGCAGATCAATACAATATTGTTGTTTTAAAGAACAAAAGCCAGGGGAGACTTAACACTGACCTTTGTTTCCATTTTCCATTGTGTTCAGGAGGTCCACCAAAACATACAAATGAGACCCTCAGGTTTGTCTGGGAAAAAAATGAAAGACTTTTTTTTTTTTTTTTTTTTTTTAAGGATAGGGTGGATGTATAACCGAGCACAGCTTGGGATATAAAAAAAGAGAAATCTGACAGATGTTTCACTGTGTGCAGCTTTAAATGTTGTGCAAAACTACAGAAAGGAGCAATATTTCATCAAATCCTAATATTTGTTAGGAATGTTTATACACCAGGAAAAGTGAGTAATGGTTACTAATTCCAGATTGTTCATAAAAAAATGGATTATTAATGAGGAAGTAGGTGCTTCCTGATTTATAAAAAGCATTTACCTGCCATGTTCAGTTCGCATAATGCTGAGTTTTAATATTGTTACTGTTGGGTTATCTCTGAAAACAGAAACCAGTTTACTTTCTAGCTGTTATCATAAATAACAAAAAATCTTAATAATTATCAGTTCATCCCTTCTGTTACCTTTGACAGACTGAAACAGGAGAAGGACAGAGTGGACACAAATCTGCTGAGGCGGTAAGTATGGAGGACTAAACAGGAAGTCAGACTCTTAAAAATGTGGGGCTCTCTTATTATGTTCAAATAAGAGAACTGAGATTAGAGAAAAAGACTAAACAGATCCAGAGATGTGAGATGCAGTTCCTTCCACTAGTGGGTTTTGTTTAGGTAACCCACATCGATACTTTTGGTTCATAGAATGGAGCATTTCATCTCTTTCTGTGGAAACAATTTAAGACAGGCCGGATTTGTTTGCAATTTATAAGGAGTAAAAGATAAAAACTTTTGGGTGGAGTACTTTAGTCCAGAAAGAAAAATGACTAAATATACTGCTAATGGGATTTAGGTACTGCATTAGAACTCATCATAAATAAAGCCACATGAACTCAGAGCTATCTTTGAAAACCATTTAATGTCAACACAGTCCATAGTCACTTCCAGGAATTAAAAGGGGTGCTATTATGGTATTTCAAGTTTTCTGAGCTTTCTACAGTGTTACAGTGTTGAATCCTTATCAGACATGTGAACGACACTGTTTTTTAATCACCTAAACGCATGTTTGACTTGAGTTCCAGCACTCTCTCCGTTCGGTTTCCATGGCGACGAAAAACGCGTCGTTTTAGAGAGTTTTTTCTACTTTGAAATCCTTGTGACATCCTGGGGGATAAGGTTCGGTGATTGGTTACCTTTTACTGGTTAACAAGGGCATGTACAAATACATCAGACGGGTGGAAAATGTCAGATAAAGTTATTTCCAATGATGGCTGGTGAGTTTACCAAAGAGAGACATCCTGCTGCATTCGTTGCTGTGGGTTGCTGTTTTCCACTTTGTTTTCAGGGTCTGATTCAGGTTCCAACATGTAGGGCTGTATGCTATGTGTTGACATTGTATTTTGTTTTTTTATTGAGTTTATATTAGCCTTATCCTTCTGTTTATGAGATGTTACAATGACGGTGAAAGCAGTTGCGGTGCGCGCTCCCGATGTAGTGCAGTGGCGGGAGGCGGGGCTTAATGCGGAAGAGTCTCAATCCACTCGTTTTGCCCGCAGACTGATCTGACAGCCTACGGAGAGGGTCGGTCCGAAGTAAATAAAGCGATTTGTGACAATAACTCGACCAGTCCTAGCCCTTCTGGTCTCAGAAATAAAAAGAAATTAGCCTGAAATGCACATAAAAGTTCCACTTTAATGTAAAAGTTCAGTTCTTCAAAAGAAATGTTGCAGGTAATTCTCAGCAGGAGTTCATTTAAATTTCACCGAAAGAAAGTGGATACATGTTTATGTTTCAGCTCTTTTTGTTGCCTGTTATGGCATGGTTGTGTGCCTGTGGTTATCTTCAGGTACCAAGTACTGGATAAGGTTCAATATATGCAGTGTACCCCAGCCCTGTTTCTGATTGGATGTTATCAGTTTAAACTGGCCAGTATATCTGATGCTATAGGATAGATAACTCAAAATGTGAGTATGTTACTGTTGGTGCAGAGGTGTATATTGAGACATATGCCACCATTAAGTTGCCATCTTTTATCTGTTCTCCCACTGGACAAGGCCAGATATTATTCTATATGCTTTACAAGAAATACAGATTTGTCTTTGATTAAAAACGTACGGCATGCCATGAGATGTTGAATCAGACAACCACCATGGAGAGCAGCTAACATTTATATTCTGCAAGAATTTACAGTTTAAAGGTGGGGTAGGTAATGTTGGGGAGCTTGCAAGATTTGAAAGTGGCACCCTCTCTTGGCTCCTCCCCTTCTGGTTTTGCTCCTTGCGTGATCCAAGGCTTTTTCTTATCGCCGCCAAGGAGGTTGTTTTTACTGGCGTTTCTCTGTTTGTGTTCAAGATAACTAAAAAAGTTATGGACAGATTTACAATTAAATTTTCAGGAGTTGTTGGAAATGTAAAAAGGAAGAACTGATTTAGTTTTGGTAGTGATTCGGATCACCGTTTGGATCCAGGAACTATTTAAAGGCTGTGGCGAAGGTTTGCGCTCTTGGAGTGCTTTTCTAGTTTGCAGCTTTTTCCACCAGCAATTTTCTCTTTCTAGGCTGTTTAGCAAGAGGAGGCAAATAAACCGAGTCGGGTCAGGGAAATCCTCCCTGCATTTTCTCAGCCATGTGTGCCTTCTGAGTTTCTTCTTCAGTACTTTGTATTTTAATCCTAACAAGCTATTCATATGTAGGGTGTAGTTATCAGATATGCGGTACAGGAGGGGAGCTGGGAGAAGAAACCTACAAAATATGGGAAATGAACAACTTTGTTCAGCTCGAACGTTTTGATTGGTCAGAGTTTTTATAGATTTACAGTAAACTGAGGGTCTAACTATATTTCTTATTGTTCATGATTACAACATTTATAGACTATTATCAGGAGTAGGAACCACTTCACCCAAATAAAAAAATGTCTCTGAGCAATATTACCTACCACAGCTTTAAGTATTTCCAAATAATTCATTTAAAATTCTGGTTTTGTTGATTTGAATGAAGGGATTAAAGAGACAAAGGCCTATTGAAATTCAAGCCTCTGCTATTTCTTCTCTCACATGATTTGCCTTTTTCGGGGCCTGAACATGCCCCAAAACTCCCCACGAGAATGTGAAAATTTACGTACTGAACTAGAGCACCACCTACTTTCGGAGCCCCGCCGCTGCAATAAAATTCACACATGTTCGACATGACAAACAAAAAAATTTGTCCTTACATTGTGGTGAAAAGTCAACGGAAAGGCGGCCAATTTAGGTCAAATTCGCCACTTTGGCTTTTTACTCATTTTGCATTTGAATGGAAGGTGAGTAAAAATGGTTTTAACTAATTGACACCAAAATTGGTCAGGATGCTCAGGAGGCATGTGTGATTAATACTTATGCTAAACGCTGACAGAATTTAGGGCGTGTAGGAGAGGCGAGACCGATATGTCAATAATTGGATGACAAATTAGCCACCCCCCCTTGTGACCAGAAGTATTGTTTTTAACTCAGACACCAATTTCTTTGCTTTGTGTACACCACCAAGTTCAAATGGGGTCAGACGGCAGTAAACATGTTGGTGAAATGTTGCGGTGAAAAGTGTTGCTCTACACTTCCATGGTGTAAGCGTATTGCCATGGCAAACTTTGATATGATGCCATGACATCATAAATCACTATAAATCTCTCAATTTTGATCTGATCACCATAAAACTTAAAAGGGATTAATCAGGGCACAGTCTTAAACAGATTGATATGACAATTTCTGTTCCATGCCTAAGCCCCACCCACTTCCAACAGGAAGTTGCTTATTTCACATTCATTGGTCCATCTCCTCAGCAATCATTCTCAAACACTTCAAACTTCTTCACAATATGTCAAACCCTTTCAGGTTACAACATTGGAAAAACTCAAGTTACTGCACCAAATGTAGCCATGGCAAATAATGCTTTTTGATTGTATTAAACAGGAAGTACTTGCAACCAAGCCATTAAACATTTGATCTCCACCATACTTGCCAAGGTGATTAATGGTCAGGGTGCTTACTAAGTCATAGAACCTCAAAGTTTGATGTCTCACCGTGAGAAACAAATTGATAAAACTCCCATATATCACAACATATCTGCACGAAATTGACTAGATATGATGCTAGTCCCATCCTGAAAACATGTGCTTCTCAATCATTGGAGGAGAAATTAACCATGGCCACTGGCAATATGAAATGACGTGGTTTAAAGTCCAAGTGACCTGATGTGCAGTCTGGCTGCAGGTGAGGGCAAGAAAAGTATGGGGGGAGGTTTCCAGAGGAGGCGCGGCCAATGGGCCAAGCAGTGCCATAGGTGCAAGAGTCTTCATCGCTACTTGCAGCTTTAATTATTATTCTTGTGTTTATTACATGTATTGAAATGAAGCTTAAATTAAGTCTCAAGCTATTGATGCATCATAGGTTGACTTGTTCCATGCAGCATAAAGCAGCATTTTATTGTGTAATGTTATCCATTTAAATCCAAGAACTTTCCTCTCAGCATGAATCAGAATTTTATGGACCATGTAGTACATCTCACAGTGCTTTGCAGCAGTGAAAATGAAGGCAGATTCTAAAATAGCACCTCTAACAAGTCCCGCAGAGAGAGGAAAAGAGACACCTTTGTGGGCACATTGCTCCTGGGCAACAACATGTACTGTGACGACTCAGTAACTCCAACAGGTCGACTTTAGACTATTTGGAGAGTTTTGAAAGACAGCCTGGCCAACTGTGAGGATGTGCTCTGACGCGCTACGTGATTCTCCGTCTGTCATGCGTCTCAATCAAGCCAAACATCTCCTTCCTGGTCTCTCTATCACCCTGTATCTCTTATCCTCTCTCTCTCTATCGGATTTTTCTTCAGGTTGAGGAAGGGGAATTTTATATTCTACTTCCAAATTGTGATGAGTCAGCCAAGCGATATGTTTTCCACCTTTCTCAGAAATAACTGTTTAAATCAACCTACAAGCTGTACTTTCTCTTGACAATCCAGAGGGAGATGAGAGAGGCAGTGTCTTTGTTCACAAGCTTGTACCTGCTCTGGACTGGCTGTGACTGAGTTTACAGGGTCCACAGGCTGCTGGGCTAAATGGGAGTTCACAATGGACATGGCTCTTAGTTTGACTTTCAGCAAAACCTTTGCAAGCATTTCCCAATTTCTGTCTTTGTACCCTATTTCACAGATGACATTTACCTACTCCAAAATGACCTCTGCACAAAAATGTGCAGGTATCTATCGTGAACAAATAGTTTTTCCAAAAAGAATTTTACTGTCATGAAATGCAAGGAATATAAGTTATGCACAGGTTAGTTTCATAAAGATTGTTTGTAATCAGATGTAAGTTTGTCAGCAAGGTACAGCAACACATTAAAACAGCAATTTGCTTGGAATTCCTTAACACTGTACAATCAATGTAATCTCACACAATAATGTGAAATACTGTGGATTAGTTAACACCATGAAACAGCAGTTTTACAATAAATAAAAATAGTAAAATCACTACACAGCTTGAACCACATGATTGTCATCTGTCTACTTCTGTTTTTCAAAACTGTAAAAATAAAAAAAAATAAAAAAAACTATACTTTCCATTACTGTACAATTGTAATATGTTATGAGGGCAACACTAAGCAGCATAAAGATTTGCTGAATAAAAAAATTAAAATTTGCCTATGTCAAAAATTCTACAATGATGCAATTTTTATTTTTTAATTAATTCAAGATCCAGCAGTTAAAATGACACTATATCATATGCTGATTAACAGAATTACTCCCATTCATATAAAATCTGGAAAGGAAGTCACATATTGCAGTATACCAGCATTCTTGTGCTAAAACAAGCATTTTTAAAAAAGCACCTCACAGCAAGAAGAGTCCTGGTTTGAATCCTAACCCTCTGTGTGGTGTTTGTATGTTCTTAGGAGTGTTGTCTTGATTCATCTTGACCTTCTCATTAAACAGTCTATGCATCTTAGGTTGCTTCTTTAATCAAAATGATAGTTTTGTAAATATTCAGTAATGAGGTTAAATAAAATTAATATTTACCAAATGTAACACTTTAATGAAGTGTAATCATGGCATTTGCAATTTTACATTTGTGTACAGGCCAGGTGGGGTTTACAGCTTTCACTAAAGGTTGTATTACATGAATGAGAAAAAAAAAAAAAAGTCATTTCAGATAGTTTTGCTATGCAAACATACATCGGCTTGGCTTAAGATTGATTTCTTTTTTAACCGTCACACCCTAACCCTAACTCTAACCATCACACCAGTGTGCAGTAGTCAGTAAAGAAACTGTATTTAATATAAGACATATGGTTGTGATTCCTATATTTACAGTGTTTTGATATTATTCAAACCAGCTACTCTGCTAAGCAGCTGGTCAAAAGCCTGCTGTGGTTGTTCCACATGTTTCTGAATTTCCTACTCTGAACTTCTCTACTATCTATGTGGTTTTATTTAGCAATTTACAGAAATAACTCTGCCTAAAAGATGTTCTGCAGCATTTTTCACCTGTTTTTCTCTTGGAGAAAATGGACTCTAGAGTTAATTTGTAGAATTTATTTGTTTGCTAAGCATTAGAGAGAATTTCAAAGGAATGGAACGTTTTGGTTACTCTACTTTGTTTCTATATTATTGTGTAGTGTTATGCTGGCACTACAAGAACTTAATAAAAGGTAGCACCTCATCAAGCTCTGGTTCATTTAGGTAGTGAGCCATAACATCAAATAGTAAGGTTGTGTCTTAATGTCCACACTAGTCCTGAACACCTTGTCCCCAACCCCTCATTTACTACAGAGGGCTACACACTATATAGTGCATTTGTTCTATTGGTGATTAGAACATGAAGCTCTCTATCTTCTCTTCGTCTCACATCACGTGAATATTGGCTGTCACTACAGCAACCAAACTCATGTGAAAACATGTTATATCCTTATTTTTTATTCTTTTGTTGCATATTTATTTAATGAGGATACAAAATGAATGGGCTTCAGTCTTTCTTTTTTCTTTTAATCTGCTTTGACGTTCATGTCGTTTGCACTATTTTGAGCTCCTTTTCACAATAGATTTGGTCTATATTGACCTGCCGAGTAAAAATACCATTTTGAGTGCAGTACTTTTTTTTTTTATAGACATTATATACCCCTAGTATATTAAATGACCATTATATAGGGTACTTTGTTGGGAATAGTATGAATATTCAGACACATGAATGTAAAATGTAAAATGTGTGTATATATATATATAAAATATACATTTCACACTGTATAAGATATTCCTCAAAAGTCTGGAAAAATCTTCCATGTAAAGAGTCTTTTCAGACAGCAGAAGACAAAGTCAGTTCTCCTCCAGTGTCTGGTCAGGGGTGTTGAGGTCTGTCCCTGCATAAGCAGTGTGTGGTACTGGTACAGTGGCTCCGGCTGACTGATCTGCCTGCTCATTAAGGCGCTGGTGAGCCCATTTGGCCTGGTCCTGTAATGGGAGCCTGTACTGTGTCAGAAACACTTATTTGCTTCACAGCCATCACAGAACATTAACATTCACGACAGCTCATCACATGAAGGAGGGTGAGAGGAGGTCAGAAGGGTCTCTGAGAGGGCTTGCTCACCACCCTAGTCCCAGAACACACACTCACACATGCACACATGCACCTACAGAGCTTGAGACATTCCACATGTACATGGGGTATTATCTGCATTCCCTATACACAAATATAGCAGTATAAACATTAGTTCCACCAAAATCTTCTCAAAGTCTTACATCTTCAGCATGCATTGACTGTTACGTATGAAATTATTCATGCACACACATCAATTTTTATTGTCACTTTCCTAACACACCTTGTTGATTGCATACACACACACAAAAGCCTGTGTGCCCTCACACACTTTCGGAAACATGCAATCAGCCCTCTAAGTAAAGGTCACATTTGCAATGCAGGTGACTTAAGCAGAAGGCAGAAGGTAATTGGCTGACAGGATGGGGAGCACTAATACCTTGTCTCTGAAAGATTATGTGATGGATGGGAAATGCTTGGCATTGGGCTAATTAGATGTGTTTGGAGGAGACTAGACCGGGCCAGGGTCTCCACTTATGGTGAGTGGAAGTAAAGTGGGAGAGGAAAGGGGACAGTCAAAGTGGGGGTAGCATCTCAAAGAGGAGAGCTAGGTCTAAGCTAACTTTTAGATCAAGAAGAAACTAAAACAGAAGTTAAACAGAAGATTTCAATAAAATTACTCATCACCATGCTCTGTTAGTCTGCATACTGCAGCTTATTTGTTTGCTTCAGGGGGGATCAGCCATGGGTTTCTCTGTTTGAGTTGTACTGAGTACAAAATATGTTGACTTATTTTCCATATAGTGGTACAAAATGGTTATATAGGAAAATCCAACAAACCTTTGGAAGTTTCTCAGTTTTACATCTCATCGACATTACTTTGGTATTTTCTTATAGAACACCATTACTTTGTCCAATCCAGATTATATTTGCAGTCAAGTCTTAAGTTTTTCTGCAAAAGGCTCCTTTTACTAGTATTTAATGTGCATGAAATGGTACAGAAGCTTCAAAGTGTAGACAGGGTATGACAGAACACTACAAATGTATAAATCTAAAGGTAGTAAATTACTGCAAAAAATCTGACTTAAGAAGTTAAATGGACAATGAGCATTAGAAAAATTAAATTGTACGTATTAAATTGAAGAAACACATAGTGGGAAAAAAAAAGGAAAGGGGAGAAAGGGGGCACAAGAAAAGAGGCTAAAGATGAGTGCAAAGCATTTTAATTGAAGTGGGCCAGCTGTGGTGGAGTGAAACCCTTTAAGACACATGCATTATTTACATAGTGTGTGTAGCTGTGTAGGGCATGTGTGACACTACGTCTGCATTGCACCTCCTTTGGAGAAAGAATATATTCTATCACAGGGCATTCAAGTGGAAAGACTCAGCCATTCTCCATATAGAGTGTTTGAAATGGAAATATTGTCACTGAAACAGTACGTAACTGAGTCTGTAAAGGAAGTTCTTATGTGTGTGATGATTGTTTTGCTCAAACTAAAATTTAGATTAAGCCAAAGGTCTAAAGAAACATTGACATTATTGCATAAATGTCAGTCTGTCAGTTCCTGGTAAAAACTGCTTTCAGATTGCAATCTCGAACAAAAAATGTAGTAATTTTATCTCATAGCTTTATTCATGTCAATGTAGTGAGTGAGTGAGTGAGTGAGTTAGTTTTAGGAAATCACATGATTGTAAATTAGTTTTAACCCTACAAATTGCTGCTGAAGTTAGGAGCAGTTGAGGCTGTCTTCTTAAGCATTTCCCTGGTTTAAAAGCAAAAGTAAGAGATTACTCCATACTTTGCCAATAAATGACTCAACCAATAAAAGGAAATATCTCTGTTGCTTATACAGTTTTTGTTTTCTGTTTCATGTATCATTCAAGTGTTTACAAGTAGGACATCCTACTTATTTTAATATATGACAGCATACTAACAACTAACACATATGGTACACTATGATTATCCAACTGATGATCATAGTGTACCATGTTCAGTTAGATTAAATGTAGTTTGTTTATAGAGTGTCAATTCACAACAAAAATTAATGTCAAGCATTTTAAAGGAATAAGAGCCTTTTTAAGTTCAGGTTTTGTCAAATTTACTTTAAATTGAAGCACAGAGCTCTACCATGGTATTGTTATCCTCACCGCTTAGTCCGGTTAAGGTTCACAGGGAAGCTGGAGCCAGCAGTCTTTTTGGCAAAAGGCAGGATACAGCCTGGACAGCTCATCAGTCCATCACAGGGTCACACAGAGACAAACAACCACTCATGCTCACACTCCTTCCTATGAGCAATTCAGAGTAACCAATCAACCTAACATGCATGTTTTTGGACTTGGTATTTCTTTTATTTATTTATTGTTTGTTCTTTGTTGTTTTTTTTTTTTTTTTTGCTAATGATGTGGCCATTTTTTAACAGCTAGAATCTCAAATAGCAGAAGGATCCATATCTCCCCATAGTATAAAATCTTTTTTTCAACAATCCTGGTTCCAGGCGGTAATCCAGAACACCCCCAAAGTTTCTCCTGCTCTCCTCTCCTCTCCTCTCCTCTCCCCAGCAGGTTTTTGCTGCTGTGTGCAAACACGATTAGCAGGTTGTATTTTCTCAGGTCTCCGCTTTGAAACAGTAAGCCTGGCTGTGTATATAATTAGAGAGAGATTATGGCAAGGCCACAGCCAAAGACCAGAGCCAACTGACATTTTCTGTGTGCATGTGTGTGTGTGTGTGTGTGTTAACTGGCTGCAGTTGTTTTGCCATGGCCTCTCCATAATCTCTGTGTGTATTCATATGTGTGTACAGGACCACAGGTGATGTTTGAAGTGCATCAAAGCCAGCATGACAAGTATAAACATATGTATAAAATTGCAATTAAATCCAGTTAGAAATATGCAGAATAAGTTGAACTGTTTTATACTTGACAAAACACTCACAAACCTCAAGGATAGAGTTTTTTTGGTATCAGGGATTTGTGTTAATTTGATTGTCAGCAGTTGCCCTCTGTTACTCCCGGCTTCAGACACAATCACAGTGTAAACATGCAGCCACGTGAACTTGGCAGATGTCTGTGGCTAGTATCTATCCTCCTGATGGCCCCGAGTGTTTAACTGGGAATCCATCGATATCCTGTTTATTCAGTCTGCATAGGAATAATCACTTCAGTAAATGTGTAATATTTTTACAGGACTTATAGGTTTGTAGGTCAGAATTATTTTCAAGTATGTGCATGGTGGGGATTTTTATGTGTCCAACAATACATTCGAGGATATGTATTCTTTATTCCTTTTATATTATATTACTTCTGTCCTTTCCTGATCTTATGGAAATAAGAGAAATGTTTAATTCGGCTCTGCACTATTACGCTTACATACAATTATATAATTTCAGATAAAAATGCATGTCAAAAATTGAAATTAAAATAGACTACTATTTACTGTTGCCTTTTTTCCACTGCCAGTATGAACACTGTGTCTTCCTCTTCCCGTTACTCTACCATCCACTTCCCATCTCTCCATGTTGCCTGAAAGTTACTAAATAATAGAAGAATTATGGGTATTTTTTTCCGCCATTTTTCACGCACAGTTTCACACAAATTTGCGCTCAGAGCGTTTTTCTAACTGACTGAAGAATCACAGTGGCTTACTGTAGCCTGTCCTAATAGACGCCTCACAGCTCACCAGTCTCTCCTACTGCAATTAGTTTTCATTGAATGCTATTGATTTTTAACCACTCCCCCCCCTTTCAATTATATACACAAAAGTCAACCACCTAGATGTTTGTAGTCATTAGATGCTACTCTTTGTTCCTCTCCAACACTAATTATGTCTGGTTGCTGGTGGCGTTATCTTCGCTGTTCAAAAGAGAAAAAAAAAAAATTCCAAGAGAAAAAAAAAAGGATCACTACATGCACCAGTGGAGATCTGGGGTCCTGTCGCATGTGTGCATGTGTGTATGTGATCGAGTGTCTGAGCACATGGCTATCCCTCTACCAAGAAGCCTATGGAGAATACACCTAATGAAATAAATATGACTTGGATGAAAGAAAAAATAAAGTAGAAAGTGTTTGTCCCCCGGCACATCTCTCACTGAGTGCGTTATGTGTTGTACTGTCTATCTTGTCTGGTATTTCTCCTGCATTGTTAAAGGAATGTTGCCAGCATTGTCTTTCCTGTTCTTAAATCCTAGCATTAAATGTTTTTTTTTCCCTTTAAACAGAAGTTGATGATTCATTTTGAAATCTGTTTAAGATAAAGAAAAAGATCTTTTATTATATTTTTGAGATTTTTAGTGCAGGAATTGATTAATTAAACTATGAAACCTTCATGCTAGTCCTTAGTTATAGGTGATAAATACAAGACATATCTATACATTATTTTTTTTTATAAACAAATGTCCAATGCTCCGTTGCTCGGTTGTTGCAGATTAGAATAAAAGGTTGCACAGGTCTCTGTGTTTACACTAACCTTTGTCCTATATTTACTCATCCTCTAAACAGAAATGCCGTACATATGTACAGAACAGATTTGGCGAGCATCTCAGAGTTGAATCATTATGCCCTTTCCTCTGTATGGCAGCAATTCAATGATAGCTCCAACCATGAGGGTGGCTGGGTTCATGAAACAGAAGAGGCCGATGTACTTATTTCATTTCATATTGTTTGCTATAGGAAATTATGTTAAAGAGAGCCATTGAATTTTCAGTCATTGTATGGAGTCTTCATATATATATTAGCTCTTTGGTATACATCTTTTGACTTCAACATTCTTTCTGACAAGTAATGCAATATTTTTCTCCCACTGAAAAAAAAAAAAATCTGACAGCTTGCTTATTGTTAATCATAAACTGCAGTAAGTCATCAGCTAATCTTTGGTTAATGCTAAGGAGATTTAAATGCTGAGAAAACAGTCAGAAAATAAATATGCATGTTGTATGTGATAGACAGAATACACTAATGTGGGAATGAACTTGTGTTTTGAAATATTATAAAAAAGAAAAATAAGCACAAATTTTCTCAGAAAAAAATTCTAACAAGTAATCATGTCCTCTTGACCCACTATAGTCGCACAACATATTAGTGATACATCTTACTTTCTGGTTGAAGTTTGACAAAAAACCTTGCTTCACTGAATCAGAAAACAATTGTGATCTGATTATTGTAAGATTCTGGTTAAAAAAATCCTCACTTCAAATCTAATCCGTTTCAAAAGCAATGCATAGTTATGCATATGGATATTTTTTTAATAATACTTTATAAAGGTAAATTAGTATGTGGCAAAAAATGCATTATCTAACTGCGGTGTGAAATGTGAGCTGCCAGAAAAGACTTTTTATACAGTACTTCTTTGCTATTATCATGTATCTACAGTATATTTCATGACTGTCAAGTTTATTTCCTCACAAACAGTGTATTCAGATATGAGCTGCTGTATTGTTGTCATATTGCTTTAGAAAACTAATAAGTTTATTAAGAATGTTTCTAATCTGATACAAGATACATATATCATATGCAGATTTGCTGTCATTTTCAGTGACAGATTATTTAATTTTGGATAGAGAACTACCTGGATAGACTTAAAAAAAATATTATGTCTTTATTTGTTTGTTTTTCTTTCCTTTTTTCTTCCTTTCCTTTTTTTTTTTTTTTTTTAATGATCTTTTCCCAACATTAACTGAACAATGTCCATTTACCATTTTTTTCCAGGTCCTTGTGTGTGTACTCCTAAAACTGCTGGCATTTCCTATATATATATATATATATATATATATATATATATATATATATATATATATATATATATATATATATATATATATATATATATTTTTTTTTTTTTTTTTTTTTTTTTTTTTTTTTAGTAATTTTGATATTGGATGCATATTGTAGCAGCTTTAAAAACCAGACCCACCATTTTAGTAAGCAAGACCAGGGGGTTGTGTCTTTTTTCTTTGTTTTTGTTTTTGCTTCCAAAAGTGTGTTGGATCTGTGTGTATTGACCTATGTTTGACTTACAGTTCATAAGAAAGTTATTCAAAATCTTGACCATTTGACTTTTAAGAGGTCCAGAACTCCAATATAGTTACTTATCCTTTACATCATTTATGTAGCTTAAACATCAGGCATTGCAAAAATGACTTTTTTTTTTTTCCACACACACTTTGACATCAGCACTTGGTTGTGTGTTCATCAAAGGTCAACATTCAGTTTTTCCTTTGGCAGCTAATTAGAATGGCTTGTTTGACAGCTTCATTGATGTGTCTCAGCTATATGTCCAATGTATCAACTCTTTAAGGGGTTTATGAGAAAACTCTTTCCCATTGGATCAAAGTCAGAGATCCTTTAATTATGATAGGGTTCAGACAGACTGGGTGTCTCACTCTCTTATCCACCTGCTCTCTTGATCTCTCTGTCATTGACTCTGCCATCTATCACAAAGTGTTCCTTTGATAATTACATGCCAAAATGACTTAAAACTCCCCCGCTAGGTGTAAGTCATTACAGCCTGAGTGACATGCCAACTCACCCTAAGGACTTTTTAACAAGGTAAGTCAGGAGTACGCTATGCAGTCACTCACTCCTTTTCACAATTGTTCAGCAACACCTAATTACAGTCTTTCATAATGCTCCGACTCGTTATCTTGACCAAACAAGTTCACAATGAATGCCATTGTGGCAGTCTGCCATATTTCTCTCTTCCCCTCCATCTCTATTGCTCTGTTTCTGTGTGTGTGTGTGTCTGTGTGAGCGAGAGAGGAAACAAGCTGACAGAAAGTAAAGTAAAGACAGTCTGCCACTCAGTGGAACACATAATTAACTGATGTACGGCAGAGCAGAGATTTATTTATTTATTTAAACGGATTCACAAGGCAGGGCGGCTCTTGCCTTTGTGTTTGTCAGGTAATGGAAATGAGACTTCAGGAGAGAGGGGCAGCAAGGAAACAGAATGTTGATGGGCCGAATGCCAAGCCACAGAGTCTCTGGTGAGTTCTTCAATGACACAACTGTGCATGTGTGTACAGGTGTGTGTGTGTGTGTGTGTGTGTGTGTGTGAGAGAGAGAGAGAGAGCGGGGGCAAACCCCTAGATCAAGCCAGCAGACCCTGAACATTTGGCACTTACAGTTCAAGTGTTAAATGTGGGCATGGTTGTCAGCGTGTATAGAGGTGTGTTGAACTTGCTTAGCATGTCCCATGGACACTTGCACACTTTGTATACTTTAACACAGCATGTCAGAGTTATGGAGGCCCCACACAAAGACACACAAGTGTGTCTGGGCCTAAGCGTGTGTGCACCATGTCTGTAAGTATAGTAGACTGAATAGTAGACTGTGTGTTTTTTTATAGTCTCATTTTCTATATACCATAAAATCTTTCCTCTTAAATCTACAGTGATGAATGGTATTTGATTAAAAATGATGAGAATGATCTTTTAAAAGAAAAAAAGAAAGGCAGACAAGTGATTAGCACCTGTCAAAAGAGGGGGAAAAGCATAAAAGTCATCAGGACTTAAATTCCAAGTTTTCTTGTATTTTTAAATCCCATAGTTTCCTGTGGGTGTGGTGTCTGGTCACCTTTTAAAAACTATTTTAAAGTGTCTATCTGAGGATATATTTCAGGATGAACTGCTTTTACTTGGAGTTGATATCAAAACAGCTTGACTTTGCAGACTTCAAACTCCTTTTGAAGGCTTTGACCCTCTGAGGTATGGGCTCTTTATTTCTTTGAACACTACGAGTTTGTGTATGCTTGTGTTAAAAACAGCAAGAGAAAGATAAAGAGAGAAAGATTGTGGCCATTGCTAATTAAATCAAGAAGATTAGATGTTTTCCAAGACCAACTAGTCCATGGTTTGAAAAGCGTACAGCACTTGAGGTTTCCATAGTGATTGTTAAATCGTTGCTGTACCCAGAAAGTTTAACCACACAATGCCAGTATTAGATGTTTGAGGTAAGTTTGAGGTTACACTCCAAGTACTTGTGCTTCTTTACAAGTCTGTGACTCTCTCATGTGTGCAACAGCCAGAATCTGAAACCCAAATAACTTAGACACTGGTATCAGACTGAAAGGTTTACGCTCAGTAAGCAGATTTTCACTAGTATATAAAGCAACAGTGACCTCTGTGGTTAGAAAACAGAATTACAGAAAAGCTTCAGCGTATGAAGTTGGGCAACTTAGATTTAAACTGTGGTGGTGTCAAAATGTTCACATAATTTCATAAACAGCTGATCTGATTTATTTATTGATGTGAAGATTGCACTTGTCTGTAAACTTGTGAGCATTATTCTTTTTTTTTTTTTTCTTTAAACAATGATTAAATAAAGAAATGGGGCAAATATTTCTTACAAAATGATGGACTTAAATTTAGTGTGTGTGTGTGTGTGTGTGTGTGTGTGTCTAAAGGGAATCTTTGTCTGTCTATGTACAAAATATGTTTCTTTGTCTGTCAATCTTGTTTGTCCATATCCGTGTCAATCATTGTGCTTGTGTGTGTGCGCACATGTGTACGTGTGTGTGTGTGTGTGTGTGTGTGTGTGTGTGTGTGTGTGTGTGTGTGTGAGGAAGAAAGAGAAGCTGACTGTCAGACTGTCTGTCTGTCACAAGTGATACTAGCAGTTTGCTGGAGGGGAAACATCTAGATATTTCTGCTTGACCGTACAGCTGCCCAGCCGGAGACAGCCTCTGTTCCTGTTTGGCCCCTCTGCGGACAACTGTGCGTGTATGCGTGTGCCTTTTTGTGTGAATGTGCGTGTGTGTGTATGTAAGTCAGACAAAGCAAGACAATGTGCGGCCAGTTGGACAGTGATTTTAGAATCTGTTTCACCCTCAGGTGACTGTCGAGCTGTCAGAAAAGCAGGTTTGCTCCAGCTCGAGATGTATCTCACCATGTTTATATTTGCAGCTATTTTCCCCTTTGAGTGTTAACATCTTGTTGACAACGCTGTAGACAGAGAGGCTGGACAGGTAAATAAGTCACACAGCCTGAGTGATCACTAGGCATGTTTCAACAAGCAGGATTAGATAAGCAAATACCAGAATAATATTTTATGTTTAGAAATGTACAATTTTTCAATGCAAACAATAATTTAATTTATCATCATGTCTAAATTTTAATAAGAGGGGAAACATCTAGTGTGCAAAAGTATTAAGCAACCCTTTATTTTTTCATATTTCGTTACCTAACAAGCAACTTTTTAAAGTTATCTTTGGGTAGGGTTAGAAATATAAGAGATCCCATGTATTTCATGGAACCTGACATCGGACCTGAGGGAAGAATTTACCTTCCAGTTGATTCATTTACTGTTTACTAAGACCTTATTAGAAATGGTCTATATGGAAGGGTAGCTTACAAAAGTTATTCCTAAAGAAAAAAAAAAAAAAAAAAAAAAAACAGGCTAAGGTATGTAAAAAGAACTGGACTGGAAAATCAGTGGCAACAGGTTTTATGGAGTAACAAACTGACACAAAAACGAAAATCTTAATATTTTCAAATTTTGAAAGAGAGCAGAATAAAAGAGGGCAAGATCCAAACAAGAGCTCTGAAATGTCCTAAAAGAAGCATGAAGAAATATTCCTAAAGACTATTTAACCCTTTAAGGTCCTGGTCTACCATTTGGTAGAGGTCAATTTGCAGTGACTCTTCTCTTTAAAAAATGTGGAAATAAACCTGCCTGAGTCATCTCTACTTGGGTATGTAAAACTCAAACTAAGTGTCTGTTATAACACTACTATTTTAAATATTTTTATTAACTTCTTCTTTTTAACATCTCAATCATTTGCTTGAAAATGTTTTCTGATCATTCTTGTTCAAATCAAACAGAAAAACACAGAGAAACATTTTTCTCTGGCCTTTTTGTTTGTGTGAACGTTAAAGGGTTAAAGACATTTAAGAACCCTTTTTGTAGCAGGGTTAATTCTAAAAAGATAAATTACAGCTACCCTGATTAACAAAATCAGATGAACATAACATCGACTTTCAATCTTGTTAAAGTTGTATCTGTTCTGGTCAAATTGTGTAAATGTAAGTTTCTATGAGTCGCTACATAGATTTCTAATTTTCTGGCAGTATATAAAGAAATGTACGTCTAACTGATAAATAATGGGTTTGTACTTGATAAAACAAACTAAATAAATTTGCCAAATCAAAGATGTGTGCATGATCATTTTTACTTCTGGTTATGCAGCAGTAAAAGGTTTGACGTTAAAACAGTATTTCTTATTGCTTGGTATCAGGAGCTACAGAGCAAACCTACGTCCTTCCTGTGTAAACTATTTGAAGTTTATGCTTTAATCCAGCAGACTGTGTTCAGACTAGAGCCTGGGACCGAGCCACACATCAGATGTGTAAGCATTATATCTGAAGCATGCATGTGGTTTATCACTCTGTAGATAATAATGAGCCTCTTAGTTTATCGTTGTACACAAGACAATCTACTCTGTTTATTGTCTTCAGTCCCTGGGTGAGTGTGCCATGTTAATCATTCCCCTGATCCCTCCAGCAATGAGAAAATACCTCTTTCTAATAACACCTATTACCTACTCTACAGCAGTAACTATGCATTAGTTTCCATCTGAACAAAACAACATAACAACAATGAATGAGCACTCAATTTGGGTTAAAAATGTAAAGAGTTTGGTTGTCAGCAATCCAAAAATGTAGATTTTTCTGATCCAGGATTGTAATGAATGAAAGCATGTGAGATTAGTATTAGGTTTAGTTCAAGCCTGTTATCAAAGAGCAACAATGGTGGTGAAAGATGGGACAGGCTTATATGAAACTGTAAGTTTTTTTGTTTTGTTTTTTAATTTTCAAAGCCTCCCGTGTGAGTCGCTGTGGGAAACAATCACCCTGACACAGGTCCCTTTGTTTGCGGGCGGGTACAAACACAAGTGGCCTAATGTGTCTGTTGTTTGAGATTTCTGGCTCTCGCCTCTGATCACTTCCCAGAAGATAGGTGATCAAAAACAGAGACAACAGGATGCCAAAGACATATCTGAGACAATGTGAGGATTTACATCTGCTCTCTTCATAAAAGCAGAAGCTTTACAATGGAGCGCTGACGAGCCCCACAAGGACAGTGCAGAAGTGCATGTGTGTCTGTGCATACTGGATTTCCAGCTTCAAATCAGTTTCTGTTATTATCTGCTATATGAGAAACAACTATGGGAACCTCAAAAGGAAAAAAAAAAATTATAATGATTGCAGAATTTCACACAAAGGACCAAATAACAGAATTATGCTTTCACAAACCTTTTTGTTAGATGGAAACAAATGCAGGGGCGAGTGGACAATCCTGAGTGGGCATTTAAACAAACACTTGCACAAACACACCAGAAGATACAGGCACATGCACACATGAAACCACAGAGCGCAGAAGGGATTACATTATTTCCCTCTTTATCCAGATTAGACAAGATCAAATTATTTTCCTTCTGTGATGCCAGTTTTCTGCTGTCTAATGCCGGCTTTTCAAACAACACAAGGTTTATTGTGGCCAGCACATAATGCAGCAGATTTCAAATTCCTGTCAAATGTTGTGTGACAGAATACAGTAGCTCTTCTCGTATTCAGCAGGAGGAGGCCCACGCAGGCCACTTACACTGGCTGCAGCTAAGCTGTTTATGTCCCCCATTCAGCAGTTACACAGACCGGCTAGTGTAAACACAACAGTATCTTTTTAATTGTGCTGTTTCAAGCCTTGCTTCTCTGTCGAATTAGAGAGCAGACCAATCTCTGTCTCTTCCCTAGTTTAGCAGATTAGAAGCCTCGCTGTAAGGAAATGCCGGGGTGGCTCGGTTTGAGTTGTCACCGAATCAGCTTAAACTTCCCTCAGCGAGCGTGGTGAAGAGTGATAACGGCCGTACGCTTGTTTGTGATGCAGACATGCAGCGGCAAGTGTGGATGGGTGACGGCAATGTGTGCATGTGTTTGTATGTTCAGCACACTTTCCTGCCTGTTGTCTTTTATTTGTTAGGAAGTAAAAGATAAGACGAAACAGAGAGCAAAGCAGACTGAGATAGGTGTCTGTGTTTTCTTATGTCTGTATGAGTGCATGGCAGAAAGAGACAAAGATATGGTGTAATTAAAACTTCATGTTGGTAATCATACTTATTATCTCCTGGATATAAAGCCATAACAAGGTGAAGAACTTTATGAAAACACATTTATTAGTATTGAAGGAAAGTGCAAAATGCAACCAGCTAAAGACCCTCCACCAACGCCTAAACTACAGTGGCTACAAATAACTCAAAATGCCCTCTATAGAGCAAACATTTGTATTGTCTGTTCTGGGTTACTGTGATAACGTAGTGGTTCAACATGGCGGAAGGGCCAGAGGACTGTTTCTACTAGATGTAAATAAATAACATCACTTTGGGATGATATGAACAAGTATATTTTTCATGTGATTCTTTACAAATGAAAGTTCTATTTTGTATATATTGTGTTTCTGCTAATCGATTCCTGAAACTTTATGACTGACAATGATGCTCTCACATGGTTAAACAACTGGGTCAACAATCCAGTTAAATCATACACATACTGTAGTAACTGGAGATACTTTTCTTTTACTGAGTAGTGCTGAAAATTGTCCTAGAAATCTCAGTGTGGTGTTGTTTAATACTTAGCAACATGCCTATAAAATGTATTTAATTTCCTTTTAATAAGTAATGTAAATATAGACTTGGTTGATGCACAGTAGTGACATTTTGCTTTCTCTAACTGCAAAGTTTGTAACAGGTTAACAGTTAGAGCAATAGGCAACCAACTGGAAAGTCGATGGACTAATTGATTATTTTACACACTACAATATATGCTGAGATGTCAAGATACTAAGCTTTCACAGTGGCTTCCACATTGTTTCCACTGGGGTATGAATGTGCATGGATGGTAGATAAAGCACATAGAAAAAGCTAAAAACTGTATGATTTTATGTATGACTGGGAAAATGCATCATGTAACTTTTTAAGGGTCAAACAACACTAGAAAGTTATTTCTAAAAAATTTATTCCAGTACATTTAAAGAGTCAAACAAAAGCAAAACTGGCATTGTATCGCAAAATGGACTATTAAGTCTTTTAAAAATTGTTTTGAAAGAGCTGAATGTTTTAAACCAACCAAAACCACACATACACCATTTTTTAGACATAATAGCTGATTAGCGTCCTGTATATGTTTGGTCCAAACTTGTGTATTTTCTGCTAGGTGGATTTTCTTATTAACCTGATGGCGTTTACTTGGTGAGTATCCAGGTAAATCCTCCCACTTTCAACACCAAGATTCAGTAGGAGAAGTGCAGAATATAGTGGAAGACAAACTTCCCCTACCGCTGACATGTACGGTATATTTTCATCCATCTTCTTCACTCATAGTGAAAGAATGCATTTCTGAGCAAAATGGAATATTCTGTTAATTTGTTTGATTTAATTTTAGTCAGGCTGATTGCAGATACAGACTACATAAGTAGCTGAAAGTGTTTCCAGACAGACTGACAGATCTCAAATGGATTAGTGTCTGCTGTTTTACAAGTTTAGCTTCAGAAGCCGTTGTGTATAGACACAAGAACTTAAAGAAACAAAGATTAAAAGATACAGAGTTACAACATGCTCACCATGGCCTTTTGAAGAAGACTTTAAAAGTAGTGACTGTAACTCTAGATAAATATGTGAAGATACTGTAACTAGAGAGCACAATAACTCCAGCTGTGTCATTCCTCTTGCCATGACAGTAGACCCAGCTGCAAGTGCAGCTGCTAAAGAAATTCAGTGTCTTTCAGCTATAAAAAACATTGTCAACCTTGCTTGGCATATGGCACGAAGACCAGTTGTCATTTCTTCATTACAGTTTTGTGTTAGTTTTAGATTAGGATTAAGGTGCTATTGTGCAGCACACCAAGGTTTTCCATGGTCATACATCATTCCTTTAAATCTTAGACGCACCAGTTCATACAGATGATCCAGACATCTTCATTAGATTCCATTAAAATTTCAAAAGTTTCTTTATATCCCATAATACTTGAAAATGAGATACTTTTTATTTTTTGTTTCTCCATCTAAGCCATTAAACCTTGGTTGCAATGTATTTTTTATCACACCATGTGCTTTTGTAGAATGATCAGATGGAGTTAAACTAGTTCGGACATGTGGGTTTTAAAAAATTCAAATGCCGACTTTAAAAGATTGTGCTATGGATGTAACCCTGCAGTTGAAATATAGTCTGTCTGTTTGCACTGAGGAGATTAACCTTTTACTGGATTTAATAGCTGTAGAAAAGAAACATGGAAGTCTTTGAGCGTCACTGCCTCTGACATTCAGGAAAGAACAGAATGGAGAGCGTAGTTAAAGACAATGATAAAAAGAATAAAAAAATAAAAAAAATAAAAAAAACCAGAATGAGAACTGAAAAAAACACTGGTTCTAGTTAAGATCATCAGATAAGCTGACGGAAATCCAACCATCTAGTCTACAAATTCAGCAAAGCACTTTGTGTCAGTTTTGGTTCTTCTTATTCACCAATAAAAATACATGAACAAAATGAACAGTCTTTGAAATTAAAATTGATTGCTTTTATATGATATTTGTCTTTTATGTTGATGCATAAAAGAAATAAACAACTATTTAACTTGCATGAACTCCAAATAGCTGAAATAATTGGGAGTTAACCAATTCATACATGTACTATCACTCTGGCACCAAAGCTCTTATGTGACATTCATCCACAAATATCCCAGCAAGTAATGAACAAAGTTTTGAATTATACAGTTATATATCCCTGAAACATGTGCATGGATTGGGATGACATTTATCAGACAACACCCATTAAGTCTTGATGAACCAGTCTTGTAATTATTTTCTTCTTGTCCTGACAAAGTCAGATCAATACAATTAAAATTAACAATGACTGTTTTTTTTTCTCTCTTTTCTATGTTTAATGTCAAGGTTTGTTGACTGCTCATATTAAACTATGTTCAAGCTACTTTCTTTATGTTGAGGTTTGCTCGTTGTAGTACAGTTCCATTCATGAGAAAACACAAAGTCTCGAGCTAATTCAAACAATTTAGCAGCTAAATAGCAATACAGGCTTTTGTGCTTAACGTTCTGGAGAGCAGTTTGAATATAACCAAAATATATCATACCATCTGTATTGATAAGATCACAACAAATTTGTCCAGAGTGCTGCACAAAATAAAGAGTTTTAAAACACTGATCTGCATCATATTTTGCAAGGGATTGGTCTGGTGCAGAGGCAAGCAGAGACAGCAGAAGTCACTTGTATCATCTTTTCCACAGAAAAATGTTGAATGACGAATTCTTGTGCAAACCAATAACAGAAGCAGGTTTGTTTGTTTATTAGTTTATTTGTCAGGTCATCACAGGCACTGGTTCCAGCTGCACTACAGCGTGGATGAAGGGCTCTGATGAGTTGACTCTGACTGGAAGTGGTAATTATCATGCTTGCAAATTGATCAGGGCCAAGACCACACAAAGACACTCTTCACTTGCAGGTTGTGATTCTCATTGATGTACTCTTTATGTCATGCTGTATACTTGAACAATGTTATGGTCAAAACCTAAATTCAAACATTTTCCATCAAAGAAAAACAAGTTAGTCTGATAAATACTCACACTGGGTATCAATGTAGAATTATGCTATCTTATTGGCTGTGGTAGATTTGTAATTTTTCTGCACAAATTCAAACAGTTTATTTTTGCTGATTATTCTTAACACAGTTATGTTTTGGAAATTTTGTTTTTGTTCATTTTTTTCTTTTTTCGTTATCTTGCCCAGTTGTAGGTATTCCTGCCAAAGTGTGGTTTTAAAAAATGGGAAAAAAAATCTGAAATATATAATATAATATATTAAGAATTAAGATACTTCATCCAATTTCATATAATGTAAAAAGCTGATGTAAATTAAATTATTTTTATATATATATATATATATATATATATATATATATATATATATATATATATATATATATATATATATATATATGTATATATATAAGTTGCACGTGTGTAGATCAGAAAATACCTTTTCAATTCCATTCAGTAAAGCACCCTCAATATACTGTCAGTTTGAAAAGGTGCTTTAAAATACATATATTCAACAAAAAAAAATGAATTTCTATTAATAATTTCAAAGTCAAGGGAAAAATATCTCAGGTCTGAAGAGCACTGAGGTGATGCCTATTAATCCCCTTCCATCCGACAGCAGCGTTGGTAAAGGTAGAATTGTGAAATGACAAGCCCCTAAAAAAAGTGAATGAGCACAGTTGAACGATTTCAACTACAGCTCCCCTCAACCATGCCTGTGGTTTTGAAAAGGAGGCGAATATAGTGAATGCTGTCTGTAGGCTGACGCAAAGCCAATCGGACAGGCAGGTAATAGGGGGGTGAGGCAGAGAGAGAGAGAGACAGGCATGGAGCAATCATGAAAATGAATGCAAATGGAGGCAAGGGCAGCCATGGGAGGTCCAGGAGCAGAGGGAGGATGTACCTAATAGACGATCTGTTCAAAGAGAACAGAAGTGCCGGGTACATTACAATAAAATAAATAGATTTAACACGGAAAACATAAAATAAGATTCCATATATACTTAATCAGTTTAAAAGTGGAAATCTGATTTCTCTTCCTCAACGTCCCCCATATTGTGCTCTTACACTCCGCTCCCAAATGATCCCCTTCAACACAATAATGCCGTATGGTCACAGGTTTTTCTGCTACATCGTCCCATACTGACAAGAACCTTAAAACTCCTTGTTAGTTTAAAAACAGGACAAAAAAACTTCTCCTTTGGGTTTAACTGAGCTGAAGTTCGAGTAAAAAGTTGTTGGATCAATATGCATTATGGCTCCAGTTGCTGTTTTACATCCAGCAGAAGCACATTCACACTCGTTGACTTTTTAACATAAAAGTGTTTAACTTTTGTCACTAACAATTCTGCAGCTCATTTGAACACATTTCAAATTAAAATAGCAGGTATCAAAATAGACATTTTAACAAACTTGAATTATTAATTAATTAAGCCTTCAAATGATTAAGTTAACTTAAACTCTACTTCTGCTGGCAGCTACATTTTCTGTATTGTAAAATAAACTAAACTACGTCTATTACTCTATAATGCACAATTAAAACAAAGGAGAAACTTTGTTTCTTAACCTTTCCAATGTGCACATTGCAACTAAGCAGGGAGGCTCTTTGCATGTGGTCAATTAAAGTTCTTAAGAGTTAAGTGACCTTCTCAACAACTTTGAAAATGGTGATGGTGGGGGCTCCTGATGAGGTGTTGGCAAACATGCATTCATAATTCCTCTGTCTCTCCCTCCCTCGTATGTGCCCTCCTTTCCTACACCACAGGTACTGGTCGTCCTGCAGCTTTGAACATCTCAGCTTGTGGTTCCAGATTAATAAAACAAGGAATTAATGAATTTTGAATGGCGTCTTCTCTGTGGGGGGCAGGTTGGGCCTCATTACAGCCTGTATTATTGATCAGATTGAAAACCTTCTGTTGCTCTGGAACTGAACTGTTAAAACCACGCAGCCCCCCCCTTCCTCCTCTACAAAGAATGCTAATTGCACAGAGGTAAAGGCTTGATAGCTAATTGAGCATGTTTTCCAGACAAATCATCATCATCCTTGACATTAAAAAGAGTGGTTTTAATATGCACCAGGCATGTCTAATATTCCTTGCCTGATAATATGAACAAGACTGAGCGATGTCTCATATGTAGATGTTTCTAATCATCACTGCAACTTCTTTTTTGTTGCAGATGGCAAAAAGAAGAGTTTTAAAAAAATGAGGAGGTATAAAAAAGCTAAAAAAATAAAAAAAATAAAAAAAAATTGGATAAACTGGATAATTTATACATTTTCTCATTCATTTTCTATCGCTTAGTTCAATTCAGGGTTGAGGATAAGCCAGAGCTTATCCCAGCAATTAGCAGGCTAAAGGCAAGGTACAGCCTGGACAGGTCGGCAGTCCATTGCAGAAATTGTAAAATATAAACTTTAAATAAAAAAATGTATTTTTTATTTATAGAACCATTTCAAACCAGTCTGAAAAAAGGCATCAGTAGCAGTTTTATTACCCCCAAAGTAATTTCTCTCAGTGGTGAAATATGAGAGGGCTGCATGGTGGCGTAATGGTTAGCACTGTGGCCTCACAGCAGGACAGTTGCTGGTTCAATCCTCAGACAGTGGTCTTTCTATGCAGAGTTTGCATGTTCTTCCTGTGCATGTGTGCATTCTCTCTTCATTCTCCAGCTTCCTCCCACTGCCTAAAGACATGCATGTTAAGTTGGTTACTCTAAATTGCCCATGTGTGTGGTTGTTTGCCTCTGTGTGACCCTGTGATGGACTGGCAAACTGCCCACAGTGTACCCTGCCTTTCGCCCAAAGACTGCTGGGATAGGCTCCAGCTCCCCTACGACCCTGCATTGGATTAAACAGTTAATGATGAAATATGAACACCATTGCACATTTTTATACATCTCCTAGTTTAGTCTTCTAATGATTATGACTGAAGTCATCTGGGTTTAAAAGTCACAGTAAGTATGACTGTCAACACTACAATTGTCTCCTTTTGTGTGGTGCCAGTATGAAGATGCATCATGTGGTTCCATTTTGTTGTTTTCTCTTATGCTCCCAAGCAGCACATCATCATGAAAAATTAAATGGATGCAAAGTGACTAATGCACTTTCTCAGTTGAGAGTTGAGACAATAAAAAATTAAAAGTAGAAATAATTAATTTTGATTGGTGTCTACTGTACTAAGAAACTTCTGTTGTGACTTTATGATTAATTCAGATCTCATGCAAATTCTCTTCACTTACATGCAAAATAATGTTACTTCCATGTTGTATAAATTCTGGAAGACTTTTAACTTATGTTCCAGCGTGTTGTAATTTCATTATGCGCCTGTGCGCTTCTGCCTGACTTTGAAATTTTATTTGTTTTTATTTCAAAGCTCCACCCACTCATCTAACATGCATTTAACCAGAGGTAAACATGCATCCTTTGCAAGTTTTCATTTTGTAACTATTAATTCTTACCTTTCTCTCTGGCTCAGCTCATTGTCACACTATTGTAAACATCTTTCCTTTTGTCTTGCTGTCTACTTCTTGGCATATTGCTACCAGCACTATGCGCCTTAGATTTAACTGTCATTTACCCTAATGCGGCATCCAGTTTTTCTTGTTTACATGATGTAAGCCTGACTACTACCACTGCTGTTATGTTACTTTGTCTGTTTCCTAAAGTGACTCAACAAATATGTTAGATGATCCCATAATATCTAAAGTACAAGGGTGAATCAGCATCTGCACTAGATGAGCAAAGCTTTTAATGCATTATTAGCATTGAGATAACTTTTTCAACAGTTCATGATGTACTTTATCAGTTCTAGGTGTTCAAGGCAAAATTCAGTATAGGTTTTTCATCTAGAGGCCATGATCTTAAAGAAGTCCTAAGTAGTCGTTGTTCATCAAATAATACATTGCTCTTAATTTCCTTTCTTTCCATATCTGTGTTTGGGCAGATATGCCATGACATGACTTTTACAGGCTCACATATCTCCAGTGAATGCAGGGGTGGTCAAACAAATCAAAATGCTTAATGATTTTTCAAGAGAGCAAGTTAGATGCAAGTCCACACATTATTTACCTGAAACAATTGGAGTTATGCGATGGCATAAATCCATAAATGTAACATGAGAAAAAAATAAAAGCTAATGGAGAAATAACCGTCAGTTCAGTTCCCAACATCTCAAACTATTTGGTGATTAAGATTATCTTCTACAGCTTAGAATAAGTTCTGCTTGTTTGGATGGATGACAACAGATGGAATATGAATGCCTTTTATGCATGCCTTCTTTTCATACAGGTATATATTTTGGTATCTATGTTAAACTGTTTCACTTTGTCAGGTCCTAAATTCTTCATTGGAGCCCAACCTATGATGTCTTAGTGATAAAGTTTACATGGACATCATTGAGAATGAAGTAAACAAATCAAATCAATTATACTTAAACCCTTCTTGTTTGGAAACCACCATCTTGATGAGAATAACACAAAAGGATCTAAAGTTTTTAACTGCTCAATGAGCTTCAGTTTGTTCACAAAATAACAGATGCTAACAGAAAAAGACCCGAGTGAAGTGAAGTGGTTTAGAAACCTTTAATGAAGTGTTCCCTACAAGTGTTTTGTTTTGATTAACCTCTTTTTGATACCGCCTTTGCAAACAACTTTTCTTAATATCTTTGTTGTGAAATCATTGGCTTCCCCTCCATGTTGACGCCTTGAAGAGAAACCATGAAGTAACCTTGAACAATTTCACAATTCGCATGACTGAAGCAGTACAAGAAACAAAAAGAAACAATAAGGCATTTACAAAGATTAAGAACAAGATTGTCACACAATGGTCTACAAAAATCTAGGTTGATCATCATTCCAAGTTGCCCAAAGTAAAACATGACATCAAATGAATACAATCAATAAGAAGACACAATGTAAAGTTAAAACATGTCTTCAATGTAATCAAATTTAATTCCTTCAGTCCAGATTACACTGACACAAAGTTCTCCCCATAACCTGAATACAGACACACACACACACAAACACAGACTCTTTTCTGCCCCTCAAGATCTTCTTGTTATTCCCACACGGCATCTTGCTGAATGAGTGAATCCATCCTGACAACAAATGGGATATAAGACACAAGAATATGGTTCCCTTCACTCCCCCGTATTACTAATACATACGCTGTTGGGTTGCATGGCATAAATACTTTAACCACGTCGCCTCCATTTGTAGCTGTGTGGGCCAAACAGATTCAAACAGGAACATATGAAATATAAATTCGCATTTTATAATGGCCTATTGTGTATGAGGAGTGTGACTGAGTGTGTGTGCTATGTGCACTGTAGTCCCATTCTGTGGCGGCTGTCCAATTCTTGTAAACAAACTAAATTGAGGAGGAAGAAAGCCCTAGCTCATCAGTGGAGATTTAATTTGGAATAGCAAACAACTGTAGTAGACCAGTGTAGACATTACATTATATCCAAACAGATTTTGTCCTCTACATCTTCCCAAAAGCACACACCTATCTACAATAAAGGAGGTAATTAAATACACATATATTGTTTGAAGTCCACAATCAATTGCACAAACTAAATAATTTAATATACTAAGATATTTTCTTATATATGGATCATGTAAACATGACCAGGAATGATTCAGTTCTTTTACCTTAGGCAACTGTTTTGTTTAGAGATTAAACTGACGGAACTAAACTGTGTTAAATCATTGTTTTAGGATTAAAGCACTGCTGTAATGAAGGATATATCAAATAAGAAGACATAAGAAAAGGCATATGTCAAAGAAAAGAAGCTTTCTTTTCTTTCTGGCATACTTTCTTCCTTTGATAGAAAGGGCTCGATGCTTACCACAAGAGAAAACCTAGTTAGGAGAGCAAATGCACAGAGCATGTAGACCAGAAGCAACATGGTTTTTTGGAGCTTGTACTACACTCTTGTTGGACATTATGTCAACCCAGGGCTGATCCATCACACTCAGGAACACACATGCACTCAAGCTGTGAAGCTCAGACCGCATATCTGACATTGTAAAGGCTGTAGAACATCTTGTCTGTCTCAAACACACGCTGCAGCTAAAACGCTGTACTACATCTGAAATCACAGGTCCATCATTGAATTAGGTGAAGAACATCTTGTCCATCTTGTAACAACTGCAAGTCTGCAAACTGAAGCAATTATGGCTCATGTATTCTACCCTTATAACAGAAGTATAGTCAAGTCAAGTTTATTTGTAAAACACATTTGAAATAACTCCAGTTGACCAACGTGCCATACATAACATGATGAGAAACAGCTTAAAGCTGCTGTTTACAAGATCACAAATGTCTGGCATTAATGTACAAAGAGAGGAGTTCAGAGATGTGTTCAACACATGGACAATCCATTCAAAGTCTTCAAAACATATAAAATCATTTTAAAATCAATTCTAAATTTTACTGAAAGAGATGCAAGAACGGGCATGGTATCATGTCTTTTTGAACGAGCTTTCCAGTTTTGAACCAGCTTCAGATGCGACAAAAGACCCTGGGGGACATTATAATAGAAGCACTTAAAGCAGTTTAACCTTGAAGTGATCAAGGCTGTAAAAACTGCTTTCAGGTGGAAATAAATTTCAATTTTGCATTATTTCTAAGATGGAAAAAGCTGTGTTTTACCACTTAGTATATTTGCTTGTTGAATTTAAGTTTGTTATCAAAAGGACCCCCAAATGTTGGCCTTTAGTTGTGGGAGTAAGTAACAAGGGACCTAAGACAATCTTTTAGCCTAGTGAGAAAATAACCATCTCTGATTTGCCATGGTTAAATTTAAGACAGTTATTCACCATTCAGCACTTTACTTCCTGAAGGCACTTCTAGACTACCATGATTGGTTTAGGGCCTTCAAGGTTTTCCAGCTTGAAAATATGTCTATCATCTAAATAACATCATGAAAACATAACCCATCTGGCTCAATAGAAAAGTGTCCTCTCTGAGCAGCAGATAAATCTAGCTGTCATCGGCGTACTGATGAAAAGAGATACTCGAGTGCTACAACCACTGCAAAGGCTGACCCAAGTCCAACCACACAGTCCTGCACTGCCTTGGCCTCATTTATCTGCAAATATAATGTATATCAGTAAATAATGGACTTCTTCCATGAGCTCAAAACACTTACAGGTAAATCCATGCAATGTGAACAGTTAATTTCCTCAGGACAGAGGGATTCTTGCCTTACTGTGTTGTTGCATTCACGTTCTTATTGAATAAAGCATTAACTTTGGTCACGGGAGAAAACAGTTCTCAAAGCTAAAGCCTATTAAAAACAATTAACACACCTTTATATCAAAGAAGTGACTTTGGTCATGCCTTTGTAGCAATTGAAAAATACTTCATCATACCATTTTGGAATCACTTTAGCTGGCCTCTGTCAATGAGTATGCTACAAGATTCGAACCATTTCAAGCCCATAAGTATGACTATGCACCCAAGTAAAACGGAGGATAAAAGCAGTGAAAATCGGCAGACACATTATTCTGCTGATAACTTTTAAATTCCGGCTCTTGTTTCCTTTGAATCAATCAACATAATTACTGTAATAACACCACATGTCCATTTATTTGGAATATTGTTTGGCTTTCAAACAAACTTAAACAAAGTAAAACATCACTGATCCTATTTGAGCTATGGTAGGACACATTTTCAAATTTCTTGGATGACAGCATCAATCCACTCAGGTTAAGACTGTGCTCCCTGTAAGATGAAAGGGGTTTCTGAGTTTGATTGTTGCTGAAAAGTGTCAGGAGAGGAAGAAATGAGGATAAAGGGGAGAGTAAATGAGACAAGAGCAAGAAGCAAAACACCAAAAAAATTGTAGGAAGAACGTTACTGCCTACTAGATGCAGAGATTGACTGTCCAACACCCATATCACCCTGTCCATCAGATACTGGCACCCTTTGATTCAAAGATGATCGTATCTCTTTGTAATAAGTGGACAGTGGATTTATCTGAATAAACACACCATTGCTCTGCCTGATTATACAGTCTGACACACAAATACAAAGTTTCACTACTGATAAATATTTGGAAACAGAGTCATGGCCACAGAAATGACACACAAAGACAAGATGAACACATGGTTCAACCCTTCAAACCCATTGTTCCTCTTTCACAGAGCCTCCGAGATTTTGATTTAGCACATGGATTTCGTCCCAGTGAAAGACTTAAAAGAAACGTCCAAGTGGTTGTCTGTCATAATATATCTCAGACTCCTCACTCTTATACAGCTGCTGTGAAAGATAGTCAGATATTGCAGATGTTTCTGCTAATGGATCAAAAGACAAATGGGACATTAAGGAGGAATGCTACATCACAGCAATGTGTCCTCCGGAGATAATTATTTGACAGATTCTTTGGTGATTTTAATCATATATCCTTTTATAAATTTGTTGAAAATATACTCAACCAATTGGAGTGCAATTTATCATCTTATGTATCAACGTTATAAAAAAGTATTTGGATGTGGGCAAAGAAAATCAGTGAGACCTCAAGCTAAGAAAGCATATGTCTAATACAGGGCAGGAAGTGGTGCTTAGCTGGCAGAATCCAACCGTGGAGGGGCAGCTGAAAACAGGAGGCTACATCCACATGGATTAAACATTTTACTTGTCAACAGTTTTTTGTCAGGACATATTCACTTCAAGAAAGCTGTGTGACCACACAAAATCATAGAAAATGCTGTGATATATTTGCCAGGCATGTATATGTCACTATTACACTGCAAGAGATATACACCAAATGCAAGAAAATCAGACCTGGAACATGTGCATGAACTCACACAATGTGAACATGCATTGCAAAAGATAGTGGAGAATTGAAATACCAAGCTGACGTGAGTGAAAGTCAAATCCTGTTTAGTAACTTGGGCTCCACAAATGCAACACTGTAATCTGCCAAGTGCTGTAAAGATGTTGGCTGAATTTGCTCTTATGGATTAAGAGAGAGGAGACAACAGGGTTACTGTGGTTGCTAATATGTGTGTAGTTGTAAATGCAGTACTGAAAAGGTGGCAGAACAGAAATTTTGGTGTCTCAAAACACTGGTTCCATCGAGATGAAACTTCCAAATTATGAAAAAAGAAAAAAAAAACCTTTAGCAGAAAAACCTAAACCCATCTCTGTGTGAACATGACCTAATTTAGAGAATTCAAACACCAAACTGAGTCAAAACAAACCATATAACCCAAACATCAACTTAAAAAAAAACCAATACAGAAATCTTGAAAAGTTAAACAAAGCATAATAATAAATCAGAAACAAACACAAAACAAGACAGTTTAATCAGAGATTCGATGTAAAGATGTTCAAATGCATAATAAAAAATAAATAAATAAATAAAAATCATAACACTTTAAAATGTTAAACCTTTACAGTATAAATCAATGTAACTAGATAATAAACGTTATGAGAATGCTGCACATATAACTAAAATGTCCTCTATGTTCACAAAGAATGAAAATGAAAACATTGAAAGTATTTCTATTTTGAAAGTGCTAAATGGGGAAAAAGAGAAAGTAAGATGTAAAGCATTAGTCAAATGTTATTAATGGCTTGCCCATATGCATATGTTGGACAATTAACCATTCGCAGGTGAATGTAACCGATAGGCGCCTTGCTTCCTTTGCAGCAAATCGAATAAACTCTGATAACATCAATGGCATCCCTCTTTTTTTCCCTGCACTCATTCATTCTGCTCTGTTTCTGTATGTGTGTGTGTGCGCGTGAGTGTATGTGTGCGTGTGTGTGTGTGTGGGTGGGTGAGTGTTTTGCTCACTGGAAGCTGGTGTCCCTTTGGTTATCAAACTATCACCAAAATTTGCCTGCCCATGCCCATCTGAGGCAGAAAGAAGAAAGGAGGTGGTTGTTGGTGGTGTGTGTGTGTGTGTGTGTGTGGGGGGGGGGGGGGGGGGGGGGGGGGGGGCAAGGGAAGAGCTTAATTACTTTAACCTGATCCACTGTCAGGTCATTAATAAAAACTAGTTATCTTCCAGCGATGTCCACCTTGGAGCCTCCATCACCCATATCTCTTTTCTTATCAGCTATAAAATATTTGGGAAATTTCTTCAAGAAAACCATTTGAGATTTTTGTCTTCTGTAGATATAAACACACACACATACACAAATGCCTGGACCATGTAGGAGATATTTACAATGGAATAGCCTGTCTAAGTGCATGTGCTTGTATTTGTATGATTTGATGTGCATGTCTGTATGCACATGTGCGTTCCAGGTGGATAAATGTCCTAGAATTACACTGAGCTTGGCTTCATATACATTGATGGATCTCGGCAGCCTGCAAATGCAGATAAGGAAGGTAGGGGAAAAATCACTGGGGCAATTTTTTTACTTCTTGGCCAATGCATATTTAAAAACGAGTATATGTGTTGCAGGTTACATATGCATTACTTATTCCTTTGGCCACATGCATCAATGACAAGGAAGGAAAAATGAATAGTCAATAATAGCATGGCAGGGTTGGCAAGCTGAGTCTAGTTGTGCATATTTTACACCCACCTCTATCAAATAGAAATAGTAATGTGATACGGAGTTCATTTCCTGTAGAGTAACCTCTCTGGCCTGTTTGCTTGGGAAGATAGAAAATATAGTGCAGTTTGTAAATCACACATTTTTTTTTTTAACCTGGTATCATTTGTCGAGCTACAAGCCTGGAATTACATTGACTTTCCTTTTTCTTTATGCTGTGTCCAGCTGAATAAAATCCTACCAACTCCCCAACGTGCATGTAAAGGTATGGGATGTAACAGTAGATGGGTTTCCATTAAATTTTTTTGCAAAACAAAGAAATATTTGTAAGTTTTGGCAAATAACAATTGCTATTTGCAGGTGTTTCCATTGAACAGTGTTACCACATAAGCCTCAAGTCTTGTAAAACTGTGTTCCTCTTATGAGATTTTAGGAGACTTGCGGCTTATGCAAGGTAGCATCGTAGCATTATTTTGGGGTTTTCTATTTGCTGTGGAGAAATTACTATAGCTTTTCAAAGCTTTTCTCCCTCATTTTCCTTTCCAAAACTCTGAAATTCGCTCTTGTTTGTTCCATGCCGAAACTGATCATGATCATCCACGAAACGTTGACATGTAAATCAGAGAAAAGTGTTTCCATCAGACTTTTGTGATATATTTCTATATGAAAATGTCTAAAAAAAAAAACCACCTCAAGAGAGCTTAAAAACCTTTTAGCAAGATTTGAGACTTTTTTTAAAAAATGTAGTTGTTTCCATTTCCATTACAAAAGCTGTAGCAAATTCTCCACAGCAAATAGAAAATCCCAAAATAACGCTACGTGGCTATCTTGCATAAGACGCAATTCTTGTGAAGAATCATGTGAGACAGATAAGGTTTTTCGAGGTTTGAGGCTTATGCACTACACACTGTTCAGTGGAAACACCTACAAATTGCAGTTGTTTGTCGAAACTTACAAATATTACTTTCATTTTGCAAAAAAAATGTAACGGAAATGCAAGTAGTGGCTATTTAAGGATAATATGCTAATTTAACTCTGGTTTGATTAGGTAGAAATTCTGGTTTAAGCTTCCAAACCTGTCTTTTTTTGTTACTGTTTTTATTTTATTTTTTAAATATATGACACTTGAACCTCTATTGTATAATGTTGAGTGGGTATGATGCTGCCAAGCTTTCAGGTATAACCCATAAAGCCTGTCATTATTGTCATCTATCTCTCTGATGATAGATCAGTTCCTATTGCTTTGAAACAGTAGCATCCTGCACCTGTCTCTGATCACACAAGAGCTGTATTCAGTGGAAACTGGATAACTGTATGTGAAATAGAAAAGATAGGATTCATTCAAAATGTTTCATGTCCTGCTGAATGCATACCATCACTCCACTCTGCAGAGGCAGCTACAGCATTGGGTAGTTTAAAGTGTCAGTAGAAACTATAACCAGCTGTCTCCTCAGTTTAACTGAAAAACAATGGAAACTAATAGTGCCAAATATATTAGAGTAGTGACATGACTAGATAAAATGTCCAGAAGAGACAAATGAGAATTATATTATCTTTAATTCTTTAACTTTCAAGAAATGGTTTTAACTGTAGATTGCTTTTAACATATTGCACCCTTGTGTAACAGTTAACCATACCTTCTGCCTTATTTGGTCCATACCTCTCTGTTTATTAAGCTGATTACTTAAATCATCCATTTCATGACTTGCTTTGATTTTTGTTTTTAAATTTTCATTTTTAAAATGAATTTATGGTCTTAAGTTTAAGGTTGTCTTGTGTTGTATCAGTATTTTTCTCCAGCACTAGCTACCTTCCAATCACTGCACTTTAGTGGCTTTCACATGACTTAGTCCCAAACCAGAACTATGTATAAAGCCCCAATGTGTGAGATTTACTCTCATCTTGTGGTGTGCTGACAGAATGTAAACAACCGAGCGCTCTATGGTGCCATGTTATTACCACTACCAAAGCCGAGGAGAGGTACAAATGTGAAAATGTCAACAGAGTGTCCTGTCAAGTGATGAGGTACAGAACAATACATACTCTGTTTTGTTACTGATGCTAAGTTACAAGCATGCCCTCTATGTATTTGGTATCAAAGCTGCTGCTAATAGCTAATATCGTCATGTGAAATTGTGTGACTGGAGGGAAGACATCAACCACTACCCCCTTGACAAATCAGCTAAAATAAATAATGAAACGGGAAGAAAGTCTCTTGGAATATATGGCTGAAAGAAGCGCACAGTCCCCTCTAAGACTTCTGTAAAGAGTAACAGCGACAGAAAACTCTTGCAACTGAAGTTCCACTAGAAACTAACCAACAAATTAGCCAGCTCTGCTGTTTTATATTAAAAGTAAGAGTAAATTTTCTAAAGTAGTTGCTGGACTACGTGCCCTGTTTTTATATAATGGCAAAATTAACGTCACTGTTAGACTGAATTAACTTACTATCCACCAGAAGGCTTCAACCTCTATGGCAATTTAAAGCTATAGTTGGTAATTGTGGTCAGACACTTTACCCTGAGTAAAGTGGTTCCTCGTCCTAATAGTAGCCTGTATATTTTGTAAGCATGGACGTTAAGAAATATAGTTTGACCCCTCAGTTTAAATCTGTAAAAATTATGACCAATCCAAACGTTCGGACTGAAATGGAGTTGATTATTTCTTCCCCTCCCCTCCTCCCACTCTCGCAGTGCATACCTGATACCCACACCCTGCATATAAATAGCGTGTTAGCAGTAAAAATACAACGTAGTGATACAAATTCGTGAAGAAGAAACTCGGAATGCAAACATGGTTGAGAAAATGCATGAAAGATTTTCCCAACCCGGCTCAGTTTATTTTCCTCCTCACGCGAAACAGCTGAGAAAGAGAAAATAGTTTGTGGAAAAAGTTGCGAATAAAAAAGCCTTGGATCACGCAAGGAGCAAAACCACAGGGGGAGGAGCCAAGATAGGGTGCCACTTTCACATCCTACTAGATCCCCAACATTACGTACCCCAGCTTTAATAGTCCCTCTCCCTCATGAATTGTCTCTATCTGGTAAATTCTACGCCAATGTTTTCTCTCAATTACTTATTTTTCTTTTCTTGGCCATTTTTCATCTCTCTCACGAAGCAAAGACTATGGACGGTCCATCATTTCAATGGAAAAAAGTGATCAACAATCGTCTTTGCTTGCTTCTTCCTGAGATCAGCATATATATTATTACAAACCCACAGTCTTTTTTTTTTTTTTTTTTTTTGTCCACTAATGTATTGAACATTCTGGATTTTACACAAGCATATAGTTGGATTTTCAAAAGATCAAATTTTAAAACAATAAAGATTTAGAGAATCCAGCATTATTTATTTTTCAGTGGCTGGGTTGTATAATCTTCATATGTCAGCATACCAAACTTTGACAGATAAAGTTAAAATCTGTCCCATGTAATCAGACAAATTCTAATGCAAATCTCTTTTAAAATCTGTCAAGAGTGCCATGAAATTTTTATGATTTAATCATAACTTGATGACTGTAAGTGGGAGGATGCAAACCTGTCAACATGGTAAGTGTATCACCAATGGGCTGGAAAATTTTAAACTCAGACTTCTCTACATCTCTACTCTTTGAAACACTCAGAGGATTTTTTCAATATAATAACCAAGCATTTTATAGAGCCTGTCTTTGTTCATCTTGATGGTCCTGAAGATAAAGTCAGCATCACAGCTGGTGATTCAATTGCACTGCTCTTATCCTGTTCCTTACTCAATACACACACATACATGTAACCCACCCCCCTATATTCAGGGTCAGCCATGCCCATCTCCTCTGCTCTACATTTAGGGCTCATGAATAAGTAATGACGTCTCTCATCACCTCAGAGCACTGACAGTCAGACCAAGAGCTTTCATCTGCTCCAGCCCATGTTCAATGTTAATGTTTTTCTTCCCTCTTGATCATGTGACAGACAAGCAGCTGACCCGAAACCACCATAAACAGTAGCACTGTGTAAGAGCATGATGGTGAGGAAGTGGAAATATAGGGCTAGATTATTTGATTTATCTAGATTCAATCATTATTTAGGCACAGTTGGGGCATAAATTGCAATAACTTTTTATGCCCCGAAAACAAAATTTAGAAGTACTGATTTAGTTTTTGTTTTTTTTTTGTTTTGTTTTTTTGTTTTAATTAAAAAAGATAAAAAGAACTTGTGTTATGGTTCGGATTCTTCTTTGACTTTGGATGTTGAATAATAACAAGAACAAAAAAAATTTTATTGCTTGATTTTGAGAATTGCTTCAAGAGAAAATACACTGACGGTGTCATGAAAACAATGGTAAAATGTCAACAATGACATACAGAAAAACGTAGCATTTTGTGCACAAATTAGCACTTATTGATGCCTCAGATACAAGCATATGTTGTTTTAGAATCAATTATTACATTAGATTATCACTATATTAATGATTTTGGGTAAATATGTTATTTATCACAAACTGAAATATAATGGAAAGTACCTATACTATCAAGATCTTGTCTCAATTATACCCAGTTAGTAGGAACTACTTTTTTATATAATAAGGCACAGTGTAGCAACACAGCAGCACAGCTCTCACTCAGTCTGTAGGAGTCCCATATGGTGCTAAACAATAGCAGCTTTCTGTATGATGGTTTGGAAAGACAGTTGTTGTAATTACACCACAAACATCTAAGAGTTAATCATTATGCAGTATGTAATGCCTTTTCACAGCAGTGAACCAAATTTTCACCAGATTACCAAAGACCACTTTATCCGTAATTCTGATGATTCTCACCATTTTCAGGACCGACTTTTGAAGGATAAGCATGGCGTAAACAGTTTTTTTAGCTTCATAACATAACTGCCTACGTCATATGTTCGCTAAAGGTTATATGTGTCTCTATAGTGCCTGTTTCATACTCATTTACCTATGCAGCTGAGTTATGTGACGATACAACATCAAAACTGAAGAGGAAGGAGGAGGAACAAAATGTAACTGCGGTGCATTGGGACTGTGAGGCACTTTACATAAACACAGGCACCCAGGTAATTTCTCTGTTGAAACGCTGCAGCACATACCATATAGACAAGAAAAACACAGACTAAACTTTACTCAGCTCAGTATCGAACTATTCATGGGTTTCACTGACGTCACGGATTTCTTGCAGCCGCCATCTTTAGGACCTAGCGCCATCAACTGACCGAGGAAAATATGGCAATCGCACATCTCTTTCCAAGAGAAAAAGAGCATTATTTTAAAAAAATCAGCATTTTAGGTTTTGATCCGTGTCTTTTATCAACTGAGTTACTAACTCCTCTAAAAACAGCCCAACATTTACCCAATTTTTTTTTTGCTGACGTTTACATTTATTTAATTCATAATCCATCCCCCTACACCGGCGAATCCCTGAAGGCATATAAGAGTACAGACGCCTACCGCTACTTTACATCAGGATGGGTAACTGATGCCAAACTTCACCATCTGATGGACAAACATATTTTCTTCATCACAGGTCTCTAGGACCCATCACCCTGCTAGCAAAATTCACAATTTTGCTAGCTTAATATGCGGTTAAAACTGGGTAAGTTACGTTTGCTATCTTTTTTTTTTTTTTTCTCTCACTGTGTCTTGCTTTTTGTCTTGCTTATTTATATGCGCCTTAGTTTGCTGTGCGAAAAACAACCATAAAGCGGGGCAGAGGGCATTTTTTTATATAGTCTTTAATTGTTTCATTGTCATTGATGTCAAAATACCCAAATAATCTATAATACCCTGATTGTCTGACACTGAACATAATCAAAAGCAAGTATTCTCGCTGGAACACTAAACCTACCTTTTGTGTTATTACACTAGTATCGCTCGACATCAAAACTAATGCTGGTATGAATATTATTGCAATTCAGATCCGAATTTCAGATTATTGAGTTTCTATCTGCCGAATAGTACTGTAAAAACAAATGTTTCCAACAAGAAAAATCAAACTTTCATCACTTATTATATTAAATGATGATACATAAAAAAGTAAAACTTTCTATTTTGTTTTCTGACATCTAAAATAATAACCAATCTTTTATCAAAACACCAAAAACACCCTGGCAAAAAAGCATCATAACAATGATTCTGTTCCAAATCTAAATCTACTGGAGTTCATAAGAACTGTCTTATTGCACAGTTACAGTAATCACCTTATGCTTACATTAACTCATTATAACTTTGTACGACAGAACTCCTGTGAATTTACGAGCTGATCTCAGATTCGTCCTTTTTCTTTCTTTTTTTGGGGGCATTTTTTTTATAACAAGTGTAACAGCACATTAAAAGATTTAGGTGAATAAAAGTTAGTTAGTTCGTTAGTTAATTAGTTTGTTTGTTCGTTCGTTCGTTCGTTCGTTCGTTCGTTCGTTCGTTCGTTCGTTCGTTCGTTCGGTCGTTCGGTCGTCCGTTCGTTCAAAAACCGTTGGTGTATGCATTGTCATCTTAAAAAAACAGAAAGAAAGAGGAATGAATATGACACAGTTTCTTGTTTCTAATGTGGGTCTAATTTATTCTTATTTAGTTTCATAAGTTGACCCACCTGCAAGCCAGCTGTCTAAAACGCACCAACTCAGAAAACCACAACAGTGGGTCTATGATGCTTTTGGCACTGAACAGTAATAAAAAGCATCTGCTTATAATTTCTGTACACATGCTCAGTGTCTGGGCATGGAGGCAAGCTGTGGCGCAATCATTTGCTCCTGTTACTCTTTAAAATCCAGCTGATGGGGAAAAAAAACAAAAAAAAAAACCCAAAGGTTATTGGTCTGTTAATAACTGCAGAACGCATGGAAATTCAACTACAGTGACCATCCAGCAACATGTGGCATTTAGGACTTTGGACAGTACATCTGTGACATGCAGTATCTGTCATTTGCAGGTATGCGCAACTCCTCTCCAAATCTATCTTGACTTCTTTCAACAGCTCCAAAATGGCAATACTGCAGCAATATGTTTTGACAATTTCCATTTGCAGTCCTTAAAACCTGCCAAAATACATGACACATAGAAAACACAAAGCATTATAATAGATATAAATGTGACTACTTACTAAATCCTTCTGCACACACTTGCCAGATCTGTTCCCTCAAACACAAGGTATCTAGGTCATCTGCAACTCCCACGACCACTGCTGACTGTGGTCTTTGGTAATTAAAATTTATCAAAACATTATCTTTTTTTATCATAATAATCAGTTCTATCAGTAAATCAATACCATGCTATGATCACCTCATTAATGGCAAAACCGACTCACCTAGAGGTTTCTTTTCATCAGATACATACATTTGCCACATCACATAACTTTTTTTTAGCATTCATATGTCCTCAAATACAACTTTAAAAAAAGTTAAGAACATTTTTAAAGAAGATATTAAGGAGTGGTTGGGGAAATAACAACCACTGTTACGGTGTGCTCAATATAATAAAGCATAATCTGCGATGGCCTGGCAACCTGTCCAGGGTGTACCCTGCCTCTTGCCATCAATGATTGCTGGGATAGACCCCAGCTCCAACTCCCGCAACCCCTAATTGGTTCAAATGGTCAAGATATGGATGGATGGATGGATTTTACCACATTAATGCTATCCTCCAGAGCTTCTACAATGTTTAAGCAGTTGATTAGACAAAGACCAAACTTGTAAGTAATAAAAAATATAAAATGCAATTTTTATTGGTGATAACTTGCATTCTTCCAGTGTGCTACAGAACATTGTATTTATGACCTAACACTCATAACTGTATTGTCCTTTCATGTATTTTGTCATGTTGTTTGTACAGGTCTGTTAGTGTATATTGAATAATTTTAGAGTGATGAAATGTTTATTTCTGTGCATAACAATGGATTTTAATTTAGCCCTCAGTGAGGGACTTGAGTTGAGAAAGAGTGTTCTTTTCTATTAATCACAAACCTAACTTTATCTGCTTCCCCTTTTTTTTCTTCTCCTTTTTCCTTTTGATGATAAGGTAGCACAATGCTGCCCACCCTACCCCCCACTCCCCTCCCTTTTGCATATTCGGTCCATGTTAAATTGATGTATTAATTTATCCCTGGCTCAAAATCAATCGTAGCGTGCTTTTCCTTATTCCTTTACACTGGACCACAATGCCAGAGAAAGGGAGAGAGGATGCACTGAGACCCTGATAAGGCTCAGTCCCATTATATGTCATTTTAAACAAAGAAGCAAAGCAGCCTGTGGAGACTCCCTATCAGCTATTAAACAGAGACATAGCATGCAGCCTGAGATTGATGATTAGCATTTTCTCCGGGTAGAATAAAGATGCTGGACTAAACCAGTGATAACAAGGAAGAGTGAGAAAGAAATGCTTTCCTTTCTGCCCCCTTTTTTTCATTCCCTTTCTTGTAATATTTGTTTTTATGTCCATGACCTCGTAAATATCCACATCCATAAGTAATCATGTCTTACGTTTTTTTTTCAAAATTTTCCTCTGTTTTTTTTCTCCTTCTCCCCATACCATCAACATCTAAACTCCCACCCTCCTCCCTCTCCCTTCAAAAGCAAATAAATGCACAGACTGGGTTGCTGTCCTTTTGTCTTACATCCTTGTGTAATCTGTTAGGAGTGGACAACTTGGAATCCCTTATGTCACAGCCGGAGACTTGTAAGTCCCGGCCAGATACAAGGCAGAATGACATGGAATGAAAGCAGGGTAAAGGGGGGGGTTGTTAAATAAGAGTTTGATAGGAGCATGTAGAGTCATTGTTTATTTTGCAAGACCAATGTCAGCCATTGTTCCGGAGGAGTTATAATAAGATGGAACCAACGGCAAGACGACTGGATTTCAGATGTGCCGAAGCTATGTATCTGCTTCATAAACTGCTTCGTGGTGAATCAAACTATATGCTGATGTTTCCACTTTTGACATAAGGGTTTTATTTTTGTTATTATTGTTTTTTTTATATTAGCTTTATTGTCATTATTCTTAATCATTTAGTAGAAAAATTGTTTTTTTTAAAAAAAACATTCTTTCATTTTAACATTGCAAATTAGGAATTATGATGATTCAAAGTTATCAAATAAAATTACCTCATGCATCAGATTTTTTTTATATATCCTCATGTAAATCTCATACAAATCCATTTTCACTGCGTTCATGTAGTAAACATTAAACTATAACGCATATAGTTAAAGTAAATTTACATATACAAACCATAAGTTAGTCTCGACTGATCTGCTAAAACAGGCCAGTTACATAAAATGTGGCCGGCTTGTGAGTTTCTTCTGATGAACAACTTCTTTATTTATTTATTTATATATTATTTATGTGGTTTTCACCATCACTTGAAAGGTCCCTAAAGCTCATGGGCCCCTGTTGTTATTGATACTCTTTTGATAACTTCAAAAACTAAATTAATCAAATAAATAAATAAAATTTCTTTCATTTTTCTTGCCAATAAAAATGTTTGCATTTAATTCTGATTTCCTGATTTAAGTTTTGAGCTCATGGCTACATGTTTCATTTAATTTATTTGTTGTCATCAGTCTTGTAAAAACAACATGGCTACATTATGTTTGACTGCATTTCTGAGTTCTCTGATGCTGTTGATGCTTATTTAATGCAAGCAAAATGTTGTTTTTACTTACATTTTCCCCCTTTTTTAAGTCTAGACATGCATGTGGTAAAAAAATTTTCAACAACTAAATCAGTATAAAGTACATGAAATATAACTCACTCAAAGCAGTTGCAAATGCAGGTGCAAATATATACGTGCAGTAGGAAGCTTGCACACACATCCGTACAGCTGTTGAGGTTCATAGATATAGATGTGGTCCTCCCAGTGCTCTTTCCAGTTGGTCAAGAGTATCACTAGAGCTCCTCCATTTGCTCGCAGTAAGTACTGCAACAAAGCAGAAACAAGTATCTTGCATGATATATTCCACTTTAGTGGTTTAATTAGCCTATTACAAGAAATCTGAGATTTTATTTCATACCCCAGAGAAAATGAGAAAAGTATCAGAGGTAAGAAAAGTTCTAACATTAAAAGTACGACATTCAAATCCTAGTTCTTTGATTTTTTTTTTTTTTTTTTTTTGTGATCCCTAAAGACGTGCAACGAGACCAAACATATTCCTTTTTCAGAGGACAAAAAACATGTTAAGAAAGTGTGAAGGAATAGGCAGATGTGTTTTTTACAGCACTGGTAGATGTGAAAAGAAGAAAAGACAGATGTACACCAAAAAACCACATTGAAGCATCAGAAATGTGACATTTTTCACCAATCTGAGTGTAAATTAATTCTTCAAAGTCAGAGTCCTTTTGTCCCCCATGCATTCCTTAACCACTTCTACCTCACAAGAAACCAGTTATATTTTTTTATATAATCTTCTCAATCTGCTCATAAAAAGAACCACTCTAAGTTTATCTCTCATCTTCTGGACTATTACCTTCATTTGCTGGGATAATGTCTGCACTGCTCCTCAGATTTGTCGTGTGTTTGTGCCTAGACTTTTTTAAAAAGTGAACTAGTTGACAATTTACAATTGATTTCCTGTTATTTATATCACAGCAGATATAATAAATTATTTTATTATTACTTATATCAGAGCTCGAGAGGACACAATGTCCTTTATTCATGATTGTGTTAAGCAGTGTTTCTCTGTCCAAGTCCTCAAAACCCACTCGCCTGCATATTCCGTTTTCCTTCTCCAACACACCTGATTCAGATTAATGGTTCTCCTCGTCAAGCGTAATACAAGCCTGTTAATGAGCCATTCATTTTAGTCAGGGTTATTGAAAGTCAAGAAATATATAAACCATGCAGGGTGATGGGTCCTAGAGACCAGGATTAACAAACACCAGTGTAAAATACACTTTGAAAGGAACACGTTTTACAATAATGCTAGTGATGACTGAGGAACAGGACTTATATATTTTGTTTTGCTGTTATTTTGTTTCTCATTAACTTATCGGCTGCTTTTTACCCAATAATCTTACAGTGATGATTAAACTGAGAATTCACAGTTTACAGCTGTTTGTGGTTTTACTTGGAAACTTGAGAGTTTGTGTCTCAGTCTTGTTGTCTAACTTTGAAAAAGTGGCAAAATAGAGAATGGAAAACTCAAATTACTCTTGTGACTGGTAGATGATGCTGCAAATTTGTACACAAAGCTAAATTTCAACATTTAAAATCTCACAAAGTCATTAGCTGTCTCATTACATGAAGCCTAACTTTCCATCTTTGGATTTGACAATTTTATTCCTTACTCTCAGTGGCCAGAAAGCAGCAGGAACAGAAGTCGTGCAGACGCTAAACAAGGCACATTTTTTGCATCACAAATTTGAAACAAAATCCTTTTATTTCAGTTCTTTCTGATGGTGCTTAACAGAAAACATGAGATATGGACCTGTGAATTAATGGGTTTGCCTTTTTAGTTTTTTCTTTTTAGTTAGTATCATTTAAACAAAATCATATGCATAATGTATTATTCCTGCTAAATTATGGAGCACAACACCTGCCACACCACACTGATTGCAGTGTTATCTCAGTCTGCTGAAACTAGAGTGACGCTTGTTAAAATATCACATTTTCAGTATGAGTGTTGCACTTCAGAGGAACAGAAATGATCCCAGCCTGAGGAAAGTATTTGGATTCCACCAGCATCTCTAACTTATACACAAATACACCCACGCCCCATTGTCTTATCATGGTTTTAGCACTGAGAGTCAGTCAGTGGTTTCTGTCAACTAACACTCCACCCTTGATGATAGCAAAACAAGGTATGTGAATTTCAAGTGTGTGTGTGTCTGTGTGTCCAAAGTCATTTATCTGTTTTCTCTTCCTGCTTTCCATCATCAAGTTGCATTCCAAAGCTATGACCTCCATCTTCATGTCCAGACTCTTGCCCTGATTTATTGTCCATCTCATCACCTTCTGTGGCTCCCTTTCAAGCGGATAAAATGACATGTTGACAAAATATCTTGGCAACCTTTCCGTGTTTATGAGTTTTACAGTTACAGCAGAATCATCCCCCCTTTAGAGATAAAAGAGGACTATTTCCTTAAAGGACACAACCCGTCCAGGAGCAGGCACTCAGCACCACTTACCACTTCTTTAGAAAGAAAACATATGCGTGTATAATCTGTCTCTATACTCCTCTTTTGTCTTCGCCTGTGTAAAATTACAGTTGTACAGGTGTCCAGCCTGCGAAACAACGCTGACAGACAGGCATGCAAGAGGACAGCCAAGCACTTGTGTTCACCACAAAGATCTTGCTTGTCTTACAACTGGCTGTCCTGCCCAACATGTGGCTTTGGTTACAAAAGCTGCTCTTCTAGCAGAAGCCCCCCCCCTTCATCTCTGTGAGGAACACAGAGGACGATGGAAGGTGCTTTCTAAGATGAGCAGCGAAGTGGCTTCATTTTTCAAAGGGCTGTGGATGTACAAGGCTCACGGATTCCTGTGTTAGCTATGAGATAGCGCGGCACCTGGAGAGGCCAGACAGGAAGAAAGGACAAAAGACGAGAGGGGGGAAGAGATGAGAAAGAAAACAGAGAGAAGCCGCTTAGATGCCATGCCAGAGAGGGGACCAGCAGCTCTCTCAGATTTCAAACATTCGTTCTCTGAAATTGTGGTTTCAAACGTTTCCAATCTCTGCCTTCCCACCCTTACCCCCTTCATCCTGCACCCATCGTCAGCACATCATGAAATGTGTAGATTAGCACTTTCACAGAAACCTGCAACACTGAGACACGTTACGAATTCCTCTTTTACCTGTTTCTGAAAAACAGTTTTTGTACTTTTTAGGGCTTTTTCCCACATTTTTCCCTGAGAGCCAAATGTAAAAAAAAAAAAAAGAGAGAGAGAGAGAACAAAATGTGTTTATATTGCATAAAGACAAATGTTCTTGAAGCTTGAGATACAGGGGTAAAAAACAGAGGGCCTTTTGGTGATTGACACCTCCAGAGAGTCCCCTGCCAATCTCAGGTACAATCCATTTCCTCAAGCCAAAGTGTTCTCTTTGTGTGTTGAATATGTTTTGGAACATGCCGGCCATTGATTGACACGGGCGCAAGGTCTGGTAAAACATTTCTGTGGTGTGAAGCAAACAACAGAGCGTCTGTCACTCTGCCTCAGATGTTTGGCCTGGAGGGGGGGATACTGATTCAATAGTGGTACAAAAATCTGGACATTGCCTCTCATGTCATCCCCCCCACCACACCACCCTTTCCTTTCACTTTTACCCATTTTATCCACTTTGAAACTATAATTTGTATTGATGTCCTTGGATTTTATTTCAACTTGCAACCTGGCAAAAAACTGTGATTTGTCTTCTCATGCTTTCTTTTGTCCCAGAGTTCTCCAGTTATCATGGCCAATATCCATGAGCTTATTCTGCTAAATGCTTCAGGCAAAGCATTTTTATTCGTATAGCACATTTCATGTACAAGACAAATTAAAGTGCTTTGCATCAAACATTGAAAGCATTACAAATGGTATAAATACACAAAAAATAGCAAAAATAACAATAAAATCATGAAATAATTAGGAGCAAGATCAGTTTCAAGTTGATGTAGAGAATTCATGTATGGCACATGAGAAAAGAAAAGTTTTCAACCTTGATTTTAAAGTGTTGACATTTGGTGAAAGCTTAGTCTCCACTGGCAGTTTGTTTGCAGCATAACAGCTAAATGCTGCTTCTCAGTGTTTAGTCTGGACTCTGGTCTAGACTAGTTGACCAGAGTGTTTGGATCTGAGAGCTCTGCTTGGTTTATATTCTCTGAACACATCCCAGATGTATTCTGGGCTTAAACCATTCTGGGATTTGTAAACAATCAGGCTGCTTCATACCAACACTGAAAAGTAGCTACAATCAAATCACATAGTTGATATCTTTTTTTTTTGTTGTTTTTTTTTGTTTTTGGGAGTTGAAACACTAAAATGTTCATGATGTTAAAATAACTTCTCAAATTTACTGATAACTGTTTGATTTTCTAAGCACACCTCATATGCTGACTTTCAGTAAATCCAGTGTCAAATAACTGACATATTTCTGCTTGTATGCTGAAGTTTCCCTTCATCCTTGCAAACAGTTGGAAGGCATACTACTGGCACCCAGTGCAAGTCACAACCTTGCACCTTTCTATTTCCAAATAAAAACAGGTAAAAAAAAAAAAGTGCTGTGTATCTAAAATGTCCTGATAGTTGTGTATTTCCAAAATGTCATATGGATTGATTCAACACCAGCATTACAATTTTAATCAGTGGTGTAGAACCAGGTGTTAAAACGTATGCGGCAGCCCTCCAGGCCATAAGAAATTGGACAAGGCACCAGGAAATTGTCTCTCCTCTAGAAACAAGTGTTTTGTGATTGTTTACCCCATGTCTTTAAATTGCATTTCTTCCTTTTTAATTTAAGCACCACAGCTATGGGATTGAAGGAGGGGGGGAAGGAGAGGGAAGGGGTTGTAAGAGAGAAATGGGGGAAACCTTTTCCACATGTTTTGTTCTCTTTGCTACCTCTCCATCCTCTCCAGCATTAACCCTGTCTGATGTGATTCCTGTCAAATGCAAATGTCACGACCTGATATGGTCAGCCCAGGGGGCACAAGACTACATGCTAGTCCACACCCAAATTAAAACATGAAGTTGAATAGGTGCACATTTGTGTGCCTGCCTGCAAAATGTGCATGCTGCATGCTTGTGCATGTCAGTATATTTGGCTGATTATTGTTCTTGACATTCCTGCAACTGTAAAGTGTGTGAGCAAAAACATGATTTTTAGAAGAGTGAGATATTTGGCATGGTAAATAAAACCTCCAACACAGAGTCTCATTTACCCAACTATGCTCGAGCACTTGCGGTTACATGCAGTCCAATAAATAGGCTTGCAAAAGAAGTGCTGTGTACGCAGAGTCTGGGTTATGAGGAAACGAGATCGGTATGACAGGAATGGTAAATGCTGCTTTTAGATGTTGCTAAATCACAACTCAATTTGTATAAACTGTTTTTCAAATATTGTTATTCTTAAAATTTAACAGTTGAGAATTAAAGTTGTCTCATTAACATACACCACTTCAGCACGATCCATGTTACATTTGATTAGAAATATAAAAATAATAAAATCACAGAAAACACTTTTCTGAACGACAACTGGGGAATTATGTTCTGTTCCAGATCATCATATGAAAGTTTTGCTTTAAAAGCAACTGATTTTTCCTATTTTTTCTTGATTAACTTCATTAAAGTCTGATTACTGGAGTGACTGCCATCAGTACAAAATTTACTTTTTATAATATTTACCATGTTGTGACAGAAAAACTGTTTTATAAGTGAACACAAGGATTGCTTTGGATGTTTCTTCAACACACAGCTATAGTTAACATAGAATAATAAAAAGTTGTGAAGGAATTACTTTTCTGTTGTCGCTGTTGTGTAACCCATGTCTTCACAATGTGTTTCCATTGCAAAACAAATGAACACAAGAAATATTTTTTAACATTTAGCTTTGTTGTAAATGAGCGAAAATGTGCTAACAAATGTATAAATCACAAAGGTTGTCTTGATTTGTATGAATGCGATCAGACAAGTAAGTGCAAACACTTATGACTGAGAGGGTTCAATGTTCTAGTGTTTGCCATGAACAACCCTGACAGCATTGTGAGGCTTTGACCACTAGAGGTCAGCATATTCCCAGTTATGCAGAACCATCAGTCACCTGTTCTAGACCAGTGATCCCCAACACAGATTCTCAAAGCCCACTTTTCTGCAGGCATTAATTGTTTGCCCGCTGCAACCCACCTAATTTAAATTAAATCGATGTCTGATAAGCTTTACACAAATCTGCTACTGAGCCATTAATTAAAGTCAGGTGTGTTGAAACAGGAAAACAACAAACAGTGGGCCTTGGGGACTGGGTTTGGGGATCCCTGGTGTAGACTGAGAACTGGATACACTTCTAAAACTCTCAAATGATGCTTTATGGTTTAATTGTCAATAGGGCCAGATTTAGCGTGAAAAACCTTTTTTCAAATCTCGCTCATATTTCGATATCATCATAATAATAATAATAATAATAATAATAATAATAATAATAATAATAATAATAATAATAATAATAATTTAAATCATTATTTTTTATTAATTTCATGCGGCAATATATGTTGTTATGGAAGTGATATTGAGATAGAATGTTTTTGGAAAGACACACATTCAGAAGATATGTATTCAAGTACTGCATGTATTCGCATGTAATGGATGGTAATGTCAGTGATTTTGGACACATGTGATGCATTTACAACACTTACATTATCATTTTCACCTCAAACAGTCTATTCCATTAAAATTAACAAAAAAAAAATAAAAATAAGAAGGCTTAATCACAGTCCCACAAAGGTACTATGGACAATGGAACTTTTGAGGGAATTTTGAGGGACACAATGTACAAACTGTGGCTTAGAGGCAAAGGGAATATATCAAACATAGTTTCTTTAAACATTCCTTTAGGTGATGTGTTGCTGTAGGCAATCTTAACAGACCATCTTAACAAACAACAGTGTCTTTTTCTTCTGCTTTTATCATCTATTATCAAAGTGAATTTATGGTTATAATGTTTGGATACTAACTTGTTTTAAATTTTGCACAGGGACAATATGAATCACTTCAATATTTTCAGCTTCAAAAAAAGGTAATTCATGTTACATCTGGAAACTTCATTACTTATCAATCTCACAACCTTCTTTTGTTACAAATGCAATTATTAGTTGCATTACCCCTTGCATTGTTCCACACCTCAATACATTATGGAAAACAAGGAACAAAAATCAAGAATATTGAAATTTTATTAAGAACATATTTAACTTTATGCAGAATCCTAATTCAATTGCGATCATTAAGTTAAACATATTGTTGTCATTATTTAAGTAGTTTTGTAGACCTTTAGATATATGGCCTAATATACCATAGCTTTGTACAATTAACAGCAAAAGTTCATGGTTCACAGTATTAAACACTTACTGTAAGACTTTGATAAATTATTCCCGTAAATCCAGAAAAACACTCACCATGTAAAATGTGTGTGGAAAAAAAATATATATATACACACACACACACACATATATATATATATATATATATATATATATATATATATATATATATATATATATATATATATATATATAATATATATATATATATATATATATATACAAAATCACTCAAAATCTTAACAATAACATGAAGCAAATATTGTTTTCTTTTATTTTCTTTTATTTTTCTCGTAAATATTTATGTAATTGTGCACATACTGTTGGCTTGTCTGGTCGTTATATATATCATAATACTGCAAAACAGAGCAGAAGGTCTGAAATTACGATATTTATGATAATTGTGAAGGCAGCATTGCTCGGGACAGCATGAGCAGGAAAGATGGTCGTGCGCGTGCGTACTGCTGGAGGAGAGAGGACTCATAGTTCCGTTAGCTTTCTGGGCTAGTGTACCGGTCTGGTTGGGGAAGAGTGTGGAGGAAGACGTCCACCGCACTAAAGGCAGACATTTATCGGCGACTTCGGATATCCCCAGCTAATCCTTGAGCTAACCCATTATCCCTCCATGCTTTCCAAGAAAGGAAGATAACGTTAATAGCCCAGCACTGCCACCTCAATTAGCCATCGCACAGGGCAGATAGGGGAGACAGCGTTTCGTTCTGGGAGGCTTTCTTTTGGGCAGAATAAAATTTCTTTATAAAATATCAACATTATAACTGCAGCTTTAAAGCAACGTTAGTTGAAAGAATGAGGTTGCCGAGTAGTAGACATTGTGCTACTGAAGGAGATGGAAAGAAGATGGACCAGGCTCCCCCGGTCAGAAACCCCTTTGTGCACGTCTTGAAATTCACCCCAATGGAAAAAGCAAAGGTATGTTTTCAGGGAAATGATTTTTAACTTCTTCCACCTATAGGTTGGCACTGTGCTTTAGTTGCTTGGAAGACATCAGCAGTAAAGTGCGACGCAGTGGTTGGGTGTCATCATATTGTAACCAGGCAGTTTTTCCTGATTGCATGTTGTCAACTGTGCCTGGATGTAGCTAGCAAGCTAGCATTAGCTACATACATGTTGCTTTTCCCCTGATATCATTCTGCTTTTACTACTGCTTCACTTTAATTCCCACGGAGATGTCTATTAATTTTATAGTAATAACACATTGGATAACAATATTTTTTTACACACACATGTGCGTAGGACAAAATCTGTTTCTCTCACTCAGCGAACCCTTTAATATCAAATCCAGTTGATGGAGCATGGCCGCCTCAGCCTGTCCAAGATGGGCCTAGCTTGTTGCTCTTGTACTGGATTTGTTTTATGGGTTAGTTGGAGGCTTTTACTGTGTTCAGTTGAGACAGAGTGAAAGTAAAACACACTGTTAATAATTTAAAAAATAATACAAATCAATAGGTTTTCTAGCATGTGTTGATCGCCCCCCCCCCCTGCTTTGTTTATAATGGTGCGCACCTCTAGGAGCCAGCACGTGTGAATGGGGGTGGGAATGAGATGGGAAACTCAGTTATGTTAATTTTCCTTATCAATTTATCTTCTACATATACTTTTCCTTGCTATTGTCTGTCCCCCTCTCATTGTTGTGTGAGGTAGTCCAATCAACAGATGGAAATTTTACAGTTTTGCAGCACCAGGGTAAATATGCATCTAGTTATTCATCATTGCTCATGGTAATCAGATTTGAAGCTTTCTGACCCCCTTCCAGAATATCTTAATTGCACACCACTACAAACTTCCAACTCAGTACTTATTGTTCAAGATGAAAATGTCCATGTAGACATTCACATGGGTCCTTTGTGATTCAGGTCACAAACTAACAGACAGGTCACTAAACTCAAATGTTTATGAAATAGATGAGTGTGCCATAATGAGAATGAGTGTAGAATTTTAACTATTCAGCATAGGCTACTCAGTTAAAATGCCAATCCCTATGTTTGAGAGTCATAACTGAAAACCCTGAGAACCGTTCAATAGGAATAGTGATACATCGTTATGGCTTAACTATAATAAACAAAGTTTTTTGGCATATTATTATCCTGGCATTTTTGTGTTACAATGGTTCCTTATAGTTGTGGTAGTATAGGATGTACTGTGCCATAAGCAGTGTGAAATGGGACACAACTATGAGAATTCAGCCTAATGGGAAAGCCACTGTTTTTATGAATGGCACTGCTCTTTGATAGCAGGTATGAGTAAGTATCTTATTACAGATTGAAATGGTGACCTAGAGAGGTTCACACACAGATCTTTTTTCTTGTATTTTCAGAAACTGAAAAAAAAGAGTTTGAGCTTCAAGTGGCTCAAAAATATTGAAATGTTTTTGTTTTTTTTTCTGCTTAATCAAAGTTAATCAAAATTAAAACAAGAAAGGTAAAGATGTTGTATTAAAGTAAATATGCATGTTTAATGTTTTTATTTTTAGCAAATGTGCCATAAAATGTGCACCATGTTAGATTTTTACCGCTTCCCTGCAGTAAATGTTCAGTTGTTACACACATTACCGCTTTATTTCCCTTTACACTTAATGGCTATCAGGCTCTTGGCAACAGATTGCATTGTAAATATGTTTAAACTTCAGGCTTGTATAATTGCTGCTGGAATCCATGATTTCTTACTTTAGGATAAAACAACATATCCATCTAGGCAGAAAAATAAGAGAGGTTAGGGACTTTCAATGCGGCGTTTTTGTGCACAGAGTCAAATGTGAGTAATGCAATGCATTTCCTAGTTTTGGCTGAGGATTGTCATACTTTTCCATACACATGTGAGGAAGACTTTGTCACCAAACACTGAAGACTAAACCAAATAGTGATATTTCTTTCAATCAGCTGAGTTACCAGCAAACTGAAGAACCTTTTAGATTCTGTTTTGGGCTCACAGAAATAATTCATTTTGTTCAAAGAGACTGTCAAAAAGGGCATTGTATGCACAGCATTGCAAGCTGTTTACACACTGCCTGTTCAAGGACAGACTGTTGCTGCCTTTGGTTGCACCGCTCTCATGTGTTGAGGTGCAGGACAGAATACAGCAGGGGGGAAAGTTTATGCTCCTGTGAGCTGGTTTCGGAGGTGGTTACAGAGCTGAAGTGACGTGTATTTAAAGGAAGAGCTGGCACAGCAGAACACTCCACTTTAGACACAGACATGTGTTATTCTACAACACTGACATGATATTTGAAATTGTGCTTTGAAATGGCAAAATGCAGCTTCTGTTTGGTCTAGTGTTGACCTGAAATGTCAAGCATTAGTTCAAAGAATCTGTTGTGCACTGTTGTTGCAGAATTAAATGAAAAGGGTTGCAGTTCTGTTCTGTGAAATCCATCAAATAAAGTTTTCTTTTCAGTTTTCTTCAGTTTGCCCAAATATGAAAAGCTAATTTTTAGTAAATAAATGAATTATGTCTACAAGTTATTTTTGAAGCACCATTTTCACTTCCTACTCACACAGGTAATGGATTATAACAGGCACATGTTCGATTCTTTTAATCCCCCCTTGCTTGATGCTTGCTCATAAAGCTTTTGCTCAGACTGTAGCTAAATTAAGCTGTCCTCATTGTAATAAGAATTGTAAGAAAATTATGCCATGAAGAATAACTAGTCTACATGTCTTTAATAACCTTTTAATTGTTTTGTAACAAGACCATCTGCTCAGAAAAGGGGTTGGCCTAAATATAAATTTGGATATTTGTCACTAATAGCCATATTAATCGGTGCCCTGAATCTTAGATAAACTTATTCTCATTAGGAGTCTGTACTTCCATTGAGTTGCCTGACTCTTCCATCCACGTGATGCTATTCATGCTTTTTTTGTCTTTTTTATTTTGATAAGCCAGTTATTTGATCTCCAGAGTTGATTGACAAAACCATACAAATGTAACACCATCTTGCAGTGGTTTTTGTTACAGATTTGGGTATTTTAGACATATTTACCTCTTAATAGCTTTAAACTGTCAAAATTGGTTAAATACCATAAGACAAGCTACTAGTAATATTAGGCTGCTCTGTTTTACCAAGACTAATTTACATTCATGTGTGATTTGTTTGATAAATCCATCAAAGAGCTAAATCTGTTAATGTTGGCAAAGCTACTGGTAATCAATACCTTATTCTCACGCAATATAGATGAGGATTTCTGTACATTGGCCTCTGACATTTGTCATATAGAGAAGGCATAAATCTGTGGGAAAAGAAGACTGAAGGGTGCAATCAAAGATCTAGTTTAGATTTTCTTCAAGCAAATACTGGAGGGATAAGAATAATTATAAAGAACACTTGTACAACAAAATCTGCAGTACATCTTTGTTAGCATGTCTGCATTCATAAAACTCATGGTTACATTGTTTATTAAATAGTGTATATCCTTTTCACCCAAGTTTTTGAGTAGTCGTGAACACATCATAACTGTAGTTTGTCTTTTGTTATTAAAATATTCGGGAGCCGGGTGGTACATCTGCAGTTAGTAAACAGCAAACATGGAGGGAGGTGATACAACCAGTAAAGAGGGGGCATTCAGCGACTGTAAGTTTTGTAAGCCTTTTGTGAAACCCTACAAATTACTGATTCCTTTTCCTGTAGAACAGGTTGATACTGTTTTTTTTTCTTATTAAAACTAAACAGAAACTAAACATGTGGAAACAGACATGCTGTGACATGTCATATCTGCTTTCTGTGTCCACAGCATAGTTTTGTCCTTATGCTACGTGCATAGTGTGTTTGAACAGAGTGTGTACACAAACTGTGTACTGGGTTTTTGTAGGGTGTGTACACAGTTTTTCTCACGTAAAATTGCAGGAAACACTGTATTGTTATTAGTATTTCAGAAATGCGTGTAGATGTGTCATTTCAGATGTCACATATGAAAATGATATGTAAATGGGCTCAGTGATATATA